>NC_029786.2:39964371-39970389 GCF_000816755.2 Arachis ipaensis
TTGAGCTTTTACTTTGAATTTATTTTTCTGAGAACTTGGGAGGAGAATTGATCTCTCTTCTTCTTGGTTCTTGCTTGAGCACTCTTTAATTTTCTTGCTTTGGATCTTGGGTAGAGAATTGAAGAACTTCTGTTTCAATCTCACCTTGAGATCTTGTTTAATTTTCTGCATAATTGAATTCCAATTTCCATTTACTACTTCATCTTCTACTCTCTCTGCAATTTACTTTTCTTTGTTTCTTTTGCAATTGTTCTTATTAGATCAAGGAAGGATTTGAGATCTAGACTTGTTATCTAGTCTCTTCCACTCCTGAGATCTTCAACCTCTTTTACATTGCTGCAAATTAAGCACTGCCTTTCTGTCTTTACAATTCTCAAAGCATTTTTACTCTTCTGTTTGAGATCCATTCCAATTCAATTCATCTTTTGCTTTGCTGTTTGATGCAATTTAATTCTGCTTGTTTAAATTCTACAATCCCAATTCCCAATTCCTTTTATGATTCAAGCAATTTACATTTCTTACACTTTAAGCTTCAGCCATTTACATTTCTTGCAATCTAAGTTTCTGCAATTTACATTACTTAAACTTTAAGATTCTGCTCTTTTACTTTCCTGCTCTTTAATTTACTGCACTTTACCCCTCTCCCTTTAAATTTCAAGCAATTTAGTTTCTGCAAAGCACAAATCACTCAACCAATACTTGATTCGCTTGACTAAATCAACCACTAAACTAAAATTGCTCAATCCTTCAATCCCTGTGGGATCGACCTCACTCATGTGAGTTATTATTACTTGATGCGACCCGGTACACTTGCCGGTGAGTTCTGTGTTAGATCGTTTTCCACACATCAAGTTTTTGGCGCCGTTGCCGGGGATTGATTAGATTGACAATGATTAAGTGAAGTAGAGATCTAGATCTAGCATTTTTTTTCTCTGTTTATTTAACTTTCGTTGTCTACATACTAACTGTTTGAATTTTTGCTTAAGCTAACTCAAACTCCATTCTAGTAATAGAGTGAAGTGTCACTGGTTCTGTGTGTTTCTTGTGCCGTGTTTGTATGTCAGGGACAAGGAGAACTATACCTAACTTTCGTGAAGAAGACGAAAGAACTCTTAAAAGGTTAAGAAGAGCTGAAAGAGGGAAAAATATTGTTGGAGAAGAAGAGTTAGAAGAAGAATTCCAAGACATGGAGGAACATTCAACAAATCCACCCAATCCACTAGGTGGAGCAGCCAACAACAACAACAATCCACCACAGAGGAGAGTTTTGGCTTCATATACATTTGCAAATCCTAGACATTGTGGGAGTAGCATTCTTACCCCAAATGTTAATGCAAACAATTTTGAACTAAAGCCACAACTCATCACCCTAGTTCAAAACAACTGCTCCTATGGAGGAGGACCACTTGAAGACCCCAACCAACACTTATCCACTTTCTTGATGGCCCAAACCGGCGTTCCAAGTCAGCATAGAAATTCTGGCGTCAAAACGCCAGAACTGGCATAAAAGCTGGAGTTAAACGCTCAAACTGGCACAAAAGCTGGCGTTTAACTCCAAGAAAAGTCTCTACACGTGAAAGCTTCAATGCTCAGCCCAAGCACATACCAAGTGGCCCCGGAAGTGGATTCTGCATCATTTACACAGTTCTGTAAACACTAGGTTGCTAGTTTTCTACAAATAGGACCTTTTGCTATTGTATTTTACACACTTGATCATACTTTTCATCTTGGAACTTGTATGTTCATGCTTTGGGAGGCTGGCCATTTGGCCATGCCTAGACCTTTTGTTCTTATGTATTTTCAACGGTAGAGTTTCTACACACCATAGATTAAGGTATGGAGCTCTGCTGTTCCTCATGAATTAATGCAAAGTACTATTGTTTTTTTATTCAATTCAAGCCTACTTCTTCTCTAAGATATACACTCGTTCTTCAACCTTAAGGATGTGATGATCCATGACACTCATCATCATTCTCACCTATGAACACGTGCCTGACAACCACCTCTGTTCTACTTGCAATAGCTTGAGTGCGTATCTCTTAGCCTCTTGATTCATGACGCATGGTTGCCTTGCCTGTCAACCGAGACTTCCATTCCATGAGATCAGAGTCTTCGCGGTATAGGCTAGAATCAATTGGCAGCATTCCTGAGATCCGAAAAGTCTAAACATTGTTTGTGGTATTCTGAGTAGGATCTGGGAAGGGATTACTGTGACGAGCTTCAAACTCGCGATTGTTGGGCATAGTGACAGACGCAAAAGGATCAATGGATCCTATTCCAACATGATCGAGAACCAACAGCTGATTAGCCGTGCGGTGACAGCGCATTTGGACCATTTTTACTGAGAGGACGGGAGGTAGCCATTGACAACAGTGAAACCCAACATAAGCTTGCCATGGAAAGGAGTATGAATGATTGGAAGAAGGCAATAGGAAAGCATCAGTTTAGGAGGAACAAAGCATCTTCATACGCTTATCTGAAATTCTTACCAATGAATTACATAAGTATCTCTATCTTTATTTTATGTTTTATTTATCTTTTAATTATCAATTCTCCATAACCATTTGAATCTGCCTGACTGCGATTTACAAGATGACCATAGCCTGCTTCAAGCCGACAATCTCCATGGGATCGACCCTTACTCACGTAAGGTTTATTACTTGGACGACCCAGTACACTTGCTGGTTAGTTGTGCGGAGTTGTGATAAAGAATTGAGATTACAATTGTATGTACCAAGCTGTTGGCGCCATTGATGATCACAATTTCGTGCACCAACTAAGCAACAATGGTCAAGTGATTTACTTAGCTAGGCAAACAGAAAAGAGTGTTTGAGTATTCAAAAGCATTAAACAATAATTCATAAATTTAATAAAGCAAGCAGTAAATAGGTTGTGAAATATGTATGGAGAAACAGTTAAGGTTTCAGAGTTATCTATTTTCTGGATTGACTTTTCTTACTAACTATTTTAATCATGTAAGATTTAATTCATGGAAAACTATATGTGACTAGACCCTAATTCCTTAGACCTTTCTAGTCTCCTCTAAAATTCATCAACCGCCATTTCCTTGGTCACTTAATTCCAATTAGAGGATGAAGTTCAATTCTAGTTTATGTGCCACAGAAACTTTAATTACCCAAATATAAAAGGATTACATGTCACGTATCCCATTAAGTCCAGATAATTAGAATTTAGGAGAAATTGTTTTCAAGCTGTTGTTCAAGTAAAGAGCTTTTCCAAGTTATACAAGAACTCAATTAGAAAGAGGGTCATACTTCCGTTCCACCCAAATTCATAAGATAAAGAACGAAAATAATTCTTGAAATATAAATTAATACATGAATTAAAATAGAAAAATAATGGAATCAATCCATACAATAGACAGAGCTCCTAACCTTAACAGTGGAGGTTTAGTTGCTCATGGTTCAGAGAGAAAATAAGAATTGTAAATTGGGCTGAGGTGGAATGAAAAGTTAACTAATTTCCCTTTTATATCTAATCCTAATTAATTTAAAATATATTTTCTAAAACTAAATAATATATTTTCCTATTTTAAAATAAAAATTAATGTTTAAATCAGAATTAATAGGAATCAGCATTTTCTGCACGTGACGCATGTCACGCGTACGCGTCAGTCACGCGTACGCATCGATGGTCTTCTTCGCGTGTCACGCGTACGCGTCAGGTACGCGCACGCGTCGCTCCTTGCTGTCATCTTCTTTAATTCTTGTGCTGATTTCATTTTTGCAAGCTTCCTCTTCATCCTCTGAGCCATTCTTACTCTATATAGTCTTCTTCTCTTTTTCTACGGAAGCTCCATCAAATCTAACCGAATGCTACCTAAAATAATCAGAATTGCACAAGACTCAAAGTACCATCTATAGTGGCTAAAAGATAATTAATTCTTTTTTAAACTCAACAATTTAAATGAAAATTCACTAGGAAAAGATAGGAAAGATGTTCACGCATCACAACACCAAACTTGAATTGTTGCTTGTCCTCAAGCAATCAAACTAATATAGGCTTAGAATGTGAATTTGCATGAGAATGAGAGTTCGATTATGGTCATGTCTCTTCTTATAGTGGGGTTTACAATTGCAATCTTGAATAGTTTTTGCATCTCACTCTCCTTTGAATCAGAGGAATATCAGTGTCATTCGGAATTAGAATCCGGATCATATTATGAATTCTCTGATTTTTGTACTTCAGTTTAATCCTTGAACACAGCAATTTTTCTTTGATTCTCTTTTCTTTGATGCTTTGCACCTTGAGCCTTGCCATGACTTTAAATGTTTTATCTCAAGATTCACTTGACACAGAAACACCACAAGCACTTAACTGGAGAACTCTTTTGGAGTTTTGATTTTTCTTTCAGCTACTCCCAGATAGTGGTGCTCAAAGCCTTTGGCATACTCTGGTAATTGTAATTGATCTGGACTCTAAATGTTTTGTCTCAAGGATTACTTGACACAAGAACACCACAAGCATATGACTAGGGAAACAACTCTTTGAGCTTTTAATCATGTCTGACCTCCCTAGTCATTGATGCTCAGAGTCTTGGACCTTGCTTTTATATCCTCTTTTTTTTTCTTTGCTGTTTCTTTTGCTTCAAGGATTAAAGTTTTGTTTATTTCAGAGAAGTCATAATAATTCTCTAAATCCTTGTTCCTTGTACATCAACATTCTTTGATTCAAATTTAAATATGCACTGTTCATGTCATGCATTCAGAGTCACAGAAAATACCACCATATTTGAATAAATGAGACTACTCTAAAAAAATTATACTCAATTTCTCATGCACTACATCTTTTCTTCTTTCTTTTTGATTTCAAGCTCAGTGGGCAATACATGAGGCACCTTTCAACATTAAAGCAAATAACAGAAAATTTCAAAATAGTAGAACTAAACTAGAACCTAGGAATCTAACTAGTAAAGGATCATGCATTAAACAAAGCAAAATAGCATAAAACCGAAACATGCAAATAATAAGAGTGGAAAGGAATATAGAATGAAAGGAATCCAACCACCTCAGTTGTGTTGGTGGCCATCTCATTCCTCCGGCTATGCTCCTCAATGAAGATGATTCGCAAAATTATCGGGTTGCCTCCCGACAAGCGCTTCTTTAATGCCACTAGATTGACACTTGATTGTTAAATTTTCTTCCTCTTCTTCCAGTTGGTTAAAAGAAATGTCTCCAAGGGGGGAGAGGTGAAAATTAGTGCCCCCTGATATAATTTTCTCCGAACAAGCCTTCTTTTATTGTGATTAACTTGATCTACCTTGCTTGTTGGTGTAGAGGTTGGATTGTTTTTTCTGACCTTCTCTTTTTCATGGATCTTGTCTTCTGGTTCTTGGTCACAATCCCCTTTGTAGTGCTTTCTTTAGTTTCCTTCACTTCTTTGATTTCAAAATTTGGGTGTTGCGTGATGGTTAGAGTGTACCCTTTATCAAGAACTTCTTGAATTGGTAGTTCAATAAACTCACTATCTATGCCAGTCTTTACTTCAGTGGAGTGTAGATTCCCATCATTGTTTTTATCCCTTACAACCTCCTTTGTTTGTGCATCTTCCTCCTTTGTTTTTGCATCTTCCTCCATGTGTGAGGGTCGAAAGTTCTCTAATTCATTGGAGTATAAACTCCTTTGATTGATTTCCTCACTTTCTTCTATAGGATCTTGCATTATATCTCTTGGGAAGGAATTTGCTTGTTACTCTTCCTAGGACTTGATAATCGACTGCACATGTTTCTCTATATTTTTGACACTCGTCTTTATATCATGTATGAATTCTTTCATGAGAAGCTCAATATTTGATGGTACCTGATATGAATAAGGAGATGGTGGCTCTTGACATGAATAAGAAGGAGATGATGATTCTTGATAAGAGTAAAAAGATGATGGTTCTTGGTATGAATAGGGAGATAGTGGCTCTTGATATGGGTAGAAAGATGATGGTTCTTGATATGGATAGAGAGGTGGTGGTTCTTGGTATGAATATGGAGATGGTGGTTCTTGATAT
>NC_029786.2:39970401-40029431 GCF_000816755.2 Arachis ipaensis
AAGGAGATGATGATTCTTGATAAGAGTAAAAAGATGATGGTTCTTGGTATGAATAGGGAGATAGTGGCTCTTGATATGGGTAGAAAGATTATGGTTCTTGATATGGGTAGAGAGGTGGTGGTTCTTGGTATGAATATGGAGATGGTGGTTCTTGATATGAATATGGAGATGGTGGTTCTTGATAGTTGGAACACGGAGCACTGAAGTTTCTTTGGTTTTGACTTTGCCAACCAAAATTTGGGTAGTTCCCCCATTCATAATAATATGAATCACTCCTTGGGTGTGAGTAGTAACCCATGTGATCTCTCTTCATTATTTTTCTTAGCACAAAACACCAAAAAGAATTAAATGCACCATGTGGTAAACAGGAAAGCAAAGAAGAAGGAACATAATTATTTTTTTAAAAAATACTAAAGCAAAATTTAAATAAGAAAAATTAAAATAAGACTAACTAGGAAACACTAAACTTAATTTCAGAAATTAAGAAAAATATTAGTGCTATTTAAATTTTTTTTTAAAATACTAAAGTAAAATTTAAATAAAATTAAAACTAAAACGCCTAATCTAAGCAATCAAACAACTAATAGTTGTTAATCACTATCAATCCCCGGCAACGGTGCCAAAAACTTGGTGCAAAATTTAAAGTCCACAAACTAACCGGCAAGTGCACTGGGTCGTACCAAGTAATACCTCAGGTGAGTGAGGGTCGATCCTACGCGGATTGAAGGACAAAGCAACAATGGTCAAGTGATTTGCTTAGCTAGGCAAACAGAAAAGAGTGTTTTAATGTTGAAAGGCATTAAACAATAATTCATAAATTTAATAAAGCAAGCAGTAAACAGGTTGTGAAATATGTATGGAGAAACAGTTAAGGTTTCAGAGTTATCTATTTTCTGGATTGACTTTTCTTACTAACTATTTTAATCATGTAAGATTTAATTCATGGAAAACTATATGTGACTAGACCCTAATTCCTTAGACCTTTCTTGTCTCCTCTAATATTCATCAACCGCCAATTTCTTGGTCACTTAATTCCAATTAGAGGATGAAGTTCAATTCTAGTTTATGTGCCACAGAAACTCTAATTACCCAAATATAAAAGGATTATATGTCACATATCCCGTTAAATCCAGATAATTAGAATTTAGGAGAAATTATTTTCAAGCTGTTGTTCAAGTAAAGAGCTTTTCCATGTTATACAAGAACTCAATTAGAAAGAGGGTCATACTTCCGTTCCACCCAAATTCATAAGATAAAGAATGAAAACAATTCTTGAAATATAAATCAGTACATGAATTAAAATAGAAAAATAATAGAATCAATCCATACAATAGACAGAGCTCCTAACCTTAACAGTAGAGGTTTAGTTGCCTATAGTTCAGAGAGAAAGTAAGGATTGTAAATTGGGCTGAGGTGGAATGAAAAGTTAACTAATTCCCCTTTTATATCTAATCCTAATTAATTTAAAATCTATTCTCTAAAACTAAATAATATCTTTTCCTATTTTAAAATAAAAATTAAAGTTTAAATAAGAATTAATAGGTGTCAGCGTTTTCTGCACGTGACGCACGTCACGCATATGTGTACATGTCGATGGTCTTCTTCGCGTGTCATGCGTACACGTCAGGTACGCGCACGCGTCGCCATGGAATGCTCCAAATCACGCACACGCGTCGCTCCTCGTTGTCATCTCCTTTAATTCTTGTGCTGATTCTATTTTGGCAAGCTTCCTCTTCATCCTCTGAGCCATTCCTGCCCTATATAGTCTTCTTCTCCTTTTCTGTGGAAGCTCCATCAAATCCAACCGAATGCTACCTAAAATAAATAGAATTGCACAAGACTCAAAGTAACATGCATAGTGGCTAAAAATAATTAATTCTTGATTAAACTCAACAATTTAAATGCAAATTTACTAGAAAAAGATAGGAAAGATGCTCACGCATCAATACCCCGGTCCGAGCTATAAGGTCCGGGTTGGGCTAAGACGATTCGGCGACCTCTTACTCGGTTTGTCGACCACTGACCTCTCTACAAAAAGGTTGGACAAACTGCCACAGGAGACCCAAGAAAGGCCCAAAGAGGCCCGGAAAAGAAGAGTCACCACTCACTAGAAGGCGGCTGACCAAAAAGATAATGATCTCACCCGCAAAAGATAAGATAAGATAACAAACTTATCTCAAAGGAAGGTCACAAAACATTACTATAAATACAGTGGAGCATCCAGGTATAACTCATACTCTAATTCTACAAAAACGTACCTAAAGCCCTTGCTAAGCAACGAAGTCTCTTACAGGTACCACCACCCCTCAGTGATCCAGGATCAACTGCTCCTCAAGCTACAATAAGTCGGACACGATAGCCCTAATCATACCAGAAGTTCTCCTCCGAGATCGACCTCCTAGTTTCTGGTAACCCACAGAACATTGGCACCATTGCCGGGGACCTGGAAGTCATCCCATCATCATGGCGAACAACTCTCTCAGCAACGACCACACCTCCGGATTAGAAGAAGGAACACTGATAAAGAACATAGATGCCACGCTAAACTCCCCAAAGGATGCACACCACTTCAAGGGAGACAAACAGTCTCAGAACAAAGAAATCTTAGACGCCATCCGTGAGCAGCAGGATCGCCTCAAACAGCTCAAACAAGAAGCTAAAAATCAACGAGAAGCCGAGCGAGATCTCCGGAGAGAAACAAGACGGCATTGAGAATTGGAAGACAAGCTCCTAAAATTCGAAGCCAACCTGAAAACTAAAACCACTCGATCCAACCATGAAGATAGCCCTCAAGTGGATCAGGATCCGTTCACAAAGGAAATCATGAAAGCCAAAGTCCCAAAAGACTTCAAAGCTTCCGACATGACCCCATATGATGGTACGTCCGATCCAAGCCACCACCTCAGCAACTTTAGAAGCCAGATGTACCTCACAGATGCCTCAGATGCAACCCGTTGCAAGGCCTTCCCGACCACCCTGACTAAAATGGCAATAAAGTGGTTCGACAGCTTGCCTCCAAGATCAATCGCAAGCTTTGATGACCTCGCCAAGAAATTCCAAGGTAGGTTCTCCATACAAAAGGACAAAGCTAAACACGCTCCAAGCCTGCTAGGGATTAAACAGGGTGATCGAGAAAGCCTCCGCAGCTACATGGAAAGATTCAATAAAGCATGCCTTGACATACAGAATCTCCCCACAGAGGTGGCAATGATGGGGCTCATCAACGGTCTACGGGAAGGACCCTTTAGCCACTCCATATCCAAGAAGCATCCGACATCTCTGAACGAAGTGCAAGAATGGGCCAAAAAGTATATCAACATGGTGGAGAACTCCCGATTAAGGATAAAGATTTCAGGAATAAGGATAAAGATTCTCCAAAGCCAGATTCTCCTACCCACCTCGGAATAAGGATAAAGATTCCAGGAGAAAAGAAGACCAATCCGCAGAGAAGCCCAGGAAATACCATAATTACACCCCTCTTCGGGTATCCCTTGTGGATGTCTATCGGGATATATGCAACACAGAAAAAATCCCACCTCCTCACCCAATTAAACACAAAAGGGGAGGAAGTCAGACCGAATACTGCGAATACCACAGGATCTACGGACACCCCGCTAACAAGTGCTACGACTTGAAATATGTCATAGAAAAATTTGCTCGAGAAGGAAGACTAGACCGATTCCTGGCTAACAGGACCGACGAGCCGAAAGAGAAGAAGGGATGAAGAGGGGCGAGCTGAATGACCTCCTCAATCCCCAGAAAGACACATTCATATGATCAACGGAGAATTCGCAGGAGGAGGAATCTCCAAATCATCCCGAAAAAGACACCACAAAGAAGTATACCATCTTGGGGAAGGGGATAGGTCATCCGACCTCCCCACTGTCGCGTTCACTTAAGAAGACGCCGCGGGTATCATCCCCGGGCATGATGACCCCGTTGTCATTACCATCATACTCGCCAATGCCAATCTTCACCGAACACTGGTCGACCAAGGAAGCTCTGCAAATATCCTATTCAAACCCGCCTTCGACAAGCTTGGTCTGTAAGAAAAGGAGCTCAAAGCATATCCCAATAGCCTGTTCGGGCTCGGAGACGCCCCAATCCAGCCCCTAGGCTACATCCCACTACACACAACCTTTGGAAAGGGAACCCTCTCTAGAACACTGAGCATTGACTACATCGTAGTCGACGTGAGCTCCCTGTACAACGCCCTCATAGGTCGGACAATGCTAAATCAGCCACTACAAGAAAATAAGCTTTCTGCCACACTTTTAAAGCGTGCCGAAAAGTGCTAAAAAGCGTGCCGATAGCTTTTCGCCACGCTTTTTGAGTTATCGGCACGCTTTTGAAAGGGTCACATCCGCCAGCGTGCCGGTTGCTCTATCGCCACGCTTTTGTGGATCTATCGGCACGCTTTCTTTTTGGCCACGCTTTCAACTCTTGCCACGCTTAAAAGCGTGGCCATAGGTGTTAATCTATTGGTACGCTTTAAAAGCGTACCAATAAGTTCACATATCGCCACGCTTTTGAAGTGTACCAATTAGGTTGGTTTTGGCTACGCTTCAAAAGCGTGCCGATAGACACATACAGCCACGCTTTTAAAGCGTGGTCTATTCCTTTGTCAAATTAAAAAAAAAAAAGAGGAGAAAATTAGAAGGTATAAAAGAATTGATTTTTTATTGATTTACATGAGTTATTTACATGCTATAGTTATAATTAAAAATATCTTACTGATCACCTAATACGACAATCCTAGCAATCAGAACAAGGAGGAAAATAATATATTGTTTGTTTCAAACAGAATAGAGTTCTACATAATAGTTGAGAAGTCAATGCTCAAAGTAGTCATGTCAAAAGTGCTCAAAGTTTCACCTTAGCAAATATTACATGATTCTACATTTATGACATGTTTAAAACAAACTCTTAGAGTAGGGGAAAAAAAAGATAATAAGCTTAACTATTTCATTTTTAGCCATTCAAAAAACCACCAATAAGAGGAACTAAAAGATCGGGGAGTACAGAAATGATGCTTGACATTCAGATGATGCCCACAGGAATTTGATATTCCCTTCTGTTGTTCACTACAAGCTTTATTTTGCATTTATCACATGTTTCATGTACAACATAAGAACATAGTTAGAGAAACTTACCATCTTCAGTTTCCTGAGTTCTCTCCTGGCCATCTTCCCCCTCTATCTGCATTGTGCGACTATTGCTCCTACCTTAAGCCTCTTGTAATATTTAGAAGCTCTGTGGAACCTATACCGAGCCTGCCATATTTGGACAGAGATTTCAAAAACTGATCGTGCTTGTGGCCGATCCTGATAGATATTACAATAGTCCAACTCAAATCATACCTGAATATATACATGTAATTTTTTAGTTCACCTGGTCCTTATTATTTTATTTCAGTTTACATATATGGCTAAGATTTTCTTCTGTTTTGAAATTATTGAAACTTATGGTTTGAGAGGTTAAATATACAAGTCAATATATTATCACAAAAGCATGCCTAGAAGATATCAATAAATTATAGAAGGTTTGAGAAGAAGATGAACAGCGCTGAGAAGAAAGGAGCAGGGGAAGAATAGGAGGAGTAGCGCCACCACAGGACAGGCAAAGCACTAGCAGTTCAGCACCACCTAGCAGCAGCGGAGCACTACCACAGCTGCAGCAGAACAAAACCAAATATCCAGAAGTTTAGAGAGAGTATAATTTTCAAACCTGTAACTATTAGAATAATCTTAATCATAGCTTTATCAAAAGGTTGGGCAGTGAAGCAATATAATTTTCATGATGCTTTTCTAAATGGAAATCTAACCGAGACTATTTACATATCTCAACTCCCTAGTTTTGTTTACTCAAATTCAAACCTTGTTTGCAAACTAAACAAGGCAATATATGGTTTGAAATAAGCTCTTAGAGCTTGGTATCTAACCATTACTGCCACCTTACAATCTTTTGGATTTAGGAACACAAAATCAACCAACACAGACTCAAACATACCGAGGATGCAGCTTTATTTTCGTGTTTTGTAACACCATTAGCAGTTGATTTCCCAACCTTTGAACACCTTTTGATGCGCCCACTAAGCAACAAAGTGGATTAAGAATGAGCTATGATACAAAACCCTACCTTGAATGCCTCCATATGGTTTCAACTTCTCAAGAACTAAAGCTAGAAATGGTCCATGAATGTCCAAAACTTACTGTCATTGTAGCAGAGGCTGGCTTCAGAAGTTGTGCAGCTTCAGCAAAACTGCTTTGCACAGAAAGTTGCCTAGATAACTAATCAAAAAGGTCTTTACGCCCCTTCCACACCAAGTTTAGAATCCGTCAAAGCAATTGTAATATAAGGAACCTACAATAGTAGCATACTCAGAGGATAGACACAAGACAGAAGAATCACTTAAAAAAAGATTGAAACAGACCATTTTATCAAATTGAACTCCTTCCAAGTCAAATTGAAGTGTAGTCTTACAAATGTTTGAGAGTGGAATTACTTTCTTGACTTACTTTCTTGACCTTCAAGCCTCTGAATAGCATGGACAAAGGAGAGATGAAGATTAGGAGTCCAACGAACCCTTGGCATCTTTGATCTCACATATTGTCTCACACCACTCCCTCTCTTCCCTTCTCTTGATGCTGTGCTGTTGCTACTTGGGTTTGTTGAATTCCCTTCTTCATTGTTATCCTCCTCCTCCTCCTTTGCTTCATTATTATTCTCTTCTTCCAATTTCTCATCATCACTCATAGTCGTTCCTTCATTCATGTCAAATGAATTTTCCACCCTCATTATCATTACTACTCTTGCCGCCACTTCCTTCATTATATAACATGATGGAAGAGAAAATACAATCAAATATCTCATAGTTTTTTAGTCATAGAAATGTAAGGGATAAAGCTGACCTTCCCAGGGTGATTATACAAAGACGAAAGATCAGAGAAAAGAGATGGAACTCCCTGGAGAGAATACAAAAGAAAGAAATCACAATCAACTTCGAAAAACCTGAACGAGGCATAATTTGAAGCTAAAAAGAAACTTGAATACCTTAGTTAGGAGAGGCCTAATGTAATTATCTGCTGCTGCTCTAAATTTGTCACCTTGCAAAAAATCTAGAGGTATTCTATGCCAAACGAGATTCAGCAAAGAATGAACTCAAAGAATGAGCACCACATATCAGTAGCTGAGCACTACCACAGCTGCAGCAGTACAGAACCAAATGTCAAGAAATTTAGAATAAAAAACCCTAAACCACGGATCATATTAAAACAAAAAATAGAAATTTAGAAAAATAAAAAAATGAAGAACCAAGAAAATCAAATTCAAAATCAAATAATCAGATCAAGGAAAAAATTGACCAAATAATTTACCACGGCATTGCGAACGTTGAACATGGCTGACGGAGGTGCGACGAGTGAGGGAGAGGGAGACGGCGGCGTGACGACTTTAGAGAAGGAGACGGCAACGCGACAGATGCTGAACCACGGAGGGAGAAACGGCGATTGAGGGTTTGCGAAATAGAGTGAGCAATGATTGAGACTCCGAATCCAAGGAGGGTTTGCGAGACAGAGACCACTGAGGGAGTAGGAGGGCACGCCGAGACAGAGACCACTGATGGTGCGTGGACGGAGCAGCGCCGATGGAGGGTTCCGAATCTAACGAGGGTAGCGTCGATGGTGCGAGGGTTGGGTGCGAGAGACCGTCGAGAAACAGCTGGGTGCGAGAGATCGTTGATGGTGCAAGGTTGGGTGCGACAGAGAGAGGGATGGGTGTGAGGGTTTGATGAAGGGCAGGGTGTGAGGGTTAGACTAACATGGCGGCGAGCTGTGTGGTGCGACGGTCATGGCGATGGGCAGTGATGAGTGCGACGGCTTGCTGGGTGCAAATTCTTACTTTTAGGTTATCTTCTAGGTTAAAAATGAATTTGGAAATAAAAGTGAAGTGTATGAGCAGTTATAACTTCAATAGGTTAAAATTTAACTTAGAAAAAAGTGAAGTCTGTAAAAAATAGGGTGGCACTCTATGGGTACGCTTTTGTAGGGTGCCTATCTAAACACAGTATATAGGCACACTTTAAAAATGTGACTGTTAGGAAAAAAATTAGTCACGTTTTTTAAGCGTGCCGATTTCTCTCTATGGGTACGCTTTTCAAGTGTGGCAATAAAAAAGCGTGGCCAAATTTCAAATAAGTGGCCACCCTCGTAAAAGCGAGCCGATTTCTCTCTATGGCCACGCTTTTCAAGCGTGGCAAAAAAAGCGTGGCCAAATCACAAATCAGTGGCCACCCTCACAAAAGCGTGCCCATAGACCACTTTTGGGCACGCTTTAAAAGTGTGGCAAGAAAAAAGTGTGCCGACAGACCTTTTTTCTTGTAGTGAGCTCACTGCAGTAGTCTCCACTCCACACCTATGCATGAAATTCCCAACCCCAGAAGGGATTGCCACCATAAAAGGAGAACAAAAGCTCGTGCGACGCTGTTATAATGAAAGTCTGAGTCTTAAAGGTGACTCCAGAGGAAATGAGACCAACACCATAGAACTTGGGGGAGCCCGAGCCCTCGAAGAATTTCACCCTCAACCAGAAGGTGAGACCGAAGAGGTCCAAGTCGGAGATGCTCAAGATAAAACAACAAATTATCCCGGCTTAATGTGCCACAAATTATCGGTGTATCCCGAATCTCGGCCAGTACAACAAAAGCACAGAAAGCTCGGCCCAGAAAGATCACAGGTCGTGGAGGAACAGGTACAGGCCTTACTAGAGGCGAGATTCATAAGGGAGGTCAAATACCCACTATGGCTAGCCAATGCCGTACTGGTAAAAAAGCCAAATGGAAAGTGGCGGATGTGTGTCGACTACACCGACCTCAACAAAGCTTGCACAAAAGACCCCTACCCCCTCCCAAACATCGACACCCTAGTCGACGCCTCGTCAGGGTACAAGTACCTTTCCTTCATGGACGCCTACTCGGGATACAACTAAATCCTGATACATCAACCCGATCAAGAGAAGACCTCGTTCCTGACCCCAAAAGCAGACTATTGCTACGTAGTCATGCTATTCAGACTCAAGAACGCGGGGGCTACATACTAGCGGTTGATAAACAGAGTTTTCACCAACCACATCGGGAAGCTGATGGAACTCTACGTAGATGACATGATGGTAAAGATAGAAAAAGAAGAAATGCTGTTACCCAACCTCGCTGAAGTATTCAGCACGATAAGAAAGCACGAGATGAGACTGAATCCCACCAAGTGCACTTTGGCGGTAGAGGCCGGCAAATTTCTAGGGTTGATGCTCACCTAGAGAGGGATTAAAGCAAACCCAGACAAATGCCAGGTTATACTCAACATGAAAAGCTCGACCTCCATTGAGAAGGTGCAACAGTGATGACCGAAATTCACTCCCCATATAAAAATAATGAATCCATTCTTTTGGCAAGCGTACACAAAATATCGTCAAGTAATAACCCACTAGGAGTGGGATCGTATCCACAGAGATTGGTAGATTTGAGCAATTTTAATCAATGGGTGAATTAGTCAAGCTGAGCAAGATAGATTGTGATTGCAGAATTGTAAATGAGCAGAAATATAAATGACTCAAAAGTAAAGAGAAGCAGTAAAGTGCAGGAAAGGAAATGGCAAGAATGTAAAGTGCAGAAACATAAATGACTTAATTATAAATAGGAATGGGGAATAATAGAATGTAAAGAAAGCTATAAAGAATGTGAAAGATAAGAATAGGGGGAATTCATTGAGATCAGGAGATGTTGTTCTCTTTGGATTAAATCTAGCTCATCTCATCTTCAATCATGCAACTCATTGACCTCTTGGCAATTATGATTGATTGAACCCCAATCCCTTGGTGATTCAATCTCTCAGATCTTGATCAATACCCAATTCTTTGGTCTAATTGCTCATGAAGAGAGATATACTTGGTCCCTGATTATACCACACATCCTCATAGATCCAAGTAGAGGGTGGATTATATGTCACCATATCCAATCAACAAAACCCAAATTCTACTCAAGTGTGAGAAGGGATTTCTAGCATTATTTTATGTTTCCTTTTCCAAGGTTCCCATGAAACTCATTTTGCATTCAACCTCTTTCCCAAGATGATTGAACACTAACATTAAAACGAAATTCCTTCTAGCAAATCAAAGAGAAGATGAAGAGAAGAAGAAATTCACTATCATTAATCCATCAAGTACAACAGAGCTCCCTCTCTCAATGAGAGGGAATTTAGCTATTCATAGCTTAAGATAAAAGTACAAGAGATGGAAGAAGATGATGTGAAAAGTAAATCTAACTATACTTCGAAAAAACTCCTACTCAACAACCCCTTCTCAGTACTTTCAGGGGTTATTTATACTACTCCTATCACTAGAATTAAGAAAATACAAAAAGGAAAAGAAAATTACAATTGGATGGAAAAGAAAACTCAATAAACATGACCTTCCAGGCTTGGCGTGTGATTGGCACTTGAGTGGCGTGCCACGCCTAGCTACTAAGTTTGGCTTGGCGCGCCACGCCCAGTCCCTCAAGTGGCACGCCCCAAACGTCCATCTCCTTGGCATGCCACGCCTTCGAGCCCAAGTGACACGCCCAGGGTCTTTTTAAACCTTGGTTAGCCTGGCGTGCCACGCTTTCGAGCCCAAGTGGCACACCCAGGCCTTTTCCTTCTTCTTCTCCTTTCTGCAAAGTTGAACTAGCGTGGCACGCCCAGGGTCTGGCGTGCCACGCCCATTATGTTTGCTTGGTTCCTTCTCTAGAGAGTTGAACTAACGTGGGACTCCCAGGGTCTGGCGTTCCACGCCCCTTGTATGTACTTGGTTTTTTTGATGGCGTGCCACGCCCAGAGCTCAAGTGGCACGCCCATGGCCTCCTAGTCTTGGCGTGCCACGCCTTGAAGCTCAAGTGGCATGCCCAAGTCTTCTTCTTGTTGATTGATGATGCTGGCGTGCCATGCCTAAGGCTCAAGTGGCACGCCCAAGTGAGAAATGGTAGCTGGCGTGCCACGCCTTCAACACCAAGTGGCACACCCATATGTTTGGCCCTCTACCTTCTCCTCCGGAAAGTTGTACTGGCGTGCCACGCCCTGGTGTTCAAGTGGTACGCCCATATTGGTGTGTCCCTTCAACCTTGGCGTGCCACGCCTGGGTCATCAAGTGGCATGCCCAAGTGTTGGATCAGAGTTGGCGTTTCACGCCTTTGACATCAAGGGGCACGCCTAAGTATTTGGGTCTTCAACCTCTTCTTTGAAAACTTGAACTGGCATGCCACGTCTTGATGCTTAAGTGGAACGCGCACCTTAAGGTGGCTTCTTTAAGCTTAGCGTGCCATACCTGGGTCTTCAAGTGGCACACCCAAGTGATGGGTTGGAGCTGGCATGCCACGCGTTCGATACCAAGTGGCACGACCAAGTGGTTGTCCCTTCTGGATTGATGAACTGGCATGCCACGCCCAATGGTTCAAGTGGCACGCCCATAATGTGTGATGGACTTGGCGTGCAACGCCCAGCTTGGAATGCCACGCCCCTTTTGTGGCCTTCAACATTGCTCTCTGAAAAACGACACTGGCGTGCTACGCCCATCTAAAAGCTTTGAAGATCCTTTATAGAAATCATTACTAGCGTGCCACGCTTAGCTCCTGGCGTGCCACGGCCATATATTTTCATAGCGTTTGTTCTAAGTGGCACGCCAGTTTCACACGCCCAGCTTTATTTTGTTGTTTTCTTCCCTTTTTGTTGCTCTTTTCACCTAAAATTCACCACACACCCATTTCAAAGCAATGTACCATAATATTCATTAATTAGTTCATGAATTGTAATGATTAAATGAGATTATGCTCTTTTATGGTCCTTTTTAGATAAGAAAAAAAGTAAATAATGCAAGTCATCACACCACAAAACTTAAGCTTTGCTTGTCCCAAGTAAATCAATGTGAGTAATCTTTAATTGGATTGAAACTTGACCTTAGAGAGAAGCATTCACTACCAAAGATAGGACTAAGTGTTAACTCATGCATGAATCTTATTGCTTTGATGTCATAATGAACTCCTAGACTCCTGAGGCTTCTTTCAAGTATTTGCCTTAGGCTCCCTTTCTATTGATTGTTACCTTGAAGTAGCAAGGATTGTTTCTTTTTCTTTGATTGTTCTTTCATTTTCAGTTCTCCTTTTTCATTGACCACGACTCTAAATATTTTGAATCAAGACGACCCTTTAATTAGGATTTCAATTAGCAGTCCCAAACCAGTTGGCTTTAAGGTATTAGGTGTTGAAACACCCTTAAGAATTTACTTGCCCCTGTCTCTTTTCTTGACACATCTTCACCATAAGAAACTACTAGGATTTCTAACTCTTTTGAGCTTTTTAGTGCTTCCTTCCATCCTAGTAGTTGATGCTCAGAGCCTTGGGTCTTTGTTGCTTACTACTTCTTGGTTCTATGGATATTCAAGGGACATCCCTAGCCTCTACTTGTCATACCCTCCAAGTCTAGTTGCTCATCATGACTTATTTTCTTTCAAGTTCATCCAGGGTCCTATACTTAGTTCCTTATCTCTTAATTTTGAATAGTCTCACTTGGTCTTAGTCTCTTTTACTCTTGTTTTTGCACAACTCACCATAGACTCTTCTGGAAACAAACTATTCTTTTATTGATGATCATGAGACTTTAAACAACATTGCATTTTACTTCTTGTAAGCATAAAGGACTCATAAAAGACTTCAGGACATGAGGAAATTAAACATTAAAGATAAACTATCCTAATCATTGCAAATATCATTAAATAGAAATTAAACATAAGGAAATTAAGCAGAAATTCAGAATTTCGAAAGCGTCAACCATGGGACTCAACAACTTTGAGCAGCTTCAGTTCATTGGCCCTTTTCCCTTATCTTTCTTCTTGGAGGAGGAGGAGTCATCACCATCCTTTTTGGAAGATCCCTCTTGTGTCTTTATGTCCTTGGGCTTCCAAAATCCCAGCCCTCTCATGTAGAATTTTACATTTTCTTTGTGCTGGTATGCAATTTCTTCATGCCTTGCACTGAGTTCCTCCATATTTTGCATGTAGGTTGGGTAATTGGGGTTCATGTTGGCTACTGCATTACATAAGTAGCTCAATTTTATTTGTATGTAGCAGTCATATTCCCTTCTTGCTATGGTTCTGGCTTCATACTCAGCAATGCTCCCTAGTTGGAGTTGTTGTTGTTCCATAATTATTCCAAGGCTGCCTTACATCTCTCCCCAATTGAACTAGTCTTGCTGCTCCTTCATGTGTTCCATACTTCCTTGGAGTTATTATATATTCTCATTTACTTGGTCCCATTGTTGTTGTTGTTCCTTGAATTGGTTGACATCCTCTCTCAGGTGGTGTATATCTCTCTCATTTGTAGTATGTCTCGTTGCAATTGTTCCCAGTTGAATCCTTCAGGGAATTATGGGTATGATGGTGGTGGAAGTGCTAGGTATTGTGGTTGATCTCCAGCCTCTTCTTCTTGGTGTGGTTGCCCTTGTGGTACATGAGCATGAGCTCTGTGCTCCCTTTTCCTCTCAAGTGGGTTGATAGCCACCACTTTGGACATTTTTTTGGAGGTTATAGGCTTGTCTTGGTCTACTAGCACCTCGTCAATGATCTTCTTAACCCCTGCTTCATCACACAGCCTTTGAATGATGCTGGGAAATGCCAATCTTGTGCTATCCTTGGTGCTTTTCAGCACCCTATTGATGTTATTGGCAATCATTTCTCCCACATTTACATTTTCTGCCTTCATGATGCTGTATATAAGCACAACCCTTTCTAGAGACACCTCTGAAGTGTTGGATGTGGGATTGAGAGACCTTCTCACAAAGTCTAGCCACCCTCTAGCTTGGGGGCTCAAATCTCTTCTTCTCAATTGGTTAGATCTCCCATCTTTGTCATTAATCCACTGCACATTTAGCACACATATTTCGTTGAGGATTTCATCAAATCCTGGGTCTTTTTGCTTTATCCTCTCTTCATAGCTCCGGGTGGAGCTTGTTTGCTTCACCATGAACATCCTGTCTATGTTGGAGGGGCTATAGTCAATGGCTTTCCCCCTAACATAACTCAGATAGCCATAAGGTTGCCCAGGTTGGGCACTGCATTGGCATAGAATTCTCTAACCAAGCTCTCCACCACCTTCCTTGGTGGGTTGCACAAGAGTGCCCATCCTCTGTTGTTGATTTTCCTGTTGATCTCAAGGTGCTCATTCCTCCCAAGTTGGAATTCCACCTCTGGAATGATTTGCCTCTCACTAACCTAACCATAAAATTGGTTTTGGTTGAATGATAAGAGGAACTTGTGTTCATTGAAACTTGAGGATCCAAAAGTTGGTTCTTTGGTCTTTCTCTTCTTTGATGATGAGGCTCTTAGTGGTGCCATGGGAAGTAGGCAAAACTTTGTTTTGCTTCAACACCAAACTTAGGACTTGATTGTCCCAATCAAGAGAAGAAAACAGAAGATAGTAAAGAGAAAGAAAAGAAAGAAGAGGGAGAGTGTGGAGGTTCTTCTGTGTGTGGAGTTTGGGTTTTGAAGTGTGGAGAGTGGTGGAAAAGTGATTGGCTTTTATAGGGGTGAGAGGTGTAGTCTGGAAGGTAGGGGGTGGGAAGTAAAAGCAATTCAATGTTTTTCCACTTGGGGAGTAGCGCTTAGCGTGGGAAGAGGCACCAATCCTTATCCCTTTTGGCTTCCTGCATATGTTGAGTTCCAAAGTGTAAGTACACTTTGACTTTTTGCCTCAGTGAACCATTAATCATGTGGGCCCCATCGTTTCTCCTGAAAATAATGTCCGAAAACCCATTAGTGAAAAGAACTTCTTCACATTCCCTTTAGTAACATTTAATTAAAGACAATTGACGTGTGTCCTTTGGGACACCAAACTTAATTTCCTTGCATCTAATAAATTGGATACATCATTGGACTTTAATGTACTCATAAAGGGTAAAATAGAATTGATCTTTTCACATTCCTCATCTTTCGAACACATTAAAGTGGCTTTTTATGCTTCACCAATTTACTAAATGCTTTCAAACTTGGCTCATGTTGGGCTTGTCTTGTGAACTTCATATGGTGGTGGCCACACCAAACTTAATCTCTGGGCTTACTTTCAAAATTAATTCATTCAATTGGTTGTAAGCCTTAATTAAGTGGGTCAGTGGCCACACCAAACTTAGCTCTTTGGCTAGTCATTCAGCCCAATCATTCATCATCAGTAAGTGTGTTCAACAAATCACACTTTCAGAGAAAAAGAAAATAACTTGAAAAATTACTAACTATCAAACACTTAAAACTGATATTTAAACAACCTAATCTACCACTTACGACTACTTCTAGAGAGCAAGAAATCAACAGGATTAAACTGGAACTTAAACTACCTAAATCAACAATCTTAAGCTACTTCTAGAAAGCAAAAAAAATCAAAAGGATATGGGTATTGGGGTGCCTCCCAACCAGCGCTTCTTTAGCGTCACTAGCTTGACATTCCTTCCTTCTTAGTTAAGGTTGTAGCTCACTCTTTGCTCCTCCAATGAGTCTCCCAAGTAATGCTCGAGTCTATGGCCATTTATAGTGAAAGTTCTCTGTGTTTTGTCCTCCATGAGCTCTACATGTCCATAGGGAGACACCTTGAGGATGGTGAAGGGTCCAGACCATCGACACTTAAGCTTCCCTGGGAAAAACTTGAGCCTTGAATTTTATAGCAGCACTTTCTGACCTTTTGTGAACTCTCTCCTTGCTATCTTTTGATCATGCCACTTCTTTGTGTTTTCCTTGTAAATCTTGGCATTCTCATAGGCTTGATTCCTGAATTCTTCTATCTCATTGAGTTGCATTAGCCTTCTTTCTCCAGCAGCTTGATCATCAAAGTTCAACATTTTTAGAGCCTAAAATGCTCTATGTTCAAGCTCAACTGGTAAGTGACAAGCCTTTCCAAACACCAATTGGTATGAAGACATCCCAATAGGTGTTTTGAAAGCTGTCCTATAGGCCCATAATGCATCATCCAGCTTCTTAGACCAATCCTTTCTTGAGCCTCCAATAGTTTTTTCAAGGATTCTTTTGAGCTCTCTGTTTGAAATTTCAGCTTGCACGTTAGTCTGTGGATGGTATAGAGTTTCCACTTTGTGCTTTACTCCATATTTAAGGAGGAGTGCTTCAAGTTATTTGTTGCAGAAGTGTGTCCCTCCATCAATAATAAGGGCTCTAGGAATTCCAAATCAGTTGAAGATATTTCTTCTCAAGAAGCTTATTACAACCTTGTTATCATTTGTTGTTGTGGCTATGGCTTCTACCCACTTTCACACATAATCTACAGCCACTAATATATAGGTGTTTGAGTATGAGGAGGGGAATGGCCCCATGAAATCAATTCCCCACACATTGAACAACTCCAATTCCATTATAAACTTCTGTGGCATTTCATTTTTCTTGGGTAGACTTCCAGCTCTTTGGCACTCATTGCATCTTGTTACCAGGTCCCTTGCATCCTTGAACATTGTTGGCCAATAGAACCCATATTGTAGCACCTTGGCTGTAGTTCTTTCCCCACAAAAATGGCCTCCATATGCAAATCTATGACATTACCAGAGTACTTCTTGCCCTCCCTTATGGGAAATACACCTCCTCAAGATCCCATCAGCATACTTTTTGAACAAATAAGGCTCATCCCAAAAATAGTATTTAGCATATTTGAGTAGCTTTCTCTTCATGTGTTTGTTGATGTTAATTGGTAGTTCTCCAATAGCCTTGAAATTGGCTATGTCTGCAAACCAAGGAGCTTCTTGGATCATCATCAACTGCTCATCAGGGAAGCTCTCATTCACTGCAAATTGGTGTGCCTCATCTTCTTTTTGTGAGATCCTTGATAGGTGGTCAGCCACTTTGTTCTCTGTCCCACTCCTATCTTTGATTTCAATGTCAAACTCTTGGAGTAGCAGGATCTACCTTATTAGTGTGGGCTTGGACTCTTGTTTGGTAAGCAAATATTTGAGTGCTGCATGATCAGTGAATACAATTACTTTAGAACCAACAAGATATGATCTAAACTTATCAAATGCAAAGACTATGGCAAGTAGTTCCTTCTCTATAGTGGTATAGTTCCTTTGATTCTCATTAAGGACTTTGCTGGCATAATAAATAACATGCACCAATTTGTCCCTCCTCTGTCCTAAAACAGCACCAACAGCAAAGTCAGATGCATCACACACAAACTCAAAGGGCAGATTCCAGCAGGGTGGTACTATGATAGGTGCAGAGAAAAGTTTGTTCTTAAGCTCTTCAAAGGCTAGCATGCATTCCTTATCAAAAACAAAAGGTACATTAGAGATAAGTAGGTTGCTTAGAGGTTTGGTAACCTTTGAGAAATCTCTAATGAACCTCCTATAGAAGCTAGCATGTCCTAGAAAACTTCTAACTGCATTGACATTGCAAGGTGGGGATAACTTTTCAATCACCTCCACCTTGGCCTTGTCCACATCTATGCCTCTTTTTGAGATCTTGTGGCCAAGAACCACCCCCTCTGTAACCATAAAATGGCACTTCTCCCAATTCAAAACGAGGTTGGTTTCTTGGCATCTCTTTAGCACTAAGGCTAAGTGGTGCAAGCAGTTAGAATATGAATCACCAAACACAGAGAAGTCATCCATAATCACTTCAATAAATCTTTTAATCATGTCTGAAAATATGGAGAGCATACATATTTGGAATATTGCAGGTGCATTGGACAATCCAAAGGGCATTCTCCTATAAGCAAAAACACCATAGGGACAGATAAATGAGGTCTTTTCTTGGTCCTTGGGGTCTACAACTATTTGGTTATAACCAGAATAACCGTCTAAGAAGCAATAATATTCATGTCCCGCAAGTATTTCTAGCATCTGGTCCATCAAAAGGTAGGGGGAAGTGATCCTTCCTGGTAGCTTCATTAAGCTTCCTATAATCAGTGCACATGCGCCAGCCAGTCACTGTTCTTGTTAGTATCAACTCATTCTTCTCATTTGGTACAACAGTGACCACTCCTTTCTGAGGGACTACTTGCACTAGGTTTACCCATGGGCTGTCTGAGATTGGGTAAATCACTCCAGCTTGCCACAATTTCAACAACTCTTTTTGCACTACTTCATTCATGGTTGGATTTAGCCTTCTTTGCTGCTGTCTTGAGGGCTTGGCACCTTCTTCAAGTAGGATTTTGTGCATGCACATTGAAGGACTAATTTCCTTTAAGTCTGCAAGTGTCCATCCTATAGCATCCTTTTGTTGCTTCAGCACATGGATAAGCTCTTCTTCTTGTCCCTCACTCAAGCTTGAATTAATGATTACTGGGTAAGTGTTGTTTTCACCCAAGTAAGTGATGCGTGAGCATCTTTCCTATCTTTTCCTAGTGAATTTGCATTTAAATTGTTGAGTTCAATCAAGAATTATATATCTTTTAGCCACTATGGATGCTACTTTGAGTCTTGTGCAATTCTGTTTATTTTAGGTAGCATCCGGATGGATTTGATGGAGTTTCTATAGAGAAAGAGAAGAAACCAAGGAGCTGACAAGCGAGGAGCGACGCGTGCATGTACCTGATGCGTACGCGTGATTTGGAGCTGTCCATGGTGACGCGTGCGTGTACCTGACGCGTACGTGTGAAAAGCGAAGTTACACAAAGATGCGTGCGCGTACCTGACGCATAAGCGTGACACGCGAAGAAGAGCATCAACGCGTACACGTGACTGAAGCGTACGCGTGACATGCGCCACATGCAGAATTCGCAGAAAATGCTGGGTGCAAATTCAGGCCGAGTTTCGACCCAATTTTTGGCCCAGAAACATAGACTAGAGCCAGGGGAAAGCAGAGACTCAAGGGAGATTCACACAAGAATGGATGTTTCCACTCCAAGTTAGGCGTGGACCCTACGAAGCAAGTGGTCCCTATCCATCAATTGAAGACATACTGATTGCTCTAATTAATTCTGATTTAAACTTTATTTTTAATTTAAAATAGGAAAAGATATTATTTTAGTTTTGGAAGATAGATTTTAAGTTAATTAGGATTAGATATAAAACGGGATTGGAATTATTCCACAGGGGACCCCATTCCATTCAAACTACCAAAATACATTTTATCAGAATCCTTTCTTTCTCTCTGAACCATGAGCAACTAAACCTCCACTGTTAAGGTTAGGAGCTCTGTTTATTGTATGGATTGATTTTATTATTTTTCTATTTTAATTCATATATTGATTTATATTTAAGAATTCTTTTCATTCTTTATCTTATGAATTTGGGTGGAATAGAAGTATGACCCTTTTTCTAATTGAGTTCTAGTATAACATGGAAAAGCTCTTTACTTGAGCAACAGCTTGAAAACAATTTCTCCTAAATCTTAATTATCTGGATTTAACGGGATACGTGACATATACTCCTCTTTTATTTGGGTAATTAGGATTTCTGTGGCATATAAACTAGAATTAAACTTCAACCCCTAATTGGAATTAATTGACCAAGGAATTGGCTGTTGATGAAAGTTAGAGGAGACTAGAAAGGTCTAAGGAATTAGGGTCTAGCCACATATAGTTTGCCATGAATTGAATCTTGCATGATTAAAATAAATTAATAAGAAAAGTCAATCTGGAAAATAGATAACTCTAAAGCCTTAACTGTTTCTCCATACTTTATTCCCAACATATTTACTTGCCTTTCTTTAATATTCTTTCTATTGTTTAATGTCTTTGAACTCTCAAACACTACTTTCTGTTTGCCTAACTAAGTAAATCAATTAACCATTGTTGCTTAGTCCATCAATCCTCATGGGATCGACCCTTACTCACCTGAGGTATTACTTGGTACGACCCGGTGCACTTGTCGGTTAGTTTGTGGTTAGAAATTCCACACCATGTTTTTGGCGCCGTTGCCGGGGATTGATAGTGATTAACAACTATCAGTTGTTTGATTTCTTAGACTAGGCGTTTTAGTTTTAATTTTTTTTAATTTTTTGCTTAGTATTTTCGAAATTTTTTTCAAATAAATAGCACTAATATTTTTCCTTCATTTCTGAAAGTAAATTTGGTGTCACCTAGTTAATTTTATTTTAATTTTCTTGTTTATTTTCCCTGTAAATTTTCAAAATTTTCTATCTAATTTCAGTTATCATTTTCGAAATTTATTTATTTATTTTATTTAGTATTTTTATTTTATTACTTTACACAGGTTACCTCACTGGGAATTCTCTACACTCTGACGTAGAGATTCCCACCTTTTCTTGTCTTCTATCTGTTTATGCGCAGGAACAGGGACAAGAAACCTCTGTTAGACTTTGATCCAGAACCAGAAAGGACTTGTAGATGACGTTTGCAACAAGCAAGACTTTGCAAGGCTGTAGAATCCACTATGGATCACAATAATGCTGTTAATGCCAATGTGGCAAATCCGAATGGGAATAAAGAACAAAGGAGAGTGCATGGCTCTTACTCTGCTCCTACTGCAGATCTTTATGGAAAAAGCATTGTGGTGCATCCTATAGCTGTGAACAACTTTGAGTCGAAACCACAATTGGTCACCCTGGTGCAACAAAACTGCCAGTATCATGGTCTTCCCCACGAAGACCCAAATCAATTTATTTCTAATTTTCTGCAGATTTGTGATACTGTAAAGATAAATGGAGTGAACCCAGAGGTGTACAAATTCATGCTCTTCCCGTTTGTTCTGAGGGATGGAGCAAAGCTATGGCTAGATTCCCAAACCAAGGAGAGTTTGGATACTTGGGACAAGGTTGTTACGGAGTTTCTTACTAAATTTTTCCCACCAAAGAAGCTGACTAAGCTTAGGGTGGAGGTTCAGACCTTCAGGCAGAGGGATGGTGAAACTCTTTATGAAGCTTGGGAGAGGTACAAGCTACTGATTAGGCAATACCCTCCGGACATGTACTCTAAATGGACCCAACTAGACATATTTTATGAAGGCTTGGGCGAAATGTCCAAGATGTGCTTAGATAATTCTACAGGTAGTTCATTGCACAAGAAGAAGACACCAGAGGAGACTATTGAGCTGATTGAATTGGTTGCTAGCAACCAATATTTATACTCATCTAACAGGAATTCTGTGAACTCTGAGGCTCATCAGAAGAAGGGTGTTATGGAAGTAGAAGCTCTCAATGCTCTTCTTGCTCAGAATAAGCTTATGTCTCAGCAAAAAAGTTTGCTTACTCAACAGATGGGTGAAATGCAAGTCTCATCTATTAACACCCAAAACCCATCTCAAGAGATTCTTATGACATGACAGGTAATTTTGCCCAAAATGATAATTATGATTATGCTCAATCATCTTTTGAACAGGTCAATTACATGGGGAGTGGTCCTAGAAATTCCAACAATGACCCATATTCCAAGACATACAATCAAGGGTGGAGAAATCACCCAAATTTTGGGTGGAGGGACTGATAAACCATTATTTTATGGTTTATATTGTGTTTAATTGTGTGGATTTATCAAACCTTTACCCACTTATTCATATGATTAGCATGTATTTACAATTCCTTCCCAAAAATTACTCTATGATTGAAAACTTGCTTCCTAGAGACTTTTAATTATGTATTTTAATTCTCCTTTATTCCATTCGATGCCGTGACCCGTGTGTTAAGTGTTTCAGGCTTTATAGGGCATGAATGACTTGGAAATTGGAGAGGAGGCTTGCAAAAATGGAAGGAACACAAGAAATTGAAGAGATGACCAGCGAGAAGTGACACGGACGTATGGCTCACGCGACCGCGCGAAAAAGAGGAAATTGTAGTGACGCGCTCGCGTGCCTGACGCAAACACATGGATTGGAAACTATACAAGTGACACGAATGCGTGGACGACGCGCACGCGTGGCAAGGCAAAACGCTGGATGACCCGAACGCCTGGATGACGCGATCGCGTGACGTGCGCGATCTGCAGAATCTGCAGAATTCGCTGGGGGCAATTTTGGGCCCTGTTTTGACCCAGTTTTCGGCCCAGAAAAGCATATTAGAGCCAGGGAACATGCAGAGACGAAAAAAAACAACATTCATTCCGCATAATTTTAGTTTTAGATCTAACTTTACTCCTCCTCTAGGTTTTCTCTCTACACATTCATAGTTCTTAGGATTTCATTTTTATTGCTTTTTGGATTGGGATATTGAGAAGAGTTATTACCTCCGTCAAGACTTCATCATTCTAGTTTGTTTCCTTACTTGTCACTTACTCTTCCATGTCCTTAATTTATTCAGAGTTACTATTGGATTATTTTTAGAATTTATTATTACAAGAATTATTTTTATTTTTAATTGGTTTCTTTGATTATTATTATTTATCATGTCTCTCTTTATTTCTCTTCCTTACTTTGTGAAATTTACATTCATAATGAGCGAGTAGTTCCATAACTTGATTGGGAGATGATTGAAAGGAGAACCTTAAGTGGGAACACTCAAGAGAAAAATTGTAATTGGGTTTATTGTTGGATCGCCCTCTAGTCACTGACACTAGTCCTTCCCAAGGGAGAGGATTAGGACTTGTGAATAAAAATTGCCTTCCAACTTGCTTTACTTTCCTCTACCTAGTAAAGGATAACTAAGCAGAACAACCTTTAATTATCATTTTGATCTTGGGAGAACTCCATCAAGGATAGGTCTTCCAACTAATCTACTCCCGGTCAAGGTTTTTATTTAAATTACATAAATTCTCTGATTTAATTTCCTGTTTATCAATTCAAACCATTTTAGAAAACATCTGATTGATAAAATAGCACACTTTTCTGCAAGTCGTTGGGAGACGACCTGGGATTCATACTCCCAGTATTTTAATTCTAATTTTGTGACAACCCCTTCTAAATTGATAAGCAGATTTTCGGTTGGTTAAGAACTGTACTTGCAACGTATCTCTTATAATAATTTCTTAACTCGCCAATTTCCTCCACGTCAATTTTTGGTGCCGTTGCCAGGGAGTTGCAATAGAGTGCTAAGTTATTGATTGGAATTTATTTATTTGCAATTTATTTTATTTTGCTACTATGAGCTACATGTTTCTTTTATTAAATGACGCATTCTCTTCCTGATCCAAGCTTGCCAATATTTGATCCTGAGATCGAAAGAACTATTTCACGTATAAGGCAAGCTCGGCGTCGGTTATTCCTCTCCGAGGGCGAATCTGAAACGTCACGTAGGGAAGAAACAAGCCCCCATTCTACTGATTCGGTTGATTTACGTGCAGGTGACATGGCAGCACCTAGGAGAGTTACTATCCAGGAGGCTGGAGCCCCTGATTTCACACTGCAACCATTTCAAGTGCATCACCCTGCGGTGTCTACAGATTTTGAAATAAAGACTGCACTACTCAACTTGATGCCTATGTTTCATGGCTTACCTGCTCAAGAGCCTATCAAGCACCTTAGGGATTTCCAAGCAGCCTGTTCTACTGTCAGGCATGATGGTGCAGATGAAACTTCTATTCTATTGAAAGCCTTTCCATTCTCTCTTGAAGGAAAGGCGAGAGAGCGGTACTACACTCAACCCGCAGCAATTGTTTCTGACTGGGATACGCTTAGAAGAGAATTTTTGGAAAAATTCTTTCCAGCTGAAGTTACTGAAAAAATGAGGAAAGACATTTCCATGATTGTTCAGGACGAGTCCGAGACTCTCTACGAATACTGGGAGCGCGTCAACAACCTTCTGGAAGCATGCCCCCACCATATGATTGACAAGATAGTGTTGCTCGGCTACGTCACACAGGGCATGAGGCCCCAAGATAAGACCACATTGGAGAGTGCTAGCAATGGGTCTATGAAAAAGTACAAGACCACTGATGAGGCATGGCAATTGATCAGTGACTTGGCTGAATCTACTAAGAATCACAGGCAGAAACAAGGCCGGTCAAAAGCTGTTGCAGAGGTATCTTCTATCAAGGAGACCACTGCTCTGACTCAGAGTATATGTGATATGACCAACTTACTAAAGCAGATGCAGTTGAATCAACAACAAGCGCAGCAAAGCCAACTATTAGTCCCACAGAGAGTGTGCGAGATCTATGCTGATTATAGCCACTATACTGATGAATGTCTGCAGCTCCAGCAGGAAGACAACACTGTGGCAGCCACTCATAACTTTTATGACCGCCCCAATCAAGGATACAATCAAGGTGGCAGCTACAACCATGGATGGCAGGACAATTTCATCCAAGGTTGGAGAGATAATTCTAACCAGGGCTGGAGGGACAACAATAACAGAGGAAGCAGAGACAATCAAGAAAATCAGAGGTGGAATAATAATAACAATAGGTAGCAGAACCAGAACCAGCCTTACAGAGCACCTCACCTGAGGCAATCTCAAGGACCACAGCACAACCAACAGCAGACCTCTCAAATCACTTATCCCTCTTCATCTTCTAACGATGAGTTACTACAATCTATTGATCAGAGACAGCAGGCCATGGAAAATAACCTTACTTCTACTCTAAATGGTCTGAACTCTACCTTGCAAGCTCTTATCTTACAGATTGGATCACTAAATAACTCCAACAACCAGCCTTTGAGCTCCAGTGGAATCCCCTCTCAACCATTGCCCAATCCAAAGGGTGGCATCAATGCCATCACCCTAAGGTCTGGAACCACACTGCAAGAGAGGAATCAGGAGGAACCAATCCCATCAGAACATGCCTCAGCTGAAGAGGTGGTGGAAGTAGAGGATGCTGAAGAAGAAGAGGACATACAAGACATGGTTGAAGAAGAATAAGCTCAACCACAGAAGGAAGCACCAAAGGATGCAGACCCTGCAGAAAACGTCCTTCCTATTCCATTTCCACAAATTGCAAGGAAGCCCAGGAAGCAGATGGAACTTGATCCCAAAATGGTAGAAATATTAAAAAAAGGTTGAGGTAACTGTTTCCCTTTTTGATGTTATTCAACAAGTACCTAAATATGCAAAGTTTCTAAAAGATTTATGCATACATAAAGACAAAATTAATGAACTAGAAACTATTCCTTTAGGTAGTTCTATATCTGCTTTGATGGGAGGTATACCTAAAAAGTGTAGTGATCCAGGTCCATGTATGTTAATTGTACTATTGGTGGTGTGATATTTTCTGACTGCATGTGTGATTTAGGAGCGTGTGTTAGTATAATACCTTTGTCTATATATGATACTTTGAGGCTCCCTCCCTTAAAAAGGTCGGCAGCTCGTTTTGTATTAGCAGATAAAAGCATTATCACAGTGGTTGGAGTTGCTAAAGATGTATTAATGAGCATTAAGGGACTCACATTTTTCATTGACTTCTATATCCTGGAAATGCCCCTAATGACTCAAGAAGGCCATCATCAATCCTGCTTGGAAGACCATTCCTGAAGACTTCAAAGTTCAAGCTGGATGCATTCTCAGGAACTTATTCCTTTGAGATAGATGGCAGAGCAGTGAAGTTCAGCTTAAATGAAGCAATGAGATATCCTCCAGAAGATCATTCTATCTTGCAGTGCGATATTATTGATGAAACTGTAGCTGAAGTTCACCAGGAGGAATTAGAAGAGAAGTACATAGGACAAGGTCCAAGTATGGGGACATTTTCAGAGGACAATGAGAGCACTTTACCATTATCACCAGCTCCAGATAATCCAGAGCCTAACCATGAGTAGAATTTGAAATTAAAGCCCCTCCCTCTACACCTCAAGTATGCTTACTTTGAGGACAAGCAGAAGTTTTCAGTTATCATTGCAAGGGAACTCACTTCCCAACAAGAAGAACAGCTACTCAGTGTGTTGAGGAAATACAAGAAAGCAATTGGATGGAGCTTGGCAGACATAGAAGGCATCAACCCTCAAGTTTGTGAGCACAAAATATTTTTAGAAAAGGGAGCAAGACCTGTTCGTCAACCCCAGAGAAGACTGAACCCCACTATCTTAGAGGTTGTCAAAAAGGAAGTGACCAGACTACTTGAGGCAGATATTATCTACCCCATCTCTGACAGTGAATGGGTAAGCCCAGTACAAGTGGTACCCAAGAAGTATGTAGTCACTACAGTGAAGAATGAGCATGGAGAGCTCATGGCAACCAGAGTACAGAACGCCTGGAAGGTCTGCATTGATTACAGGCGTCTCAACCAAGCCACTCGTAAGGATCACTACCCCCTTCCATTCATTGATCAAATGCTGGATCGCCTGTCAAGTAAATCACATTATTGCTTTTTAGATGGTTACACAGGCTATTTCCAGATTCATACAGCTCCTGAAGATCAGGAAAAGACTACCTTTACATGTCCTTTTGGGACTTATGCTTATAAGAGAATGCCCTTTGGCGTGTGCAATGCACCAGCTACTTTCCAAAGGTGCATGATGAGTCTTTTCTCTAACCTAATTGAGGACTGTATGGAGGTTTTTATGGATGATTTTAGCGTTTATGGTGATTCCTTTAGCCTTTTCTTAGATAGTTTATCTAGAGTATTACACAGATGTGTCAGTACGAACCTTGTATTGAACTTTGAAAAATGTCACTTTATGGTAAAACAAGGGATTGTACTAGGACATGTTGTGTCTAATACGGGCATTTCTGTAGATCCAGCAAAGGTGCATGTTATTTCTAGTTTACCTTATCCCTCCTCTGTGAGGGAAGTCCATTCGTTCCTTGGCCATGCAGGTTTTTACCGGAGATTCATTATGGACTTTAGTAAGGTAGCACTACCCTTATCCAGACTACTGCAGAAAGATATTGAGTTCGAGTTCAGTAAGGATTGCAAACAAGCGTTTGATAAGCTGAAGACCGCCCTGACTCAAGCTCCAATTGTGAGAGGACCAGACTGGAGCCAGCCATTTGAAATCATGTGCGATGCTTCCAACCATGCAGTAGGAGCAGCACTGGCTCAGCGTGAAGGTAAGGATCCTTTTGTAATTGCTTATGCGTCTAAGACTTTAGACACTGCTCAGTCTAATTACACTACTACTGAGAAAGAGCTTCTGGCTATTGTTTTTGCTCTGGATAAATTCCGAGCCTATTTAATTGGTACCAAAGTAGTAGTGTACTCAGACCACGCAGCTCTAAGGTATTTATTAGCTAAAAAGGAGTCCAAACCAAGGCTTATACGTTGGATACTGCTACTACAAGAATTTGATTTAGAAATTAAAGATAGGAGTGGTAACCAAAATTTAGTGGTAGACCACTTGAGTCACCTTGAGCACATTAAGGATACCTCCACTCCTATAAATGATAATTTCCCATTTGATAACCTGCAAGCAGTATCTGAAGTAGTCGCTTGGTATGCGCCTGTAGCTAATTATCTAGTTAGCCGCACTTTTCCTCCAAAATTTACCAAGCATCAAAGAGACAAGCTGAAAAGCGAGTCCAAATATTACATATGGGATGACCCATATTTATGGAGATGTGGCACTGACCAGGTAATTAGACGGTGTGTGCCTCAATCATAATTCCAGTCCATTTTAGAGGCCTGCCACTCATCTAAGAGTGGAGGACATTTTGGCCCTCAAAGAACAGCTAGGAAAATTTTAGACTATGGATTCTGGTGGCCTACTCTTTTTAAAGATGCTGCTGAATTTTGTAAATCTTATTTCCCATGCCAAAGGTTTGGCAATATATCCAAGAGGGATGAGATGCCTCAACAGATTATGATTTTCTGTGAAATTTTTGATGTTTAGGACATTGACTTCATGGGTCCATTTCCAAATTCTAATGGTTATTTTTATGTATTGTTAGCTGTAGATTACGTTTCTAAATGGGTGGAAGCAATTCCTACCCGCACTGATGATTCTAACACTGTTGTTTCCTTTGTTAGAAACCATATTATTTGTCGCTTTGGATCACCACGCGCAATCGTGAGCGATCAAGGCACCCATTTTTGTAACAGGAGACTAACAGGATTACTGAAGAAGCATGGGATAATTCATAAAGTAGCAACAGCCTACCACCCTCAGACTAATGGGCAAGCCGAAGTGTCAATAAGAGAGATAAAGTGTATATTGCAGAAGATAGTCAAACCTTATAGAAGAGACTGGAGCACCAGGCTACAAGATGCACTATGGGCATACAGAACAGCATACAAGACACCCATTGGGATGAGTCCCTTCCGTTTAGTTTATGGAAAAGCCTGCCACCTCCCAGTTGAAGTAGAGCACAAAGCCTTTTGGGCAGTCAAGGAGTGCAACATGGGATTTGAGAAAGCTGGAGCTAAAAGGAAGTTGCAACAGCAAGAATTGGAAAGCCTTCGCCTAGAAGCTTATGAGAACTCAAGGTTGTACAAGGAAAAGATGAAGGCTGTGCATGATAAGCACATCAAGAGGAGAGAGTTCCAACTTGGGGACTTAGTCCTCCTTTACAACTCTAGATTGAGGCTCATGCCAGGCAAGTTGAGATCAAAATGGGAAGGTCCATATAGAGTAGAGAAGGCTGAGCCATACGGAGTTCTCCACCTGAGTCATCCTTCAAGATCTAAATTCATCAAAGTTAATAGACATTGCTTAAAGCTATATCATGGTGAGAAGGTAACGAAAAACAAGGAGTTAGAAATCTTCCTCTTGGAGGATCCACCCACAGCAGAAGACTGAGCTAGTGGAGCGTCCAACTTAAGGACGTTAAAGCAAAGTGCTGGGTGGGAGACAACCCACCATGGTATGATCGTTTCTTTCTTTTATTTCTTTATTTCCTTTCTCAATAACTCTTCTCAGTACTAGTGCCCATAGTTTATATCTTCATTTGCATATTGCATAAAAAAAAAAGAGGGCATGCGACGCGACAGCGTCGCCGACGCGTCCGCATCGCAGGTGACTCAGAAAGAAAAATAAATCGAATAGAAAGTCACGCGGGAGCGTGGCTGGAGGTGTGCCTTTGGCACAAATCACCCCACGCGACCGCGTCGCTGACGCATCTGCGTCAATTTGGAAAAATGCCTCCCACGCGTCCGCATCACTCATGCGGACGCGTGGCCTGAAATCGACGTCAAAAAGGGTGCATGGCTGAAAGTTGTGCTGGAGTAGTGCTGGACTAGTGCTAGGCGTACAAGCCTTACCACGCGAACGCGTACCCCACGCGTCCGCGTCATATCCCAATATTGGCCACCCACGCGATCGCGTTCACCACGCGATCGCGTTCACCACGCGATCGCGTTCACCACGCGACCGCGTCACCGTGGAATTTGGCAACAATGAGTTTCGAACAGAGAGATGTGCGAGCCCGAGGCTGCCTTCGCGCCAGTAGCACAAAACGAGTCACGCGTCCGCGTGTCCGACGCAACCGCATCGATTCTTATAAGCGCCTTCCGTGCGAACGCGTACTCCACGCGTCCGCGTCGCTTGCGCCGCACAGCATATCCTAATCTGCCAAAATATCTTATCTTCCCCCCCCCCCCCAAATCCTATTTTTTCTTTTCCCTCCTTATTTCTTTCTTTTCCCTTTCTTCCTTCTTCCCTCGTTCTCACCTTCTACTTTCTCTCTCTCTCACCACCATTATCAAGGTTTTTCTTTTCTTCATCCCTCCTTACTTTTCTATTCTTCTTTTTATTTTTATGTTTTCTTCTCCTTTTCTTTTTCTTTTTACTTGCATTATCCATGTTTTCCTTTTCTTTCTTTTTCTTTTAATTGGTGTTGCAAATTTATTAGGGTCTTTATTATTCCTTATGATTTGCTTGTGGATTGTTAAGGACTTGTTTGGCAATTATATATTAATTTTTTTAAAGGTTGTTTGCATGTTCAATTTATTATTTTCATTAGCTTTTTATCATGCATGCTATGTGTTTGTGAAAACGCCCGTATGGCATTGTGCACTATTTTTAGATTTTTTTTAATCTACTACTCTATATGCTTGGTTTTCACAAAACCCTTTTTTATATTTTTTTAGTTAAATATAATTGTTAATACAAACAGATTGTTAGTATGACAGACTTGGTAATCTAACTTAGACATTGAATGCTTAATCTATGCTACTCATGCCTTTGCCTACATGCCAATAAACACCTTACATTTAATTGTCATCATATGCACTTGCTATATTTCCATTGTTGTTTCTCACATGTAGTCATGACCATGTGTTAACATCATTCATCTTTTAATGTGCATTGATTACCACCTTTCCCGCCCTCTTCCTTGCTCCAACCCTTGACATTTTAACATACTTTTTCTTTTCTTTCTTTTGGGATAGCCACCAAGAAAGGCAAGGAGAAAGCTACTCCCAAACCACCCGCAAGAAGAGGAACAAAAAGAGCATTAGTGGCAGAGCCATCTTCAACTGCAGTTAAGCCCTCAACAAAAAGGATTATGAGGATTATAAAGGTTGCTGAAAAAGAGAAAGCCTTCCCAGCAAAGGACACTGCGCGATTTACCAATCGCTACTGTGAGCAGATGTTCCCCATCCAGGCAGAAAGGAGTTACAACAACGAATACCTTCTTATCCTCCCGAACAATATTGCTGAATTAGTTGAGCCGCAAATTGCACGAAGACAATGGGGTTTCCTACAGAGATAGCCACGGCAGGTTAATCTTCCCTGGGTAGTCGAGTTCTACTCCAACTTCCACCTGCTGACCCTGTAGTCTGTCTATGTCCGTCAGAATCAAATCCCCATTACAGAAGAGGCCATTCAATGAACTTTAGATCTTTCCCCTACTCCAGAAGGACTGGACGCATTTCAAGAGGCCACTCAAGCGCCAGATGTACCAATTTGACTGGGACGCTGTTCTCAGAGTTATCGCGCAACCTGGCAGCAGATGGATCTATGGATACCATCATTCCCATCCTAAGGGAATATCGGCTTCCGCACTTACCTTGGAGGCTCGCGTATGGGAACAGATTATGTACCATTACGTCTTTTCGAGCACCCACGAGTCCTCCTTCACTGCAAACATGGCCGTTCTACTATGGTGCATCCTTATAGACCAGCCTCTGAACCTACCAAGACACATCCAAAATGTAATGGGACATGTACAGATTGTAGGTAACTTACCTTTTCCCGCCTTGGTTTCAGATCTCGTCTCAATAGCCGGAGTCTCCTACAGAGCTAGAGACACCAAAGCCATGCTCCCACGGGATGATCAGTACGTCCCTAACGGGAAATATTTTAGACTTCCAGCAGCCACTACAAGCCAGCCTACTGAACCGGCTGAAGACATTCCTCCTTCAACACCACAAGCACCTACAACAAACCAACTGCTCCATCAGATACTTGAGAGGTTAGATCGGCAGGAACACAAAGCAAAGCTAAGAGAGCGCCGTAACAAGCGTCGATTCACATACCTCAAGGAGCTACTTAAAGGAAAATACAGAGACTTAGACACCCCAGACTCCACGTCTTTTACCAGCACAGGGAGCCATGACAGTCCCGACTGTGGAGATACTGCTACCAGCCCACCTTTGTTCCTGACAGATGGCACCGAGGACATTGCAAAGTCTTAAGTGTGGGGAGGTCGGTCAGTACTTGACTTTCGGAGGTAATTTCTCTTCCTTAACACCAATAAAATAGGATATTTAGTTAGTTTTTCTTTTATAGAATAGGATAAATTGCATAGTAATAGGATAGTTGCATGCATGTTCTACTTGATTGAAAAGACAATAAGTTTCTTCTAAGACCCTATTTTTAGAACAAAATTTCACTAATTTTAATTAAAACTTTTATGTTAAATTTACTTGAAGTTGTATTTGGAACATGGTTTTTGAGCTAAAGAACACACAACCTATGAGACTTTGAGCCTAAACACATGGTTACATTATTTAACCATAATTATTTTATTCTTGTGTGTTTACTTCTCTATGATTTTAATCTATATTTTTTTTCATCCTATATGTCCAATGTTTAATATATTTATATGCTTGCATATGATTGATGCCATTATTTGTTTAACTCACTTATCCAAATTAAGCCTACCCCCTTAAGTTACCTTTGTTAGCCACTTTGAGCCTTTAAATCCCATTTGTTCTTTATTTTTCCAAATTACTAGCCTTAAGCGGAAAAACAATTATATATCCCAATTGAATCTTTGGTTAGCTTGAGGTAGAATTGTGTGTTAATTGAGTATGGGAAGATTGTGGGAACAAAAGATAATAAGGGAATGTGTCATGATAATATAATGGGAATTTGGGTACCTACTCATGTGAAACTATAAAAGAAAAATTAAAAATCTATGTGCATTGATAAGCTGTGTTTATTTAAAAAAAAAACCAAAAATATTCAATAATTAAATAAGGGGACAAAATTACCCCAATGCTAAATTAAAATTCAAGGATCAATGCATATATGATAAAATTAAAATAAAAGTTGATACATGAGTATGGAATGTGAAAGAAAAAAAAATTTTTTTGGTAGCTAGGTGTGAAATTTAAGTTATAAAGAAAATATATGTGTGTTAGGTGAAAGCTTGGGTTAATTAAAGATTCAATTTATAAGCTTACTTAGCCATATATGTACCCTTACCCTTACCTTGGCCCCATTACAACCTTGAAAAGACCTCATGATGTTTGCATTGGTATATTAAATGTTGTTGATTGGTTAGAAGAAGAACAAAAATTAGAAAGCATGATTAGAGAAGGATAGAGTGATTACCCTATACACTAGAGAGACTAGAGTGCACATACATCATCAGTGAGGGTTCAATGCTTAAATTCTATGTTCCCTGCTTTCATGATCTACCTTCTTGCATTTTTATCTGTTGTTACTGTATAAGAATTGAATTAGTGGAATTTGATTTGTGATTGTCTTGAAGAGCTAATTTTCTTTTGACCAAGTGGACAAGAATCATATAGTTGCATTCACATATATAGGTTGAATTGCATTGCATGAGTTTTACATGTTCCTACTCATTTATTTTATCTCCTTCAACTAAGCATGAGGACATGCTAAGGTCTAAGTGTGGGGAGGTTGATAAACCATTATTTTATGGTTTATATTGTGTTTAATTGTGTGGATTTATCAAACCTTTATCCACTTATTCATATGATTAGCATGTATTTACAATTCCTTCCCAAAAATTACTCCATGATTGAAAACTTGCTTCCTAGAGACTTTTAATTATGTATTTTAATTCTCCTTTATTCCATTCGATGTCGTGACCCATGTGTTAAGTGTTTCAGGCTTTATAGGGCATGAATGACTTGGAAATTGGAGAGGAGGCTTGCAAAAATGGAAGGAACACAAGAAATTGAGGAGATGTCCAGCGAGAAGTGACGCGGACTCATGGCTCACGTGACCGCGCGAAATAGAGGAAATTGCAGTGACGTGCTCGCGTGCCTGACGCGAACGCATGGATTGGAAACTGCACAAGTGACGCAAATGCGTGGACGGCGCGCACGCATGGCAAGGCAAAACGCTGGATGACGCGAACGCCTGGATGACGCAATCGCGTGACATGCGCAATCTGCAGAATCTGCAGAATTTGCTGGGGGCGATTTTGGGCCCTGTTTTGACCCAGTTTTTGGCCCAGAAAAGCATATTAGAGCCAGAGAACATGCAGAGAAGAAAAAAAAGAACATTCATTCTGCATAATTTTAGTTTTAGATCTAACTTTACTCCTCCTCTAGGTTTTCTCTCTACACATTCATAGTTCTTAGAATTTCGTTTTTATTGCTTTTTGGATTAGAATATTGAGAAGAGTTATTACCTCCGTCAAGACTTCATCATTCTAGTTTGTTTCCTTACTTGTCACTTACTCTTCCATGTCCTTAATTTATTCAGAGTTACTATTGGATTATTTTTAGAATTTATTATTACAAGAATTATTTTTATTTTTAATTGGTTTCTTTGATTATTATTATTTATCATGTCTTTCTTTATTTCTCTTCCTTACTTTGTGAGATTTACATTCATAATGAGCGAGTAGTTCCATAACTTGATTGGAAGATGATTGAAAGGAGAACCTTGAGTGGGAACACTCAAGAGAAAAATTGTAATTGGGTTTATTGTTGGATTGCCCTCTAGTCACTGACACTAGTCCTTCCCAAGGGAGAGGATTAGGACTTGTGAATAGAGATTGCCTTCCAACTTGCTTGACTTTCCTATACCTAGTAAAGGATAACTAAGCAGAACAACCTTTAATTATCATTTTGATCTTGGGAGAACTCCATCAAGGATAGGGCTTCCAACTAATCTACTCCCGGTCAAGGTTTTTATTTAAATTACATAAATTCTCTGATTTAATTTCCTGTTTATCAATTCAAACCATTTTAGAAAACATCTGATTGATAAAATAGCACACCTTTCTGCAACTCATTGGGAGACGACCTGGGATTCATACTCCCAGTATTTTAATTCTAATTTTGTGACAACCCCTTCTAAATTGATAAGCAGATTTTCGGTTGGTTAAGAACTATACTTGCAACGTATCTCTTATAATAATTTCTTAACTCGCCAATTTCCGCTACGTCAGGGACCAACCTCAGAGACCTCAGAATGTTAACAATAATTCTCAGGGAGACTTTCAACAGAACAATCATAATAACCGCCAATTTTAGTTTCAGCAGCAACAACCACCTCAGCAGGCAAACTCTAAATCCCAAGAAGATTCTAATTGGGAGATGATGAGGAGTGTTATGCAGGAAACCAGAGCATCCATTAGAAACTTAGAGGTACAAATGGGCCAACTGAGCAAGCAAATACCTGAGAGGTCTACAAGTACATTTTCAGGTGATACAGTGGTGAACCCAAGAAAAGATTGCAAGGTTATTCATTTGAGAAGTGGTAAAACAGCTGGCTCTGAGACAAGGGCCAACGAAGAGCTAATTGAAAAGAAAGCTCTAGAGGAGAGGAAGGAAGAAGTGGAGCACGCCCCTCCAAAGCGTGCAGACAACCTGTTCCCTGACTCTCTTGACACGTATCCTATATTGCCAACGGCTTCTGAATACAAGCCAAAAATGCCATATCCTCAGAGACTTCAGAAGGCTTCTGGTATGCGAAATTGTTACTCAGGTTGTGAATTATTGTTCGAAATTGATTCCCTGGAAATGGCACCAAAAACGGATGCACAGTGTGATCAATACATCAAAAGATAATCCAAAGATGATCCAAAGATGTCTAATACAATAGTAAAAGGTCCTATTTATAATAAACTAGCTACTAGGGTTTACAGAAGTAAGTAATTGATACATAAATCCACTTCCGGGGCCCACTTGGTGTGTGCTTGGGCTGAGCTTGAAGTCTACACATGGAGAGGTCATTCTTGGAGTTGAACGCCAGCTTTTGTGCCAGTTTGGGCGTTGAACTCCACTTTGCAACTTGTTTCTGGCGCTGGACGCCAGAATTGGGCAGAGAGCTGGCGTTAAATGCCAATTTGCGTCATCTAAACTTGAGCAAAGTATGGACTATTATATATTGCTGGAAAGCCCTGGATGTCTACTTTCCAACGCAATTGGAAGCGCGCCATTTTGAGTTCTGTAGCTCCAGAATATCCATTTTGAGTGTAGGGAGGTCAGAATCCAACAGCATCAGCAGTCCTTGGTATTTGTGGCCATGGTATCACTAGAAAATGTATGTGTGGGCATTGATATTTGTTTAGATAAACTCTCTACTTGCTGGTGCACGAAATTGTGATCATCAATGGTGCCAACAACTTGATACGCACAATTGTAATCTCAACTCTTTTTCACAATTCCACACAACTAACCAGCAAGTGCACTGGGTCGTCCAAGTAATAAACTTTACGTGAGTAAGGGTCGATCCCACAGAGATTGTCGGCTTGAAGCAAGCTATGGTCATCTTGTAAATCACAGTTAGGCGGATTCAAATGGTTATGGAGAATTGATAATTAAAAGATGAATAAAATATAAAATAAGATAGAGAAACTTATGTAATTCATTGGTGAGAATTTCAGAGAAGCGTATGAAGATGCTTTGTTCCTCCTGAACTTCTGCTTTCTTATTGTATTCATCCAATCATTCATACTCCTTTCCATGGCAAGCTGTATGTTGGGTTTCACTGTTGTCAATGGCTACCTCCCGTCCTCTCAGTGAAAATGGTCCAAATGTGCTGTCACCGCACGGCTAATCATCTGTCGGTTCTCGATCATATTGGAATAGGATCCGTTGATCCTTTTGCATCTGTCACTACGCCCAACACTCGCGAGTTTGAAGCTTGTCACAATCATCCCATCCCAGATCCTACTCGGAATACCAGAGACAAGGTTTAGACTTTCTGGATCTCAAGAATGACCGCCAATAATTCTAGCTTATACCACGAAGACTCCGATCTTTCAGAATGGAGGCTAAGAGATACACACTCAAGCTATTGCAGATAGAACGGAAGTCGTTGTCAGGCACGCGTTCATAGGTGAGAATGATGATGAGTGTCACAGATCATCACATTCATCAGGTTGAAGTGCGAGTGAATATCTTGGAATAAGAATAAGCTTGAATTGAATAGAAAAACAATAGTACTTTGCATTAATTCATGAGGAACAGCAGAGCTCCACACCTTAATCTATGGGGTGTAGAAACTCCACCGTTGAAAATACATAAGAACAAAAGGTCTAGGCATGGCCGAATGGCCGGCCTCCCAAAGAGGGTTCAATCATCAAAACATGATTAAAAGATGATTAAAAGATGAAAATACAATAGCAGAAGGTCCTATTTATAGAAAACTAGTAGCCTAGGGTTACAGAAATAAGTAATTAATGCAGATATTCACTTCCGGGCCCACTTGGTGTGTGCTTGGGCTGAGCATTGAAGCTTTCACATGTAGAGACTTTTCTTGGAGTTAAACTCCAGCTTTTGTTCTAGTTTGGGCGTTTAACTCAAGGTTTTATGCCAGTTCTGGCATTTTGACGCCAGAATTTTTATGATGACTTGGAACGCCGGTTTGGGCCATCAAATCTCGGGCAAAGTATAGACTATTAAATATTGCTGGAAAGCCCAGGATGCCTACTTCCAAACGCATTTAAGAGCGCGCCAATTGGGCTTCTGTAGCTCCAGAAAATCTACTTCGAGTGCAGGGAGGTCAGAATCCAATAGCATCTGCAGTCCTTTTTCAGCCTCTGAATCAGATTTTTGCTCAGGTCCCTCAATTTCAGCCAGAAAATACCTGAAATCACAGAAAAACACACAAACTCATAGTAAAGTCCAGAAATGTGATTTTTATTTAAAAACTAATAAAAATATAATAAAAACTAACTAAAAGATACTAAAAACTACCTAAAAACAGTGCCAAAAAGCGTATAAATTATCCGCTCATCACAACACCAAACTTAAATTGTTGCTTGTCCCCAAGCAACTGAAAATCAAATAGGATAAAAAGAAGAGAATATACAATGAATTCCAAAAACATCTATTAAGATTAGTCTTAATCAGATGAGCGGGGCTATTAGCTTTTTGCTTCTGAACAGTTTTGGCATCTCACTTTATCCTTTGAAGTTTAGAATGATTGGCATCTATAGGAACTCAGAATTTAGATAGTGTTATTGATTCTCCTAGTTCAGTATGTTGAATCTTGAACACAGTTACTTTATGAGTCTTGGCCGTGACCCTAAGCATTTTGTTCTCCAGTATTACCACCGGATATATAAATGCCACAGACACATAACTAGGTGAACCTTTTCAGATTGTGACTCAGCTTTGCTAGAGTCCCCAATTAGAGGTGTCCAGAGCTCTTAAGCACACTCTTATTATTTTGGACCATAACTTTAACCGCTCAGTCTCAAGCATTTCACTTGACACCTTCACGCCACAAGCACATGGTTAGGGACAGCTTGGTTTAGCCGCTTAGACCAAGATTTTATTCCTGTGGGCCCTCCTATCCACTAATGCTCAAAGCCTTGGATCCTTTTTATTTTACCCTTGCCTTTTGGTTTAAAGGGCTATTGGATTTTTCTGCTTGCTTTTTCTTTCTCTTTTTTCTTCTTTTTTTTTGCATATATATTTTTTTCTGCAAGCTTTTCACTGCTTTTTCTTGCTTCAAGAATCATGTTTATGATTTTTCAGATTATCAATAACATTTCTCCTTTTTTCATCATTCTTTCAAGAGCCAACAATTTTAACATTCATGAACAACAAATTCAAAAATATGCACTGTTCAAGCATTCATTTAGAAAAACAAAAAATATCGCCACCACATCAAAATAATTAATCTGTTTTAAAATTCGAAATTCATGTACTTCTTTTTCTTTTTGCAATTAAAAACACTTTTTATTTAAGAAAGGTGATGGATTCATAGGACATTCATAGCTTTAAGGCATAGACACTTAGACACTAGTGATCATGTAATAAGACACAAACATAAATAAAACATAAAGCATAATTTTTGAAAAACAGAAAGATAAGAACAAGGAAATTAAAGAATGGGTCCACCTTAGTGATATCGGCTTGTTCTTCCTCTTGAAGATCTTATGGAGTCCTTGAGCTCCTCAATGTCTCTTGCCTTTGTTGCTCCTCCCTCATGACTCTTTGGTCTTCTCTAATTTCATGGAAGAGGATGGAATGCTCTTGGTGGTCCACCCTTAGTTGTCCCATGTTAGAACTTAATTCTCCTAGGGATGTGTTGATTTGCTCCCAATAGTTTTGTGGAGAAAAATGCATCCCTTGAGGCATCTCAGGGATTTCATGATGAGGAATTTCCTCATGCTCTTGATGAGGTTCATGAGTGGGCTCTCTTGTTTGCTCCATCCTTTTCTTAGTGATGGGCTTGTCCTCATCAATAAGGATGTCTTCCTCTATGTTAATTCCAGCTGAATTGCAGAGGTGACAAATGAGATGAGGGAAGGCTAACCTTGCCAAAGTAGAGGACTTGTCCGTCACCTTGTAGAGTTCTAGGGATATAACCTCATGAACTTCTACTTCCTCTCCAATCATGATGCTATGGATCATGATAGCCCGGTCTATAGTAACTTCAGACTGGTTGCTAGTGGGAATGATTGAGCGTTGGATGAACTCCAACCATCCCCTAGCCACGGGCTTGAGGTCATACCTTCTTAGCTGAATCGGCTTCCCTCTTGAATCTCTCTTCCATTGAGCGCCCTCTTCACAAATGTCTATGAGGACTTGGTCCAACCTTTGATCAAAGTTGACCCTTCAAGTTTAGGGGCATGCATCTCCTTGCATCATGGGCAAGTTGAATGCCAACCTTACATTTTCCGGACTGAAATCTAAGCATTTCCCCCGGACCATTGTGAGCTAATTTCTTGGGTCCGAGTTCACACTTTGATCATGGTTCTTGGTGATCCATGCATTGGCAAAGAACACTTGAACCATTAAGATCCCGACTTGTTGAATGGGGTTGGTGAGACTTTCCCAACCTCTTCTTCGAATCTCATGTCGGATCTCCGGATATTCACCCTTTTTGAGCTTGAAAGGGACCTCGGGGATCACCTTCTTCTTGGCCACAACTTCATAATAGTGGTCTTGATGCACCCTTGAGATGAATCTTTCCATCTCCTATGACTCGGAGGTGGAAGCTTTTGCCTTCCCTTTCCTCTTTCTAAAGGTTTCTCTAGCCTTTGGTGCCATAAATGGTTATGGAAAAACAAAAAGCAACGCTTTTACCATACCAAACTTAGATTGTTTGCTCGTCCTCGAGCAAAAGAAGAAAGAAAAGAGTAGTAGAAGAAAATGGAGGAGATGGAGGGGGTTTAGTGGTTCGGCCAAGGGGGAGAAGTAGTGTGTATGATGTATGAAAATGAAGGGGTAAAGATTGGTTTAAATTTGAATGGTGAGGTAGGTGGAGTTTTATGGTGGATGGATGTGGATTGGTGAAGAGATTATGGAGAAGAGAGTAGGATTTGATAGTTGAGGGATTTTTTTGGGGAAGAGGTATTGAGGTGTGAAGAAGGGAGAGAGAGATGAGGTAGGTGGGGATCCTGTGGGGTCCACAAATCCTGAGGTGTCAAGAATTTCTCATCCCTGCACCATGTTGGCGTGTAAACGTGATGAGCGGATAATTTATACGTTTTTTGGCATTGTTTTTAGTATGTTTTTAGTAGGATCTAGTTACTTTTAGGGATGTTTTTATTAGTTTTTATGTTAAATTCACATTTCTGGACTTTACTATGAGTTTGTGTGTTTTTCTGTGATTTCAGGTATTTTCTGGCTGAAATTGAGGGACTTGAGCAAAAATCAGATTCAGAGGTTGAAGAAGGACGGCTGATGCTGTTGGATTCTGACCTCCCTGCACTCAAAGTGGATTTTCTGGAGCTACAGAACTCAAAATGGCGCGCTTTCAATTGCGTTGAAAAGTAGACATCCAGGGCTTTCCATCAATATATAATAATCTATACTTTGGTCGAGTTTAGATGACGCAAAAGGGCGTTGAACGCCAGTTCTACGCTGCAGTCTAGAGTTAAACGCCAGAAACACGTCACGAACCAGAGTTGAACGCCAAAAACACGTTACAACTTGGCGTTCAACTCCAAAAGAAGCCTCTGCACGTGTAAACTACAAGATCAGCCCAAGCACACACCAAGTGGGCCCCGGAAGTGGATTTATGCATCAATTACTTACTTCTGTAAATCCTAGTAGCTAGTTTAGTATAAATAGGACTTTTTACTATTGTATTTACATCTTATGATTTTTAGTTCAACTTTGGATCATATTGATCACGTTTGGGGGCTGGCCATTCGGCCATGCCTGAACCTTTCACTTATGTATTTTTCAACGGTAGAGTTTCTACACTCCATAGATTAAGGTGTTGAGCTCTGCTGTTCCTCATGATTTAATGCAAAGTACTACTGTTTTATATTCAATTCAACTTATTCTGCTTCTAAGATATCCATTCGCGCCCAAGAACATGATGAATGTAATGATTATGTGACGCTCAACATTATTCTCACTTATGAACGCGTGCCTGACAAACACTTCCGTTCTACATGCAAACAAGCTAGAATGAGTATCTCTTAGATATCTAATACAGGGGACCGAGTCCGAGATATTAGAATCTTCGTGGTATAAGTTAGAACCCATTGATGGCCATTCCTGAGATCCGGAAAGTCTAAACCTTGTCTGTGGTATTCCGAGTAGGATCTGGGAAGGGATGGCTGTGACGAACTTCAAACTCGCGAGTGCTGGGCGTAGTGACAGACGCAAAAAGGAGGGTGAATCCTATTCCAGTATGATCGAGAACCTCCAGATGATTAGCTGTGCCGTGACAGAGCATTTGGACCTTTTTCACAGAGAGGATGAGATGTAACCATTGATAACGGTGATGCCCTTACAGAAAGCTTGCCATGGAAAGGAGTAGGAAGGATTGGATGAAGACAGTAGGAAAGCAGAAGTTCAGAAGAACGAAAGCATCTCTATACACTTATCTGAAATTCTCACCAATGAATTACATAAGTATTTCTATCTTTATTTTCTGTTTATTTATTATTAATTTTCGAAAACTCCATAACCATTTGATATCCGCCTGACTGAGATTTACAAGGTGACCATAGCTTGCTTCATACCAGCAATCTCCGTGGGATCGACCCTTACTCACGTAAGGTTTTATTACTTGGACGACCCAGTACACTTGCTGGTTAGTTGTATCGAAGTTGTGACAAATTATGAATTAAGATTAGAGCACCAAGTTTTTGGAGCCATTACCAGGGATCACAATTTCGTACACCAAGTTTTTGGCACCGTTGCCGGAGATTGTTCGAGTTTGGACAACTGACGGTTCATCGTGTTGCTCAGATTGGGTAATTTTCTTCTTATTTTGTTTTCAAAAAGTTTTCAAAAATTTTTCAAAATTTTTCTTTATTTTTTCATTTTTCCAAAATTTATTTTCGAAAAATATAAAATAAAAATACAAAAAAAATAATAAAACCATAAAAAAAAAATTTATGTTGTTTGTTTGAGTCTTGAGTCAATTTTTAAGTTTGGTGTCAATTGCATACTCATCTGGCATTTTTTTTCGAAAATTGTATTCATACATTGCATTCATCATGATCTTCAAGTTGTTCTTGATAAACCTTCTTGATTGATCTTCATATTATATTGTTTTGTGTTGTATGGTGTTTTTCATATGCATTCTTGAATTCTTAGTATCTAAATATTAAAAATCTTTAAGTTTGGTGTCTTGCATGTTTTCCTTGCATCAAAAATTTTTCAAAAATATGTTCTTGATGTTCATCATGATCTTCAAAGTGTTTTTGGTGTTCATCTTGACATTCATAGTGTTCTTGCATGCATTCATTGTTTTGATCTAAAATTCTCATGCATTGAGTCTTTTTCATGTTTTTCTCTTTCTTCATTAAAAATTCAAAAATAAAAAAAATATCTTTCCCTTTTTCACTCATAAATTTTCGAAAATTTGAGTTGACTTTTTCAAAACTTTTTAAAATTTAGTTGTTTCTTATGAGTCAAATCAAATTTTCAATTTAAAAATTTTATCTTTTTCAAAATCTTTTTCAAAAATCATATCTTTTTCATTTTTTTTATTTATTTTCGAAAATTTTAAAAAAAATATTTTTCAAAAATCTTTTTCCTAATTTTATCTCATAATTTTCGAAAATATTATCAACAATTAATGTTTTGATTCAAAAATTTCAAGTTTGTTACTTGCTTGTTAAGAAAGATTCAAACTTTAAGTTCTAGAATCATATCTTGTGATTACTTGTGAGTCAAGTCATTAATTTTGATTTTAAATTCAAATCTTTTTCAAAACGAATTTTAATCATATCTTTTTAAATCATATCTATTTCAAAAATTTGATTTTAAAATATCTTTTCTAACTTCTTATCTTCTTATCTTTTTTTTAAAATTGATTTTCAAATCTTATCTTTTTGTTTCAATCATATCTTTTTAAATTTCAATCATATCTTTTTCAAAACCACCTAACTACTTGTCCCTCTCTAATTTTCAAAAATTCCTCCCTCTTTTTCAAAAATTATTTTTAATTAATTAATTGTTTCAAATTTTAATTCCAACTTTATTTCTTATCTAATTTTCGAAAATAACTAACCCCTTTTCAAAATTTATTTTCGAAAACTTCTTTCTCTCATCTCCTTCTATTTATTTATTTACTAACACTTCTCTTCATATCAAATCACTGCTCCTATCCTCACCCTTCTGTTTGGATTCTCCTTTTTTTCCCTCTTCTACTCTTCTTTTCTTCTACTCACACAAGGGAACCTCTATACTGTGGTAAAAAGGATCCCTATTATTATTTTTCTGTTCCCTTTTTTTTCATATGAGCAGGAGCAAGGACAAGAACATTCTTGTTGAAGCAGACCCTGAACCTGAAAGGACTCTGAAAAGGAAATTAAGAGAAGTTAAAATACAACAATCCAGAGACAACCTTACAGGAATTTTCGAACAAGAAGAGGAGATAGCAGCCGAAAATAATAATAATGCAAGGAGGATGCTTGGTGACTTTACTGCACCTAATTCCAATTTACATGGAAGAAGCATCTCGATCCCTGCCATTGGAGCAAACAACTTTGAGCTAAAACCTCAATTAGTTTCTCTGATGCAGCAGAACTGCAAGATTCATGGACTTCCATCTAAAGATCCTTTTCAGTTCTTAACTGAATTTTTACAGATCTGTGATACTGTTAAGACCAATGGGGTTAATCCCGAGGTCTACAGGCTTATGCTTTTCCCGTTTGCTGTAAGAGATAGAGCTAGAGTGTGGTTGGACTCTCAACCCAAAGATAGCCTGAACTCTTGGGATAAGCTGGTCAAGGCTTTCTTAGCCAAGTTCTTTCCTCCTCAAAAGCTTAGTAAGCTTAGAGTGGATGTTCAAACCTTCAGACAAAAAGAAGGTGAATTCCACTATGAAGCTTGGGAGAGATACAAGCAACTGACCAAAAAGTGTCCTTCTGACATGCTTTCAGAATGGACCATCCTAGATATATACTATGATGGTCTGTCTGAATTAGCTAAGATGTCATTGGATACTTCTGCAGGTGGATCCATTCACCTAAAGAAAACGCCTGCAGAAGCTCAAGAACTCATTGACATGGTTGCTAACAACCAGTTTATGTACACTTATGAGAGGAATCTTGTAAGTAATGGGATGCCTCAAAAGAAGGGAGTTCTTGAAATTGATACTCTGAATGCCATATTGGCTCAGAATAAAATATTGACTCAGCAAGTCAATATGATTTCTCAGAGTCTGAATGGAATGCAAGCTGCATCCAACAGTACTCAAGAAGCATCTTCTGAAGAAGAGGCTTATGATCCTGAGAACCCTGCAATAGCAGAGGTAAATTACATGGGTGAACCCTATGGAAATACCTATAACCCCTCATGGAGAAATCACTCAAATTTCTCATGGAAGGATCAACAGAAGCCTCAACAAGGCTTTAATAATGGTGGAAGAAACAGGTTTAGCAATAGCAAGCCTTTTTCATCATCCACTCAGCAACAGACAGAGAATTCTGAGCAGAATCCATCTAGCTTAGCAAATTTAGTCTCTGATCTATCTAAGGCCACTGTGAGTTTCATGAATGAAACAAGGTCCTCCATTAGAAATTTGGAAGCACAAGTGGGCCAACTAAGTAAAAGGATTACTGAGATCCCTCCTAGTACTCTCCCAAGCAATACAGAAGAGAATCCAAAGAGAGAGTGCAAGGCCATTGATATAACCATCATGGCCGAATCCAAGGAGGAAGGGGAGGACGTGAATCCCAAGGAGGAAGACCTCCTGGGACGTCCAGCTTGGGTCAGGAATAAACCTCATGCCACTCTCTGTAATGGAGAAACTGGGAATCTTTGAGGTGCAAGCTGCTAGAATCTCATTAGAGATGGCAGACAATTCAAGAAAAGAGGCTTATGGTCAGGTAGAGGACGTGTTAGTAAAGGTTGAAGGCCTTTACATCCCTGCTGATTTCATAATCCTAGACACTGGAAAGGATGAGGATGAATCCATTATCCTTGGAAGACCCTTCCTAGCCACAACAAGAGCTGTGATTGATGTGAACAGAGGAGAATTGATCCTTCAACTAAATGAGGATAACCTTGTGTTTAAAACTCAAGGATCTCCTTCTGTAACCATGGAGAGGAAGCATGAAAAGCTTCTCTCAGTACAGAGTCAACTAAAGCCCCCACAGTCAAACTCTAAGTTTGGTGTTGAACTCCCATCTCCAAACTCTAAGTTTGGTGTTGGGAGTCTATAAAATTGACCTGATCACCTGTGTGGCTCTATGAGAGCCCACTGTCAAGCTATTGACATTAAAGAAGCGCTTGTTGGGAGGTAACCCAATTTTTATTTATCTAATTTTATTTTTATTTCTATTGTTCTTTCATGTTTTATTAGGTTCATGATCATGTGGAGTCACAAAATAAATCAAAAAATTAAAAACAGATTCAAAAACAGCAGAAGAAAAATCACACCATGGAGGAAGGACTTACTGGCGTTTAAACGCCAGTAAGGAGCATCTGGCTGGCGTTCAACGCCAGAACAGAGCATGGATCTGGCGTTGAACGCCCAAAACAAGCAGCATCCTGGCGTTCAGACGCTAGGAATGCACACTGAGGAAAGCTGGCACTGAACGCCAGAAACAAGCATAGAACTGGCATTCAACGCCAGAAACATGCAGCATCTGGGCGCTGAACGCCCAGAACAAGCACCAATTCGGCATTTAAACGCCAGAATTGCATGCAAAGGCATTTTACATGCCTAATTGCTGCAGGGATGCAACTCCTTGACACCTCAGGATCTGTGGACCCTACAGGATCATCTCAGCATCTGTGGACCCCACAGGATCCCCACATACCTCCACTCACCTTTCCTCCTCATAATCCTATATCACCCTCTCTCTCTCCATTCACAGTCATCCCTTCTGTTTTCCATTCACTACTCACATCCATACACCCCACATACCTCCAAAATTCAAAATCTCTTCCCCATCACCTCTTCACCACTCACATCCATATCTTCTTCTTCTTCTATTCTTTCTTCTTTTGCTCGAGGGCGAGCAACATTCTAAGTTTGGTGTGGTAAAAGCATAGCTTTTTTTTGTTTTTCCATAACCATTGATGGCACCTAAGACCAGAGAAACCTCTAGAAAGAGGAAAGGGAAGACAAAAGCAGGGATGTTTTTATTAGTTTTTATGTTAAATTCACATTTCTGGACTTTACTATGAGTTTGTGTGTTTTTCTATGATTTCAGGTATTTTCTGGCTGAAATTGAGGGACTTGAGCAAAAATCAGATTCAAAGGTTGAAGAAGGACAGTTGATGCTGTTGGATTCTGACCTCCCTGCACTCAGAGTGGATTTTCTGGAGCTACAGAACTCAAAATGGTGCACTTCCAATTGCGTTGGAAAGTAGACATCCAGGGCTTTCCATCAATATATAATAGTTTATACTTTGGCCGAGTTTAGATGACGCAAAAGGGCATTAAATGCCAGTTCTACGCTGCACTCTAGAGTTAAACGCCAGAAACACGTCACGAACCAGAGTTGAACGCCAAAAACACGTTACAACTTGGCGTTCAACTCCAAAAGAAGCCTCTGCACGTGTAAACTACAAGCTCAGCCCAAGCACACACCAAGTGGGCTCCGGAATTGGATTTATGCATCAATTACTTACTTCTGTAAACCCTAGTAGCTAGTTTAGTATAAATAGGACTTTTTACTATTGTATTTACATCTTATGATTTTTAGTTCAACTTTGGATCATATTGATCACGTTTGGGGGCTTGCCATTCAGCCATGCCTGAACCTTTCACTTATGTATTTTTCAACGGTAGAGTTTCTACACTCCATAGATTAAGGTGTGGAGCTCTGCTGTTCCTCATGATTTAATGGAAAGTACTACTGTTTTATATTCAATTCAACTTATTCCGCTTCTAAGATATCCATTCGCGCCGAAGAACATGATGAATGTGATGATTATGTGACGCTCATCATCATTCTCACTTATGAACGCGTGCCTGACAAACACTTCCGTTCTACATGCAAACAAGCTAGAATGAGTATCTCTTAGATATCTAATACAGCGGACTGAGTCCGAGATATTAGAATCTTCGTGGTATAAGTTAGAACCCATGGATGGCCATTCCTGAGATCCAGAAAGTCTAAACCTTGTCTGTGGTATTCCGAGTAGGATCTGGGAAAGGATGGCTGTGACGAACTTCAAACTCGCGAGTGCTGGGCGTAGTGACAGACGCAAAAACGAGGGTGAATCCTATTCCAGTATGATCGAGAACCTCCAGATGATTAGCCATGCCGTGACAGAGCATTTGGACCTTTTTCACAGAGAGGATGGGATGTAGCCATTGACAACGGTGATGCCCTTACAGAAAGCTTTCCATGGAAAGGAGTAGGAAGGATTGGATGAAGACAGCAGGAAAGCAGAAGTTCAGAAGAACGAAAGCATCTCTATACACTTATCTGAAATTCTCACCAATGAATTACATAAGTATTTCTATCTTTATTTGCTGTTTATTTATTATTAATTTTCGAAAACTCCATAACCATTTGATATCCGCCTGACTGAGATTTACAAGGTGACCATAGCTTGCTTCATACCAGCAATCTCCGTGGGATCGACCCTTACTCACATAAGGTTTTATTACTTGGACGACCCAGTGCACTTGCTGGTCAGTTGTATCGAAGTTGTGACAAATTATGAATTAAGATTAGAGCACCAAGTTTTTGGAGCCATTACCAGGGATCACAATTTCGTACACCAAAACGCCCCTTGATTGCCAATCCTGGCGTTAAACGCCAGGTTGTTGCCCATTTCTGGCGTTTAACGCCAGCTTTTCTCTCCTTTCTGGCGTTTAAACGCCAGCTCTATGCCCCTTTCTGGCGTTAAACACCCAGAATGGTGCCAGACTGGGTGTTTAACGCCCATTCTGCTATCCTTACTGGCGTTTAAACGCCGATAAGCTTCTCCTCCAATGTGTGCTGTTTTTAATACTATTTTTCATTCTGTTTTTGCTTTTTCAGTTGTTTTTGTGACTTCACATGATCATCAACCTACAGAAGACATAAAATAACAATTGAAAATAAATAGATATAATAAAATAAAATTTGGTTGCCTCCCAATAAGCGCTTCTTTAATGTCAATAGCTTGACAGTGGGCTCTCATAGAGCTTCACAGATACTCAAAGCATGATGATGGCCTCCTAACACCAAACTTAGAGTTTGAATGTGGGGGCTCTATTCGACTCTACATTGAGAGAAGCTTTTCATGCTTCCTCTCCATGGTTACAGAGGGAGATCCTTGAGCTTTAAACACAAGGTAGTCCTCATTCACTTGAAGGACCAATTATCCTCTGTCAACATCAATCACAGCTTTTGCTGTGGCTAGGAAGGGTCTACCAAGGATGATGGATTCATCCATACTCTTCCCAGTGTCTAGGATTATGAAATCAGCAGGGATGTAGTGGCCTTCAACCTTTACCAAGACATCCTCTACAAGTCCATAAGCCTATTTCCTTGAAATGTCTGCCATCTCTAGTGAGATTCTTGCAGCTTGTACCTCAAGGATCCCTAGTTTCTCCATTATAGAGAGTGGCATGAGGTTTATACTTGACCCCAGGTCACACAGAGCCTTCTCAAAGGTCATGGTGCCTATGGTACAAGGTATTGAAAATTTCCAGGATCCTGTCTCTTCTGAGGTAATCTCTGCCTAGTCAAGTCATTCAGTTCTTTGGTGAGCAAGGGGGGTTCAACCTCCCAAGTCTCATTACCAAATAACTTTGCATTTAGCTTCATGATTGCTCCAAGGTACTTAGCAACTTGCTCTTTAGTAACATCTTCATCCTCTTCAGAGGAAGAATACTCATCAGAGCTCATGAATGGCAGAAGTAGGTTCAGTAAAATCTCTATGGTCTCTATATGAGCCTCAAATTCCCATGGTTCCTCATTAGGGAACTCCTTGAAGGCCAGTGGACGTCCATTGAGGTCTTTCTCAGTAGAAATCACTGCCTTTCCCTCCTCTATACATTCGGCCATGTGGGACGTGTTTATGGCCTTGCATTCTCTCTTTGGGTTCTCTTCTGTATTGCTTGGAAGAGTACTAGGAGGGAGTTCAGTAACTTTCTTACTCAGCTGACCCACTTATGCCTCCAAATTTCTAATGGAGGACCTTGTTTCATTCATGAAACTTTGAGTGGTTTTAATTAGATCAGAGACTATGGTTGCTATGTTAGAGTTGCTCTGCTTAGAATTCTCTGTCTGTTGCTGAGAAGATGATGGAAAAGGTTTGCTATTGCTAAACCTATTTCTTCCACCATTACTGTTGTTGAAGCCTTGTTGAGGCCTCTGTTGGTCCTTCCATGAGAGATTTGGATGATTTCTCCATGAAGGATTATAGGTGTTTCCTTTGGGTTCTCCCATGTAATTCACCTCTTCCATTGCTGGATTCTCAGGATCATAAGCTTCTTTTTCAGATGAAGCTTCTTTGGTACTGCCTATTGCTGCTTGTATGCCAGACAGACTCTGAGAAATCATATTGACTTGTTGAGTCAATATTTTGTTCTGAGCCAATATGGCATTCAGAGTATCAATCTCAAGAACTCCTTTCTTCTGATTTGTTCCATTATTCACAGGATTCCTTTCAGAAGTGTACATGAATTGGTTATTTGCAACCATTTCAATGAGTTCCTGAGCTTTTGCAGGCGTCTTCTTTAGATGAAGAGATCCTCCAACAGAGCTGTCCAATGACATCTTGGACAGTTCAGACAGACCATCATAGAAGATACCTATGATGCTCCATTCTGAAAGCATGTCAGAAGGACACCTTCTGATCAATTGCTTGTATCTTTCCCAAGCTTCATAGAGGGATTCACCTTCCTTCTGTCTGAAGGTCTGGACTTCCACTCTAAGATTACTCAATTTTTGAGGTGGAAAAAACTTTGCCAAAAAGGCATTGACCAGCTTTTTCCAAGAGTTTAGGCTTTTTTAGGTTGTGAGTCCAACCATGTCCTAGCTCTGTCTCTTACAGCAAAAGGGAAAAGCATTAGCTTGTAGACCTCGGGATCAACCCCATTGGTCTTGACAGTGTCACAGATTTGCAAAAATTCAGCTAAGAACTGATGAGGATCTTCTAATGGAAGTCCATTAAACTTGCAATTCTGTTGCATCAGAGAAACTAATTGAGACTTGAGCTCAAAGTTGTTTTCTCCAATGGCAGGAATTGAGATGCTTCTCCCATAGAAGTCGGGAGTAGGTGCAGTAAAATCACCAAGCACCTTCCTTGCATTGTTGGTATTTTTGTTATTTTCGGCTGCCATGTCTTCTTCTTGTTTGAAACTTTCTGTTAGGTCCTCTATAGAGAGTTGTGCTTTAGCTTCTCTTAGATTTCTCATCAAGGTCCTTTCAGGTTCAGGATCAGCTTCAACAAGAATGCATTTGTCCTTGTTCCGGCTCATATGAAAGAGAGGAAAAGAAAGTATGGACTCCTCTATGTCACAGTATAGAGATTCCTTGAGATGTCAGATGAAAAGGAGAATAGAAGGAGGAGGTAGAAATGAGAATTCGAACTTATAGAAAGAGAGTCCGAATTGCTGATAGTGGAGGAGTGTTAGTCCTTAAATAGAAGGATGTGAGAAGAGGGGAAGAATTTTCGAAATAAAATTTAGAAAGATTTTGAAATAATCAAAAGAAATTTAAAAAAAAATTGATTGATGATTTTCGAAAATTAAAATTGAGAAAGATTTTGAAATCAGAAATAAAAAAGATATGATTGAAAATTATTTTGAAAAAGATGTGATTGAGAAGATATGATTGAGAAGATATGATTGAAAATTAATTTAAAAAAAGAAATTTTTAAAATTAAAGTTGATTACTTGACTAACAAGAAATTAAAAGACATGATTCTAGAATTTAAAATTTGATCCTTTCTTAATAGGCAAGTAACAACTTGAAAATTTTTGAATTAAATCATTAATTGTAGCAAGGATTTTCGAAAATAGTAAAAAAATGTAAAGGATTTGATTTTGAAAAGATATGATTTGGAAAAGATTTGATTTTGAAAAAGTATGAAAATTTGAAAAAGATTTGAATTAGAAACAAAATCTACCGTTTTGGGCATTTAACGCCCAGAATGGTATCCATTCTGGCGTTTAACGCCCAAAATTCTACCGTTTTGGGCATTTAACGCCTAGCCAGGTACCCTGGCTGGCGTTTAAATGCCAGTTTTCCTTCCTCACTGGGCGTTTTGAACGCCCAGCTTTTTCTGTGTAATTCCTCTGCTGAATGTTCTTATCTTCAATTCTCTGTATTATTGACTTGAAAAAACATAATTTGAAAATTTTTTTTTAAATTTTTCAATAATGAGAAACAATCAAAATGCAACTAATCATGGAAAACTAAGATCAAATAAACAATGCATGCACGACACCAAACTTAGAAATTTTCATATTAGAGACACTAACAAATTTAGAATACATATGAGAAACAACAAAACACACAAAACAAGAGAATTTAAAGATCAGAGTAAGGAAATCATCAAGAACAACTTGAAGATTAATGAAGAATATAATGCATATATTTGAAAAATGCAAGAAATTAAATAAAACATGCAAGACACCAAACGTAAAAATAAACACTAGACTCAAACAAGAAACATGAGATATTTTTGGTTTTAAGATTTTATAAATTTTTTTTGTAATTTTTCGAAAATTATTTGGAAAAGGAAAATAAGGATTTCAAAATTCTTAATGAGAATTCCAGGAATCATGCAATGTTAGTCTAAAACTCCGGTCTAGGAATTAGACATGGGTTACTAGCCAGCCAAGCTTTCAGTGAAAGCTTCAGTCCAAAACACTAGACTTGGCCAATAGCCAGCCAAGCTTTAGCAGATCATTACATTCAACAGCAAGATTGATAGAAATCAACAAGCTCTTGTGATGATAAGTTGAAACCTCGGTCCAAAAGTTTAGACATGGTTTCACAACCAGCCAGACTTCAAAAAATCATCATGAAACTCTAGAATTAATTCTTATATTTTTTTTGAAAATTTTTCGAAAATAAGAAGAATAAAAACAAGAAGTTTAAAATTAAAATAAAATTACCTAATCTGAGCAACAAGATGAACCGTCAGTTGTCCAAACTCGAACAATCCCCGGCAACGGCGCCAAAAACATGGTGCACGAAATTGTGATCATCAATGGCGCCAACAACTTGGTACGCACAATTGTAATCTCAACTCTTTTTCACAATTCCGCACAACTAACCAGCAAGTGCACTAGGTCGTCCAAGTAATAAACCTTACGTGAGTAAGGGTCGATCCCACGGAGATTGTCGGCTTGAAGCAAGCTATGGTCATCTTGTAAATCTCAGTCAGGCGGATTCAAATGGTTATGGAGAATTGATAATTAAAAGATGAATAAAATATAAAATAAGATAGAGATACTTATGTAATTCATTGGTGAGAATTTCAGATAAGCGTATGAAGATGCTTTGTTCCTCCTGAACTTCTGCTTGCTTATTGTCTTCATCCAATCATTCATACTTCTTTCCATGGCAAGCTGTATGTTGGGTTTCATCGTTGTCAATGGCTACTTCCCGTCCTCTCAGTGAAAATGGTCCAAATGCGCTGTCACCAGATCCTATCCCAGATGTATGTCCAACACTCGCGAGTTTGAAGCTCGTCACAATCATCCCATCCCAGATCCTACTCGGAATACCACAGACAAGGTTTAGACTTTTCGGATCTCAAGAATGACTGCCAATAATTCTAGCTTATACCATGAAGACTCCGATCTTTCAGAATGGAGGTTAAGAGATACACACTCAAGCTATTGCAGATAGAACAGAAGTGGTTCTCAGGCACGCGTTCATAGGTGAGAATGATGATGAGTGTAACGGATCATCACATTCATCAGGTTGAAGTGCGAGTGAATATCTCGGAACAAGAATAAGCTTGAATTGAATAGAAAAACAATAGTACTTTGCATTAATTCATGAGGAACACCAGAGCTCCACACCTTAATCTATGGGGTGTAGAAACTCCACCGTTGAAAATACATAAGAACAAAAGGTCTAGGCATGGCCGAATGGCCAGCCTCCCAAAGAGGGTTCAATCATCAAAGCATGATTAAAATATGATTAAAAGATGAAAATACAATAGCAAAAAGTCCTATTTATAGAAAACTAGTAGCCTAGGGTTACAGAAATAAGTAATTAATGCAGAGATTCACTTCTGGGCCCACTTGGTGTGTGCTTGGGCTGAGCATTGAAGCTTTCACATGTAGAGACTTTTCTTGGAGTTAAACGACAGCTTTTGTGCCAGTTTGGGAGTTTAACTCCAGCTTTTATGCCAGTTCTGGTGTTTTGACGCCAGAATTTTTATGCTAACTTGGAACGCCGGTTTGGGCCATCAAAGCTCAGGCAAAGTATAGACTATTATATTTCTGGAAAGCCCAGGATGTCTACTTCCCAACGCAATTGAGAGCGCGCCAATTGGGCTTCTGTAGCTCAGGAAAATCCACTTTGAGTGCAGGGAGGTCAGAATCCAATAGCATCTGTAGACCTTTTTCAGCCTCTGAATAAGATTTTTGCTCAGGTCCCTCAATTTTAGCCAGAAAATACCTGAAATCACAGAAAAACACACAAACTCATAGTAAAGTCCAGAAATGTGATTTTTATTTAAAAACTAATAAAAATATAATAAAAACTAACTAAAACATACTAAAAACTACCTAAAAATAGTGCCAAAAAGCATATAAATTATCCGCTCATCACTTGTGTTTCTAATTTTGAGATTGCCGCGCCTTGATTTCTTATGTTGGATCTGAACTCTTCTTGGTTTGCATCTATCTTTCTTTCAGCCTGTAGTTGTCTCTCCAGAATAGTGGAAATGGTTCCTGTCAGCTGTGATGACAATTGTGCTATTACAGCCTCTAATTTTGCAAAATTGCTGCTGATTTCACATGGTTGCATAGTTGAGGCTGATATATCTTGATGGTGGTTGTTGTGAGTTGTGGTAGGGTCTGTTGTTGCCTGATTAATGGTTGGGGTTGTGGTTGTTGTATTGGTTGGATTGGTATGGTTTGTTATAATCTTGGTTGTGGCTTTGTTGGTTTCCCCACCCAAAATTTGGGTGGTTCTTCCAACCTGGGTTATAAGTCTTGGAGTTTGGATCATATGGTGGTCTGGAGAAATTGTTCACATAATTTGCATGCTCCCATTCGCATTCAGTTTCTGGTGCATCTCCTTCTTGTAGTGGTGCTTGAACTTGGACAGCTGAGACTTGGCTTGTCTCCTTCTTCTTTGTTAGGGATGATAGTTGTGTCACAAATCCTTAAGAATGTAATGAGATGTTGGTTTGGGTCCTCTTGGGTACCCCCTCCATATGAACAATTATTCTGGACAAGTGTGATGAGCTGAGGCTTCAACTCAAAGTTGTTAGCATGGATTGTTGGCTTTAGAATGCTGCTGCCACAGTTTCCTGGATTTGGGTTGATGTAGGAGCCTAAGACTCTCCTCTCTTGCCCAATATGATTGCCTGCATCTACTCCAACATGGTTTTGTACCTCTTCCTCCATAGTAGCTCCCAGATCTTCCTCCACTACTTCCTCTCCAACTATTCCTTTGCCTCTTGCTTCCCTCCTTAATCTGAGGAAGGTCCTCTCAAGTTCACTATCAAAAGAGGATGAAGTTTCTCCTCTCCTATCTGTCATACATTCATCAAACAGTAGACAGAGGACAAGTGAAGGAATCACTCGCTCCTTGTTAATGCTGGTGGTTAGTTTGGTTGGTGCAATTAATCAAACAGTTAATAGAGTTGTAAGAAAAATGGAAGTATGAACAATGAATAGCAAAAATGATGAAAGTAAAACTAAAATAAAATAGAAAAGGAGAAAATTAAAGAACTGAAAAAAAAATTAACAAGGTAATTAAAGTTCTTAGTCTAGCTACCCATCAATTTAATCATTGTTAAATTCAAACCAATCCCAGGCAACGGCGCCATAAAACTTGATGACCGGAATTCACTCCCCATATAAAATAATGAATCCGTTCTTTTGGCAAGCGCACCAAAAATATTGTCAAGTAATAACCCACTAGGAGTGGGATCGTATCCACGGAGATTGGTAGATTTGAGCAATTTTAATCAACGGGTGAATTAGTCAAGCTGAGCAAGATAGATTGTGATTGCAGAATTGTAAATGAGGAGAAATGTAAGTGACTCAAAAGTAAAGAGAAGCAGTAAAGTGCAGGAAAGGAAATGGCAAGAATGTAAAGTGCAGAAACATAAATGACTTAATTGTAAATGGGAATGGGGAATAACAGAATGTAAAGAAAGCTATAAAGAATGTGAAAGATAAGAATAGGGGGAATTCATTGAGATCAGGAGATGTTGTTCTCTTTGGATTAAATCTAGCTCATCTCATCTTCAATCATGCAACTCATTGACTTTTTGGCAATCATGATTGATTGAACCCCAATCCCTTGGTGATTCAATCTCTCAGATCTTGATCAATAGCCAATTCCTTGGTCTAATTGCTCATGAAAAGAGATATGCTTGGTCCCTGATTATACCACACATCCTCGTAGATCCAAGTAGAGGGTGGATTATATGTCACCATATCCAATCACCAAAACCTAGATTATACTCAAGTGTGAGAAGGGATTTCTAGCATGGTTTCATGTTTCTTTTTCCAAGGTTCCCATGAAACCTATTTTGCATTCAACCTCTTTCCCAAGTTGATTGAACACTAACATTAAAACGAAATTCCTTCTAGAAAATCAAAGAGAAGATGAAGAGAAGAAGAAATTCACTATCATTAATCCATCAAGTACAACAGAGCTCCCTCTCTCAATGAGATGGAATTTAGCTACTCATACCTTAAGAGAAAAGTACAAGAGATGGAAGAAGATGATGTGAAAAATAAATCTAACTATACTTCAACAAAACTCCTACTCAACAACCCCTTCTCAATACTTTCAGGGGTTATTTATACTACTTCTATCACTAGAATTAAGAAAATTCAAAAAGGAAAAGAAAATTACAATTTGAGGGAAAAGAAAACTCAATAAACGTGACCTTTCAGGCTTGGCGTGTGACTGGCGCTTGAGTGGCGTGCCACGCCTGGCCACTAAGTTTGGCTTGGCGCGCTACGCTCAATCCCTCAAGTGGCACGCCCCATGCATCCATCTCCTTGGCATGCCATGCCTTCGAGCCCAAGTGGCATGCCTAGGGTCTTTTTAAACCTTGGTTAGCCTGGCATGGCATGCCTTCGAGCCCAAGTGGCACGCCCAAGCCTTTTCCTTCTTCTTCTCCTTTCTGGAAAGTTGAACTAGCGTGGCACGCCTGCACTTGGTTCCTTCTCTGGAGAGTTGAACTAGCGTGGGACACCCAGGGTCTGGCGTGTCGCTCCCCTTGTATGTGCATGGTTTCTTTGATGGCGTGCCACGCCCAGAACTCAAGTGGCACGCCCATGGCCTCCTAGTCTTGGTGTGCCAGGGCTTGAAGCTCAAGTGGCATGCCCAAGTCTTCTTCTTGTTGATTGATGATGCTGGCGTGCCATGCCTGAGGCTCAAGTGGCACGCCCAAGTGGGAAATGGTAGCTGGCATGCCACGCCTTTGACACCAAGTGGCACGCTCATATGTTTGGCCCTCTACCTTCTCCTCTGGAATGTTGTACTGGCGTGCCACGCCTTCGATACCAAGTGGCACGCCCAAGTGGTTGTCCCTTTTGGATTGATGAACTGGCATGCCACGCCCAATGGTCCAAGTGGCACGCCCATAGTGTGTGATGGACTTGGCGTGCCATGCCCAGCTTGGCGTGCCACGCTGATGAGCGGATAATTTATACGCCTTTTGGCATTGTTTTTAGTATGTTTTTAGTATGTTTTAGTTAGTTTTTATTATACTTTTATTAGTTTTTAATTAAAATTTACTTTTTTGGACTTTACTATGAGTTTGTGTGTTTTTCCGTGATTTGAGGTATTTTTTTGGCTGAAATTGAGGGACCTGAGCAAAAATCTGATTCAGAGGCTGAAAAAGGACTGCAGATGCTGTTGGATTCTGACCTCCCTGCACTCGAAGTGAATTTTCTAGAGCTACAGAAGCCCAATTGGTGTGCTCTCAATTGCGTTGGAAAGTAAACATCCTGGGCTTTCCAGCAATTTATAATAGTCCATACTTTGCTTGAGATTTGATGGCCCAAACCGGCGTTCCAAGTCAACATAGGAATTCTGGTGTCAAAACGCCAGAACTGGCATAAAAGCTGGAGTTAAACGCCCAAACTGGGATAAAAGCTGGTGTTTAACTCCAAGAAAATTCTCTACACATGAAAGCTTCAATGCTCAGCCCAAGCACTCACCAAGTGGGCCCGGAAGTGGATTCTGCATCATTTACTCATTTCTGTAAACCCTAGGCTACTAGTTTTCTATAAATAGGACCTTTTGCTATTGTATATGGATACCTCATGACACTTTACACGTTTCATATTGTATTCTCTATGGCATGAGTCTCTAAACCCCATGGTTGGGGGTGAGGAACTCTACTGTGTTTCGATGAATTAATGCCATTACTACTATTTTCCATTCTATCACGCTTGCTTCTATTCTAAGATATTCATTCGTACTTCAACCTGATGAATGTCATGATCCATGACACTCATCATCATTCTCACCTATGAATGCGTGCCTGACAACTACTTCCGTTCTACTTGCAATCAAGCTTGAATGTGTATCTCTTGGGTTTCTAATCTAAGATTAGAATCTTTGTGGTATAGGCTAGAATTATTGGCGGCCATTCCTGAGGTCCGAAAAGTCTAAACTTTGTCTGTGGTATTCCGAGTAGGATCTGGGAAGGGATGACTGTGACAAGCTTCAAACTCGCGAGTGTTGGGCGTGTGACAGACGCAAAAGGATCAATGGATCCTATTCCAACATGATCAAGAACTGACAGATGATTAGCCGTGCGGTGACAGCGCATTTGGAACATTTTCACTGAGAGGACGGGAAGTAGCTATTGACAACGGTGATGCCCAACATAAAGCTTGCCATGGAATGAGCCTTGCGTGTGTGAAGAAGAAGATAGTAGGAAAGCAGAGATTCAGGGGACAGGGCATCTCCAAAACCTCAACCTATTCTCCATTACTGCATAACAAGTATTTATTTCATGTTCTTCTACTTTTTACAATTAAATCTTAGAATTATTGATATCCTGACTGAGAGTTACAAGATAACCATAGCTTGCTTCAAGACGAAAATCTCTGTGGGATCGACCCTTACTCACGTAAGGTATTACTTGGACGACCCAGTGCACTTGCTGGTTAGTTGTGCGGAATTGCAAAAGTGTGATTGTGATTTCGTGCACCAAGTTTTTGGCACCGTTGCCAGGGATTGTTCGAGTTTGGACAACTGACGGTTTATCTTGTTGCTTAGATTAGGAATAATTTATTTTTTGTTGGTTTAGAGTCACTAAAATTGAGTCTTTTATTTGAGTTAGTTTCATATTTTAAGTTTGGTGTCAATTGCATGCTTTTATTTTCTTTTAATTTTTCGAATTTGCATGTTCTTAGTTCTTTCTTGATCTTTAAAAATTCTAAGTTTGGTGTCTTCTTTGTGTTTTCCTTTAAATTTTTGAAAATATTGTGTTTGACTTTCTAAAAATTTTAAGTTTGGTGTCCCTTGTGCTTTTATTTACTTAAAAATTTTTCAAAAATTTGTTCTTGGTGTTCATCTTGATCTTTAAAGTGTTCTTGGTGTTCATCTTGACATTCAAAGTTTTCTTGTTTGTTCTCTTTGTTTTGATCTAAAATTTCTAAGTTTAGTGTCATTTTATTGTTTTTCTCTTTCCTCATTAAAATTCAAAAATTAAAAAAATATCTTTCCCTTATTTTACTCATAAATTTCGAAATTTTGCATTAAATTAGTCAAAGATTTTCAAAATCATATCTTTTTTTTAGTCAAGTCAAGAATTCTAATTTCAAAAATTGATCTTTTCAAATATTTTTCAAAAATCAAATCTTTTTAATTTCTTCAATCATATCTTTTCAATCATATCTTTTTTTTTTATAAATTGCAATCATATCTTCTCAATCATATCTTTCTCAAAATAATTTTCAATCATATTTTTTTTAATAAATTGCAATCATATCTTCTCAATCATATCTTTTTCAAAATAAGTTTCAATCATATCTTTCTGATTGCTAATTCCAAAATCTTTTTAATTAATTAATTAATTTAGTTTTCAATTTGCTTTTATTTCATTTTCTTCTAATTTT
>NC_029786.2:40029466-40060036 GCF_000816755.2 Arachis ipaensis
GACAGATTATTACTATTTCCATTTGCTGTAAAAGATCAAGCTAAGAGGTGGTTAAATAACCAACCCACAACAAGCATAAAAACATGGAGACAGTTATCAGACAAATTCCTGAATCAATTTTACCCTCCAAAAAGTATGACACAGCTAAAGCTGGACATCCAAGGATTTAAACAAGAGGATCACGAATCCCTTTATAATGCCTGGGAGAGGTACAGAGGGATGCTAAGGAAATGCCCCTCTGAAATATTTTCAGAGTGGGTACAGTTAGACATCTTCTACTATGGGCTTACAGAAAAAGCTCAGATGTCTCTAGACCACTCAGCTGGAGGATCTATACACATGAGAAAGACGATTGAAGAGGCTCAAGAACTCATAGATATAGTTGCTAGAAATCAACATTTGTACTCTAGCAGTGAGTCCTCCATAAAAGAAGAGGCTAGGGTAGTAACTACTAATCCTAATCCTCAAGAAAAGATTGTTGAACTTAATCAGCAATTACTCCTTGTGACAAAATAATTAGCAAAATTTAAAGAGATGCTCCAAGATACTAAAAATGCTAACAAGAATATGGAAGCACAATTGAATTAGACAAGACAACAACTATCTAAACAGATAATAGAAAAATTCCAAGCTGTTCAACTAAGGAGCGGGAAGACATTGAATAAATTAGCTCAAAGTAGCAGAAAGCCAAGAAAGGAACAACTGACAGAGGATGACCAACCCACTGCCCAAAATCCCTCTGAGGATAGCAAGAGCCCAGAGAGGAATAATTCTGGCGTTCAAATGCTAGAAAAGGGTGAAAGATTGGCATTAAACGCCTAGTGGATGCCCACTTCTGGCATTCAAACGCCAGAAAAGGGAGAAAAGTTGGTGTTAAACGCCCATTCCCTGCCCAGTTCTGGCATTCAAATGCCAGAAAAGGGTGGGAAGCTGGCGTTAAATGCCCATCCAGCACCCTATCCTGGCGTTCAAACGTCAATGAGGGATCAGACACCCGCAAGTACTGATCATAACCCCTCTAAGAAGGCTTCTCCAACCACCTTTGTAGGGAATAAACCTGCAGCAACTAAGGTTGAAGAATATAAAGCCAAGATGCCTTATCCTCAAAAACTCTACCAAGTGGAGCAGGATAAACAATTTGCCCGCTTTGCAGACTATCTCAGGACTCTTGAGATAAAGATCTCATTTACAGAGGCACTTGAGCAAATACCCTCTTATGCTAAGTTCATGAAAGAGATCTTAAGTCATAAAAAGGATTGGAGGAAGTATCAACCTAATACCTGCATCCACTATTAGAAAGCTTGGCTTGACTGAAGAAGTCAAACCAACCCGGATATGTCTTCAACTTGCTGATGGCTCCAATAAATATCCATCAGGCATAATTGAGGACATGATTGTCAAGGTTGGGCCATTTGCCTTTCCCACTGACTTTGTAGTGCTGGAAGTGGAGGAGCACAAGAGTACAACTCTCATTCTAGGAAGACCTTTCCTAGTAACTGGACAAACTCTTATTGATGTGCAAAAAGGGGAAGTGACCCTAAGAGTCAATGAGGATGAGTTCAAGTTAAATGCTGTCAAAGCTATGCAGCATCCAGACACATCAAATGACTGCATGAGCACTGATATTATTGACTCTTTGGTGGAAGAGATCAATATGACTGAAAGTCTCGAATCAGAGCTAGAAGACATCTTTAAAGATGTTCAGTCTGATCTAGAGAAATCAGAGGAAATAAAAGAACCTCTGAAAATTCCTCAGGAAGAGGATAAACTTCCTAAACCCGAGCTCAAACCACTACCACCATCCCTGAAATATGCATTTCTGGGAAAAGGTGACACTTTTCCAGTGATCATAAGCTCTGCTTTAAATTCACAGGAAGAGAAAGCACTAATTCAAGTGCTAAGGACACACAAGAAAGCTCTTAGGTGGTCCATAAGTGATCTTAAGGGCATTAGCCCAGCAAGATACATGCACAAGATCCTATTGGAGGATGATGCTAAGCCAGTAGTTCAACCACAGAGGCGGCTAAATCCAGCCATGAAGGAGGTGGTGCAGAAAGAGGTCACTAAGTTACTAGAGGCTGGGATTATTTATCCTATTTCTGATAGCCCCTGGGTAAGCCCTGTCCAAGTTGTACCCAAAAAGGGAGGCATGACAGTGGTTCACAATGAAAAGAATGAACTGGTTCCTACAAGAATAGTTACAGGGTGGCGTATGTGTATTAACTACAGAAGGCTCAATACAGTCACGAGAAAGGATAATTTTCCTTTACCATTCATAGACTAGATGCTAGAGAGACTAGCAGGTCATGACTATTACTGCTTTTTGGATGGCTATTCAGGCTACAACCAAATTGCAGTAGATCCTCAGGATCAAGAGAAAACAGCATCCACATGTCCTTCTAGAGTATTTGCCTACAGAAGGATGCCTTTTGGTTTGTGCAATGCACCTGTGGTGCACGAAATTGTGATCATGAACAATAGCGCCAAAGACTTGGAGCTCTCAAACGTGAATCACACTTTGTCACAATTCCGCACAACTAACCAGCAAGTGCACTGGGTCATCCAAGTAATACCTTACGTGAGTAAGGGTCGATCCCACGGAGACTGTCGGCTTGAAGCAAGCTATGGTCATCTTGTAAATCTCAGTTAGGCAGATTCAAATGGTTATGGAGGATTGATAATAAAACATAAAATAAAGATAGAGATACTTATGTAATTCATTGGTGAGAATTTCAGATAAGCGTATGAAGATGCTTTGTTCCTCCTGAACCTCTACTTTCCCATTGCCTTCTTCCAATCATTCATACTCCCTTCCATGGCAAGCTTTATGCTGGGCATCACCGATGTCAATGGCTACTTCCCGTCCTCTCAGTGAAAATGTTCTACGCACGCTGTCACCGCACAGCTAATGATCTGTCGGTTCTCGATCATGTTGGAATAAGATCCATTGATCCTTTTGCGTCTGTCACATGCCCAACACTCGCGAGTTTGAAGCTCGTCACAGTCATCCCTTCCTAGATCCTACTCAGAATACCACAGACAAGGTTTAGACGTTCCGGAGCTCAGGAATGGCCGCCAATAATTCTAGCCTATATCACGAAGGTTCTAATCTTAGATTAGAAACCCAAGAGATACACATTCAAGCTTGTTTGCATGTAGAATGGAAGTGGTTGTCAGGCACGCATTCATAGGTGAGAATGGTGATGAGTGTCACATAATCATCACATTCATCATGTTCTTGAGTGCGAATGAATATCTTAGAGAAGAAGTAGGCGTGAATTGAATAGAAAAACAGTTGTACTTTGCATTAATTCATGAAGAACAGCAGAGCTCCACACCTTAATCTATGGTGTGTAGAAACTCAACCGTTGAAAATACAAAAGTGATAATGGTGGTCATTGGCTTTGGCCCCAAAGAGGGAACCAGAAGAACCAAGATGAAAATACAATAGTAAAAGGTTCTATTTATAGAGAACTAGTAGCCTAGGGTTTACAGAAATAAGTAATTAATGCAGAAATCTTCTTCTGAGCCCACTTTGTGTGTGCTTGGGCTGAGCATTGAAGCTTTCACATGTAGAGACTTTTCTTGGAGTTAAACGCCAGCTTTTGTGCCAGTTCTGGCGTTTTGACGCTAGAATTCTTAAGCTGACTTGGAACGCCAGTTTGGGCCATCAAATCTTGAGCAAAGTATGGACTATTATATATTGCTGGAAAGCCCAGGATGTCGACTTTCCAACGCAATTAATAGCACACCAATTGGGCTTCTGTAGCTCCAGAAAATCTACTTCGAGTGCAGGGAGGTCAAATCCAATAGCATCTGTAGTCCTTTTTCAGCCTCTGAATAAGATTTTTGCTCAGGTCCCTCAATTTCAGCCAGAAAATACCTGAAATCACAGAAAAACACACAAATTCATAGTAAAGTCTAGAAATGTGATTTTTAAATAAAAACTAATAAAAACATAATAAAAACTAACTAAAACATACTAAAAACAATGCCAAAAAGCGTATAAATTATCCGCTCATCAACGTGCAACCTTTCAGAGGTGCATGCTTTCTATTTTCTCTGATATGGTGGAAAAATTTCTGGAAGTCTTCATGGATGACTTCTCAGTATTTGGAGACTCATTCAGCTCTTGTCTTGACCACTTAGCACTTGTTCTGAAAAGATGCCAAGAGACCAACCTAGTTTTAAACTGGGAAAAATGTCACTTTATGGTGATTGAAGGAATTGTCCTTGGGCATAAAATTTCATACAAGGGAATAGAGGTGGATCAAGCTAAGGTAGAGGTAATTGAAAAATTGCCACCACCTGCCAATGTAAACGCGATCAGAAGCTTTCTGGGACATGTAGGGTTCTACAGGAGGTTTATAAAGGATTTTTCAAAAATTTCAAAACCTCTAAGCAATCTGCTAGCTGTTGACACGCCATTTGTGTTTGACACAGAGTGTCTGCAGGCGTTTGAAACCCTAAAAGCTAAGCTGGTCACAGCACCATCCATCTCTGCATCAGACTGGACATTACTATTCGAACTAATATGTGATGCCAGTGATCATGCCATTGGTGCAGTGTTGGGACAAAGGCATAACAAGCTTCTGCACGTCATTTACTATGCTAGCCATGTTTTAAATGAGGCACAAAAGAATTACACAACAACAGAAAAAGAGTTACTTGCAGTGGTTTATGCCATTGACAAGTTTAGATCCTATTTAGTAGGTTCAAAAGTGATTGTGTATACTGACCATGCTGCTCTTAAATACCTACTCACAAAGCAGGATTCAAAACCCAGGCTCATAAGATGGGTGTTGCTTCTGCAAGGGTTTGATATAGAAATAAGAGACAGAATAGGGACAGAGAACTAGGTAGCTGATCACCTGTCCCGGATAGAGCCAGTAGCAAGGGCGTCCCTCCCTCCTACTGAGATCTCTGAAACCTTTCCGAATGAGCAACTCTTTGCCATTCAGGAGGCACCATGGTTTGCAGACATTGTAAATTATAAAGCTGTGAGGTTCATACCCAATGAGTATAGCAGGGTGCAAAGAAAAAAACTAATTTCTGATGCAAAGTACTACCTATGGGATGAGCCATACCTCTTTAAAAGATGTGCAGACGAAATGATCCACAGATGTGTACCTAGAGAGGAGGCACAGAAGATCCTATGGCATTGCCATGGATCACAGTATGGAGGACATTTCGGAGGTGAGCGAACAGCCACTAAGGTCCTCCAATGTGGCTTCTACTGGCCTACTATCTATAAAGATGCCCGAGAGTTATTGCGTAACCGTGACAGTTGCCAAAGAGTTGGTAACTTGCCTCATGGTTACGCCATGCCTCAACAAGGGATCTTAGAGATTGAGTTGTTTGATGTATGGGGCATTGACTTCATGGGTCCTTTCCCACCATCATACTCAAACACTTACATTCTGGTGGCTGTAGACTACGTATCTAAATGGGTAGAAGCAATTGCCACACCCACTAATGATACTAAGACTGTGCTGAAGTTCCTCCAGAAATATATTTTCAGCAGATTTGGTGTTCCCAGAGTACTAATCAGTGATAGGGGCACTCATTTTTGCAATAAACAGCTTTACTCTGCTATGGTCAGATATGGAATCAGCCACAAAGTGGCAACTCCGTATCATCCACAGATAAATGGGCAGGCTGAAGTCTCTAACAGAGAACTAAAGAGAATCTTGGAACGGACTATGATTGCCCGTAGAAGGGATTGGGCAAAAAGCTTGGATGATGCTCTGTGGGCATACAGAACAGCATTCAGGACTCCTATAGGAACCTCTCCATACCAGCTGGTATATGGCAAGGCCTGTCATCTGCCCGTGGAACTGAAACATAAAGTCTACTAGGCAACCAGATTCCTAAACCTGGATGCTAAGTTAGCTCGAGAGAAAATACCGCTCCAACTGAATGAGCTAGAGGAATTCAGACTCAATGCTTTTGAAAATACAAAAGTTTATAAGGAGAAAGCAAAAAGGTGGCATGACAAGAAACTGTCATCTAGAGTTTTTGAACCAGGACAGAAGGTTCTGTTGTTTAACTCTAGGCTCAAACTATTCCCCGGGAAATTAAAATCCCAGTGGAGGGGACCATATGTGATTAAAGGTGTGTCACCATATTAATACGTTGAGCTTTAGGATTTTGACTCTGATAAAAAGTTCATTGTTAATGGACAGCGAATCAAACATTATCTTGAAAGCAATTTTGAGCAAGAATACTCAAAACTGTGGCTTGAATAAAACTCAGTCAAGGTCCAGCTAAAGACAATAAAGAAGCGCTTGCTGGGAGGCAACCCAGCCATTAGCAAGTTATTTGTTTTAAGTAATACTAGCAGAAGTTTGAAATAAATTCTCTTCAAAGATTAATCATCAAAATTGAAGGAATTCATAGAGTCACAGAAGGACTCAGCGCAAAAAGCAGAGAAAATGAGCTTACTGGCAAGAAAACGCCAGTAAATAGCATTTTGGGCGTTAAACGCCATAATGGGTACCATTCTGGGCGTTTAATGCCAATAAAGGTACCATTTTGGGCGTTAAACGCCATAATGGGTACCATTTTGCGCGTTTAACGCCAGAATTGTAGCATCCTGTACGTTCAAAAAAACGCCCAGTAACAAAGGATTTCTGGCGTTTAACGCCAGCCAGGGTACCTGGCTGGGCGTTAAACGCCCACAATGGCCAACTTATGGGCGTTAAACGCCCAGAATGGATACCATTCTGGGCGTTTAACGCCAGAAAGACAGGGGAAGAGGATTTTGTTTTTCACTTCAAAATTTTTCAAATTTTCATGTTTTGACTCATAATTTTCAGCATAAACATGTTTCAAACTTGCATCATTCATCCTCAATTTTCAAAAATTTTCTAAATCTCTTTTCAAATTTCTTTAAATCCTTCCCAAATCTTCTTAAAAAAAAACTCAAATATCTTTTCAATTTCTTTCCAAATCTTTTCAAACTCATCATATCATCTCTTATTTCTTAGATGCATGACTGTTCTGAGGGTTACCTGAAACTGTAGGCCGATCTCAGATGAGATCTTCTGTACTTGTCGGAGATGACGTGTCCGGCTGGCTGGTGGCGGCCGGAGCTGTTGTATTCGACTTGTTGGACTGGCTTCACTTCTGATCCGTGGTCACCGGAGGGTGGAGGGGTACCTGCAAGAGACTCCGATGCTTAAGTTAGCACGGGTATTAAGCAGGTTTATTGTAGAATCAGAGTATGAGTGATACCTGGGTGCTCCAGTGTATTTATAGTAGTTGTAGAGTGACCTTTCTAGATACGATAAGTTGGTTATCTTATCTTATCTTTATCTTTGATTTGAGGTCAGCTTATCTTTAAGGGAACCGCCTTTATCTCTACAGGCTTGGATTACCTTTGGATTTGGGTCGTGTCCCTCTATTTGGGCCCTTTATTGGGCTTTCCTATCGATTTGGCTGACCTCTTTGAGAAGAGGTCGGATAGCCTGACCTGAAAAGGTCGGTCGCTTTGTTACTGAACATTTCGGGTCAGATAGCTCGACCCAGGATGTGAACAGTGCCCCTGCTCGAGCTCGGTCTTTCTTTTTTGGGGTCGAGTCTTAGACTTCTATCCTTCTCTGGTGGAGCCGAACTCGAGCATTTGTCGACTTCTTTCATTCTATAAAATTTTTTGAATGTGTAACGTTTTCTTCTGAAAGCGCGCGCTTGTGTATTAGCGCTTTGTTCCTGGGAACGTGCGAGGGTTTAATACCTTCATTAATTGGTATTAATTGCCCCGTTTCCTTTGGCTTTATTTTGAATTTCTGCACTCAGAAAACGGTTTCTCTTCTTCATCTTTCTTTGTAACTTCTCCCTTCGTTCTCTCACCTTCTACTTTTCGCCTACATTTTGCCTTTGCGGCGTCATTCAGTGATCCGGCGATTCCGTCTTTCCATCTTCAGCCCTTCTGAGGCTCTGCTTTTTTCCAGATTGGTTCCATTTGCAATTTCTTCTCGTCTTTGTTGCTTTGTCTTTAGTTTTGTGGTGAATTTTTTATTTTTCTTAGAGAAAGTTTGGATCTTTCTTGTCGCGCCTGCTTGCTGAGTGTTCTGAGAGTTTCTTCGCCCTTTCCATGAACCTTTTCGCCTTTCCTGTTGTTTGATGCTTCTAGGGCTTTGCATGTTCTAATGTCGCTTCTGTCTGATACCCAAAAAAACTGCATCTTTACTCACTTAATCGAAGATTGCTCCTTGGTTTTTTGCCCTATTGATAGCTTTTCCTGTCTGCTGCGATATTTGTTTTGGTTTTTGTTTGATTTTGAGAAAAGGTTGCGCCTTTGACGATTTCCGCTTGGCATGATGCTTTTTTGCTGAAAGACTGTAAAAAGATAGTGACTTTTTGTGTTCTGGCTTTCTTTTTCAAAATGTCTGTTATTTGAAATCTTTTCTTGTTTGAGAGATGCTGGGATGTAAGCTGTGGATTTTTCCTGAAACCTTGCTTTGTTACTGCCTCCAAAGGATGCCCCAGGACTTTGGTTTGAGTCTTGGGGTTTTCTTTTTCTGTTTGTTCTTCTATATACTAGTCGAGTTATTTTGCCCCTCGTCCAAGATGTTTTTTGGTAATCCCATCTTCTTTTTTTATTGTAGGATTAGTTGGCCTCATGTCTTCTCGCAATAACATTGTAGAGATGTCTTCTAAAGTTCCCGAGGGGATGTCTGATTGGCTGGACTCCCTTGTCTTGATGTGTGTCTCTGTGGTGGACGCTAATTTTTGTGTAAAGCTGAGGAAACGTCATAGGATTTGTGGTAGCAGCGCCCGAAAGAGGGATTATGAGCTTATAGCGCCCGATTCTGATGAGAGGGTTTGTTTTCCTACTTCGGTCGAGGGGGAGCGTCCCTTTTTCTATGCCTATGAATATTTCTTCAGCCAGTTGGACATTACCTTTCCTTTTACTGCTTTCAAAACCGATTTGTTGTGGTCTTGTAATATTGCCCCATCCCAGCTTCATCCGAATTTCTGGGGTTTTATCAAGATTTTTCAGCTGCTTTGCCAAGAGTTAGGCATAACACCTTCTCAGACTCTTTTTCTCTATCTTTTTGTTTCTGCCAAGCCCGGAGGGTCTTCCAAAAAGAAAGCTTCCTGGGTTTCTTTCAGGTCGGCCCAGGGGCATAAAGTTTTTGGCATGTATGATGAGTCTTTTAAAGATTTTAAGAATTATTTCTTCCGAGTCCGTGTTGTTGAGGGGGCCCGCCCCTTTTTTCTTGATGAAAATGATGAGCCTGCCTTTCCTCTAGAATGGCAAAAGAATGTGAGAGTGTCTCGTTATACCTGGGAGATGCTTGACAAGGTTGAACGAGCTTTTGTAGTTGTTCTTGAAGATTTATGGGGAAAACCACCCCATCTTGATACAAAAAAGTTTTTGAGTGACCCGTCTTTGGTTCGAACTGTTTTAGGTACTGTCCGACTTGTTTATATACTTGCTTTTTAGTTTTACTTCTTCTTTTTGTGATTGTAACCCATTGCTGTGGTTGATTCTGTATTTTTCAGAGATGTCGAAAAACAACGATTCTATGAAGGCCTTCAAGAAAGCAAAGAAGGCTGCAGCTGCTCAAAATATCTGGCCAAGGTGGCGGGAGAGGGATCTTCCCAAGTTCCGGTGAAGCCGCCTGTGCCGAGTTCTCCTGGCCCGAGGAGGGTAATTCCCACTCCTAGGGTTCTCCTGGCCGAGCCTCCGCAGTCTTCCGCTGCTACTTTTGGTGCTCCTCCCAACAAGAAACAAAAAACAATTGAGCCTTTCAACCTTGATGGCCCTGATTTTGACGTGGTCGAGTTTGTAGATTAGCAGATCGGTCCATACGGTGTCCTTCCTATGGATGATGTATCACTTCTTTGTCATTTGGACTTTATAACTCGGAGTAGTGTAAAAATGACACATATGGGAGCTTCCTTGTACCGAACGGCTCAAAATCTTCCTCTCCATGCCACCAAAACCTTCATGGAGGAGGCAAAACAGGAATTCGATCGGATTAAGGGCTTGAAAGAGGAGCTTGAGGTGAAAGTAGCCAAACTGGAGAAGGATCTGGAGAACGAAAAGGCTAGCTCTCTTGCTCTGGCGGCTTCTGTGAGATTGGTCGAGGACACTGCGTTGAGGCATAAAGATAGTTATGTCACATCTTATCGGGAGGTGATACGTCTGAGGGAGGAGTTGGAGTCTGCCCGAGTTGACTATTCCAAGCTCTAAGGTCACCTTGTCGGTAGTGTAAACGCTGCTTATGATAATTTGAAGGAGCAGGTTCAAGTTCTTGCTCTTGAGGTTGATCTTACTCTTTTTAGCTTGGACAATATTGTGAGGGATGGTAAGATTGTCCCCGACGACCAAGATGATGATGATGTCGAACCTTCCTCTGCGCCTGCTGCTAAAGTGTCGACCTCTATTGTTCCTCCTGCTGGGATTGCTCGTCCAGAATTAGATCCAAATTGTCAAATTCTGAATAGGGACGATGGTATGGTGGATGCAGTGCCTCTCCAAGCTCGCCCTCCTTCACCCCAGACTGATGCTACCGAGAAGGCTCCCAATCTTAACTAATTTTTCTTGGATGTTTGTGTAGATAGCCCGACTTGTGGACTTTTTTAAACTCTTTATTCTGTAATTTGAATATTCTGCTGACTGTTGATACTCCTTTTGGTTGCTTGTTTAGCAACTTTTTATTTTGAAAAAAAAAAAACAACAAGTAGCTTTCAAGCTTTGGGCCTGATCTTGAAGCTTGTTTATAATATTGCATTTTATATCATGCTTGTTTGCACTTGTTTTTGGCACCTTTCTGGGTTTTGAGAATGCCGAAGCCTTGCTGCTCGGCCTCTTTGGATTGCTTTGTACTTATTGCTTGTAGCTTGGATCCTTTGCGGATGTGTGGATCCAACTCGTGTTTCGGTTTTCTAGCTCTTACTTGTATTTATTTCTGGCCATCCATAACCGATTTCTTTACATTGGTCCTCTTTCCAGTTATTTGTAGTCCTCTTTTTTGGACCTTTGTCAGGTCTCTTTCAGAGACTACTTTTATAACTTGTCTGTTGTAGGAGACCGACTTCTTTGTGTCGTCCTTTTCTAAGTTATTTTTGTAATCCTCTTTTTTGGACCTTTGTCAGGTCTCTTTCAGGGATTACTTTTATAACTTGTTTGTTGTAGGAGACCGACTTCTTTATGTCGATCTCTTCTAAGTTATTTTGTAAGCCTCTTTCTTGGACCTTTGTCAGGTCTCTTTCAGGGATTACTTTTATAACTTGTTTGTTGTAGGAGACCTACTTCTTTATGTCGATCTCTTCTAAGTTATTTTGTAATCCTCTTTCTTGGACCTTTGTCAGGTCTCTTTCAGGGATTACTTTTATAACTTGTTTTTCGTAGAAGACCGACTTCTTTATGTCGATCTCTTCTAAGTTATAGCAATTTCTCTTTTATAGGGTTGGCCAGACCTCTTTCCAAAGATTTTGCTGATAACTTGGGTTGACTTGGTCCGACTTCTTAACGTCGGCCAGTTTTTAAGTTATTATTTAGCAATCTATAAGACCTCGTCAGGTTCTTTTTCTGGATCACTTTCGATAACTTCTTGCATTATTCTGTGTTCATCTTGCCGATTTGTAGAAGGTGGTTTCTATCTTTATTTGGTCGACCTTTAGATGAATCGCGTTTTCATCTCTATTGGTCTTTACCATGATCGTGCAGTGAATCTGTTTTTCACTTTTCTGCCGATCTGTTGCTTTATAATCGGACGATGAATGCTTCAGATTAATGCGTTTTGAGAATTTGTAGAATATCTAAAATATATTTTATTTAAAAGAGAGTGCAAATATATACATGTGGGAGTTTTTCATCCCTGTAAGTTGGATAGTTTGTAGGTCCTAGCTTGGTACCTCATTAAAAAACCATTTCAGGAAAAAGAGTGTACCTTATCCCAAGATCCTTTATCATTCCTAACTATAGTACCTTCTTAGGTTGCAGGTGTGCCACGATCTGGGAAGCTCACTTCCATCGAGTTCGGACAGTCTGTAGTAGCCCTTCCCAAGTACTTCTATGACTCGGTAGGGTCCTTTCCAGTTTGCTGCCAGCTTTCCTTCTCCAGGTCGAGTTGTTCCGATATCATTTCGGATTAGAGTGAGGTCATTTTCTGCGAAACCTCGCGGCACTATCTTTTGATTATATCTCGAAGCCATTCGACGTTTTAATGCTTCTTCCCTGATCTGAGATCTTTCCTGGACTTCCGGGAGTAGGTCGAGTTCTTCCCTTTACAGTTGGGAGTTGGCTTCTTCATTGTAGTGCACTACTCTAGGCGACCCTTCCTCAATTTCTACTGGGATCATTGCCTCCATTCCGTATGCTAGTCGGAAGGGTGATTCCTTTGTGGTGGAATATGGCATTGTCCGATATGCCCATAGGACTTGTGGGAGTTTCTCAGCCCAAGCTCCTTTGGCATCCTGCAATCTCCATTTTAACCCGGCCAATATGACTTTGTTGGTAGCTTCAGCTTGTCCATTGGCTTGGGGATGTTCGATGGAGGTGAATTGGTGCTTTATGTTCAAATCGGCTGCTAATTTTCTAAAGCCTGCATCTGTGAATTGGGTGCCATTGTCTGTGGTGATGGAGTATGGGACCCCGAACCTTGTGACAATGTTTCTATATAGGAATTTTTGACTTCTTTGAGCAGTGGCAATGGCTAGGGGCTCTGCCTCAATCCATTTTATGAAATAGTCTACTCCGACTATGAGGAATTTGACTTGTCCTGATCCCTGGGGAAAGGGTCCAAGAAGATTGAGTCCCCATTTTGCAAATGGCCAAGGCGAAGTTACGCTGATGAGCTCTTCTGGCGGGGCGATGTGAAAGTTGGCATGTTTCTGGCATGGAGAACATGTCTTTACAAATTCTGTAGCTTCTTTTTATAGAGTTGGCCAGTAAAATCCCATCCGAAGTACCTTTTTGGTGAGAGCTTGTGCCCCGAGATGATTGCCACAAATGACGTTGTATACTTCCCCTAAAACTTTCCTTGTGTTAGAGGTTGGCACACATTTTAACAATGGTATTGAAATCCCTCTTTTGTATAGGGTATTGTTTATGATGGTGTAGTATTGTGCCTCTCGCTTTAATCTCTTTGCCTCATTTTCATCTGTGGGGAGTGTTTCTGTTTTGAGATAATTAATTATGGGGTTCATCCATCCTTGGTTCTGACCTGTTATGGCTAGGACTTTTTCTACTTCTGAGATTGACGGGTCTTGTAGCATTTCCTGGATGAGGCTTCTATTGTTGCCCCCTGGTTTGGTGCTGGCTAGCTTTGAGAGTGCATCAGCTCGGGCATTTTGTTCGTGGGGTATGTGGCGGATCTTATATTCCCCGAGTTGTCTGAGCTGTTCCTTGGTTTTATCCAAATACTTTTTCATGGTGGGATCTTTGGCTTGATGGCTCCCTGTTATTTGTGAGGTGACTACTTGTGAATCGCTGAAGATGTTGAGTTTTTGAGCTCCAACCTCCTTAGCCAGCTTCAAACCAGCTAGTAACGCTTCATATTCTGCCTGGTTGTTTGAGGCCGGGAACCCAAATTTGAGGGAAAGCTCAACTTGGGTTCCTTTGTTGCTTTCTATTATCAGACCTGCGCCGCTTCCAGTCTTATTCGTGGACCCGTCCACGTAGAGATTCCACTCTGTGGGAGTTTCCAGGGTATCTGTGAATTCTGCAATGAAGTCGGCCAAGTACTGCGATTTGATGGATGTCCGAGCTTCATATTAGAGGTCAAACTCGGATAACTCGACTGCCCATTGTAAAATTCTGCCTGCTAAATCTGTTTTCTGCAATATCCCTTTTATGGGCTGGTCGGTTCGAACCTTAATGGTGTGAGCCTGGAAGTATGGGCGAAGTCGTCGAGATGTCAGTATGAGAGCATAGACAAACTTTTCTATTTTTTGGTAGTTCAACTCGGATCCCTGTAGCGCTTTACTAATGAAGTATACAAGTTGTTGCTCTTTGTCGTCCTCTCGAACTAGTGCTGAGGCTACTGCCCGACTTTCTACCGCAAGGTACAATATGAGTGGTTCTTCCTTTCGTGGTCGAGTTAGGATAGGTGGTCGTCCCAGGAAACTTTTGAAATCTTGGAAGGCTTGCTCGCATTCCATTGTCCATTCGAAGTTCTTTCCTTTCCTTAGAGTGGCATAGAAAGGAAGGGATCTTATTGCTGATCCCGCTAGGAACCTGGACAAGGTTGCCAACCTCCCGTTGAGTTGTTGTACTTCTTTGAGACAAGTTGGGCTCTTCATGTTGAGTATGGCCTGGCAGTTATCCGGATTTGCCTCAATTCCTCTTTGTGTGAGCATAAAACCCAAGAACTTTCCTACTTCTACTGCAAAAGTGCATTTTGCGGGATTGAGGCGCATGTCATGCTTCCTTATGGTGTCAAATACTTGGGCCAGGTCGGACAATAATGTCTCTTCACTTTGTGTCTTTATTAACATGTCGTCCAGGTAGAGTTTCCTGATTTTTCCGATATGATCTAAAAAGACTTTATTCATTAGCCTTTGATACGTAGCTCCCGCATTCTTGATACCGAAAGGCATTACAATGTAGCAGTAATTTGCTTTTGGCATAAAAAACGAGGTCTTTTCTTGATCTGGTGGATACATGGGGATTTGGTTGTATCCGGAATATGCATCCATAAACGAGAGGTATCTATATTCGGATGAAGCATCTACCAGAGCGTCGATACTTGGGAGTAGGTAAGGATCTTTTGGGCAGGCTTTGTTGAGATCGGTGTAGTCGGTGCACATTCGCCATTTCCCATTTGATTTTTTCACCAAGACGACGTTAGCTAGCCATAGTGGGTACTTGACTTCATTTATGAATCCTGCCTCCAGTAGTGCTTATACCTGTTCTTCCACAGCTTGGGATCGTTCTGGCCCAAGTTTTCTTTGTCTCTGCTGTACCAGCCGAGATCCTGGATAGACCACCAACTTGTGACTCATTAGCTTGGGGTCTATGCCTGGCATGTTTGCAGCTTTCTATGCGAAGAGATCGACATTATCTCGTAAGAACTATACTAGTAATTCTTTTGTGTCTCCCTTCAGGATCGTGCCAATATTAGTTGTTTTGTCCAAGGTATCCCTGATCTGAACTTTCTCTATTTCTCCTTTGGGTTGTGGACGGAGTTCTTCTCGTCTCTGAACTCCACAGAGCTCAATTGTATGGAACTCTTCTCCTCTGCCTCTGAAGTTTAGACTTTCGTTATAACAGCGGCGTGCCATCTTTTGATCTGCTTTTATTGTAGCTATCCCTTCTGTAGTTGGTAATTTCATGCATAGATGTGGAGTTGAGACTATTGCGCCGAGTTGATTTAGTGTTGTCCGACCTATTAGGGCATTTTAGGCTGAACTCACGTCGACCACGATGTAGTCTATCTTGAGTGTTCTGGATTGGTTCCCTTTTCTGAAGGTTGTATGTAGTGACACGTATCCCAACGGTTGTACTGGGGTATCTCCCAATCTGAAAAGGTTGTTAGGGTATGCTCTAAGCTCCTTTTCTTCTAAGCCGAGCTTGTCGAAGGCAGTTTTGAATAAGATGTCGGTAGAGCTCCCTTGGTCTATTAATGTGCGGTGGAGATTGGCGTTTGCCAGTATGATGGTGATGACCATAGGGTCGTCATGTCCTGAGATGATGCCAGATGCATCCTCTTTGGTGAATGTGATTGCAGGGATGTCGGGAGCTTCCTCCTTTCCTTTAACATGAAATACTTTTTTGAGATATCTTTTGCGGGATGATTTGGAGGTTCCTCCTCCTGCGAATCCTCCGTGTATCATATGGACATGTCTTTCTGGCGTACGAGGTGATCGCTTGTTTCGTCTGACATCTTCATCCCTTCTTCTCTTTCTTTGATCATCATCTCGGGTGGCCAGAAACCAATCTTGTTTTCCTTTTCTTACTAATTTTTCTATGATGTTTTTAAGTCGAAGTATTCGTTGGTGGAATGCCCTCAGACTCGGTGATATTCGCAGTATTCATTCCGATTTTCTCCTCCTCTTTTACCTTTGAGTGGTCGAGCTGGGGGTTTCTTTTCCGTATGGCAGACTTCTTTGTAGACATCTACCAGGGATACCCTAAGAGGGGTGTAATTATGATATTTTTTAATTTTCTCCCCTTTTTGATCTTCCTTCTTTTTGGATTCTTTATCTTTGTCTCAGTAGGAGAATCCGGATTTTGAGGTTTCTCCCAACCGAGAATTTTCTTCTATGTTGATATATTTTTCTGTTCGCTCCTGCACCTCATCCAGAGATGTGGGATATTTCTTCGATATAGATTGGCTGAAAGGTCCCTCTCGTAGGCCATTGATGAGGCCCATGATGGCGGCCTCTATTGGCAAGCTTTGTATGTCTAGGCACATTTTGTTGAATCTCTCCATGTAGTTGCGAAGACTTTGCCGATCTTCTTGCCTGATTCCTAGTAGACTGGAGGCGTGTTTGGCCTTATCTTTTTGGATGGAGAATCTGGCTAGAAATTTTTTGGCTAGGTCATCAAAGCCTGAGATGGACTTGGGAGGTAAGTTATCGAACCATCTAATTGCTGTCTTCGTGAGGGTCGTTGGAAAAGCTTTGCAGTGAACAGCGTCCGAGGCGTCGGTGAGGTACATTCTGCTTCTGAAGTTGCTGAGGTGATGGTTGGGATCTGTAGTGCCATCATACAGAGTCATGTCTGGGAGTTTGAAGTCCTTAGGGATTTTAGTTTTCATGATGTTCCTAGTGAATGGATCTTGATCTTTGCGTGAATTATCCTCAGGGGTGGTCCGGGTAGCCTTTGCTTTGAGATCGGCTTCAAGTTGCAGGAGTTTATCTTCCAATTCTTGACGTCGCCTTACCTCTCTTTGTAGATCTTTCCCAACTTCTCGTTGATGCTGGCTTTCTTTTTCAAGTTGCTTTAGACGATCTTTAAATGCTTCTATTACTCCCAGATGTGATGAGTTTTTGTCGCCGTTAGATTCTGGAGTATCTTTTGGTGTAGCGTCTGCATTTTTGTGCGGCGTTCTGTCCTCTAGATTTGAATCATGGTCGTCCGCCATGATGATGGGATGACTTCCAGGCTTCCCGGCAACGGCGGCAATGTTCTGAGGCTTACCTGAAACTGTAGGCCGATCTCGGACGAGATCTTCTGTACTGGTCAGAGATGACGTGTCCGGCTAGCTGGTGGCGGCCGGAGCTGTTGTGTCTGACTTGTTGGACTGGCTTCACTTTTGATCCGTGGTCACCGGAGGGTGGGGGGTACCTGCAAGAGACTCCAATGCTTAAGTTAGCATGGGTATTAAGCAGGCTTATTGTAGAATCAGAGTATGAGTTATACCTGGGTGCTCCAGTGTATTTATAGTGGTTGTAGAGTGACCTTTCTAGATAAGATAAGTTGGTTATCTTATCTTATCTTTATCTTTAAGTTGAGGTCAGCTTATCTTCAAGGGAACCACCTTTATCTCTAAAAGCTTGGATTACCTTTGGATTTGGGTCGTGTTCCTCTATTTGGGCCCTTTATTAGGCTTTCCTGTCGATTTGGCCGACCTCTTTGAGAAGAAGTCAGATAGCCTGACCTGAAGAGGTCGGTTGCTTTGTTACTGAACATCTCGGGTCGGATAGATCGACCCAGGATGTGAACAATGACCAAACTTTCAGATTTAACCTCTGTTCATACCCTGGGTCGAGTTATCCGACCCGGGATGATTGGCGACAAAACGACCGACCTCTTCAGGTCAGACTATCCGACCTCTTCCTAAAAGAGCTCGGCCAAATCGATAGGAAAGCACAAAAAAGGGCCCAACTCAAGGAATACGACCCAGATCCAAAGGCAGCCCAAGCCTACAGAGATAAGGGCAGTTCCATTGAAGATAAGCTGACCTCGCACTACAAGAAAAAAGGCCTTTCGGCACACATTTTTCTTGCCACGCTTTTAAAGCGTGCCGAAAAGTGGTCTATGGCCACGCTTTTACAAGGGTGGCCACTGATTTGTGATTTGGCCACGCTTTTTTTTGCCACGCTTGAAAAGCGTGGCCATAGAAGAAAATCGGCACGCTTTTACGAGGGTGCCCACTTACTTGAAATTTGGCCACGCTTTTTTACTGCTACGCTTGAAAAGCGTGGCGATAGAGGGAAATCGGCACGCTTTTACAGTGGGTGGCCACTGATTAAAAATTTGGCCACCAGTTTTTTTGCCACGCTTAAAAAGCGTGGCCATAGAAAGAAATCGATACGCTTTATAAGCGTGGGTATAGTGTGTTTATTTTGGCACCGTAAAAAAATGTCCCGATAGAGTTCCCTCCCCTAAAATTTAGTTTCCCACTTATTTTTTTTCACACGAAAACTTTTTTTCCTAAGTTTTTAAATTTTAACCCTAAATGATAACTTTTCAAATTTTCACACTTAACTTATTTTTAATTCTAAATTTTAAGATGACTTGTGATTTTATTTTTTTCACTATTTAATATTTTTTTCTTCTTTTTCCAGTATCTTTTTTTTCATTACAAAATGTGTATTTTTTTATAATTTATTTATTTTTAAATCACATAACTTTGTTAGAGTACACCTAATTCTTATGTTACCAAATTATACTTAACAAAATTAGTTTAAGATAATTTGATCAATTTCGTTTATTTTTAAATCACATAACTTTGTTAGAGTACACCTAATTCTTATGTTACCAAATTATACTTAACAAAATTAGTTTAAGATAATTTGATTAATTTTACAGTTTGTACATTGTATTAATAATTAGTTATTTAATATTCTTAAAAAATATAACAAATTATAATTTAGAATAAAAAATATTTAATGTAAACTCAATATTCATATTTAAACTAAATTTGATATCAAAGTATAAATTAAAACTTTAAATGTTATCATTTGAATTTCTTGGTTTCTTTGGTTTTGATAAAAGTTAGAACAGAGTTAAAAGAATTCCCTTTCAAACCCTAAAATCTTTTTAACCTTAAAATTCCCTTTCAAACCCTATTACGCCGTCACTTCATCTTCACTCTCGAACCCAGCAGCTTCCTTCGGCGTCAATCGTCATCTTCATCACTGGAACCCAGCCTCATCTTCAGCTTCTGGAACCTAGCCTTCTGGAATCCAACCCTTCATCGCACCCAGAAAACCCTAACCTCCATCACACCGCCATCTATCTCACTGGTTTGTCGTTGTGTTAGCCAGCTCGCCATTCCTCTTGCTGTCCTTCTCGCGGTTCTGGTCGTCGTGCTGCTCGCCTCTCTCTGTTGTGGTTCTGCTCGCCTCTCCCTGCTCGCCTCATCCCCTCCACCGTTGCAGTCCCTGTCTCACCCATTCCTTCCCTCGCAGTCACACCGGCCGTCGCCCGTAGTCCTACGCGGAACTCACCCGTCACTCGAAGTCGCACTCCGAAGCCGTCGCCCGTTGTCCTCCTCGGAACTCACCCGTCGCCCGTCGTCCTCCGTGGATCTTGCAGCCGCTATCGTCCTCCGCGGTACAATGCAATAAACAGTTGTATTCCTCTACATCCTTCACCCAGCTCTCTGAAACTCTGCATCTATTTTTCTTATTTGCAGTTAGTTGTTGAACTTCTACCTTTTTTTTACTTTTAATTATTTGTTCTAATTTTTTTGGATCTAATTATTTGTTCTTGGTTGTTATTATTTTTTTATTCTGATTTCTTTGTTATGATTATTTGTTGCCGGTTCTAATTTTTTGTTTTGGGTTTTGCTTGTTTTGAATGTTGTTTCTGAACCGATTTCTTATTCTGAATTTTGGTTCTGATTTGGTAATGCAGGACAACAGCATTAATGTTGGCATTCAGTGAACATCTTCGAGATAACTATAGTCTTGCTACTGTAAGTGTAATAAAATTTTGGCATTCAAGTCATTATTTGATCTTGTAGATTGTTTTGTACACAGTCATACATGGTTTCTTTGTTTGTTTTCTATGTGGGACATTTGTTTTTTAAAGAATTATCCTCAAATTATGATTAGGACAAGACATTGATCTATACAACAAAGAAATAGTAAAACTTGTTGTGTTTCAACTCACACCAACCAGGACCTGGTAATGTTTTGAGCATGGTATAAAGCAAAAGTGTTTAAGCTTAAGCTTAACTAATTATTAGAAGGCATTATTAGACCCTGGTTCCTACAGTATTCTTTCATTGAAAGCTATATATTATCATTGGTTTGTTGAGTTTTTTTAATTTGTTTGATGTCATTTCTGAGTTCTTGTTTTTGCTTTGTCAGATATTTAAAAAATTTTCCTTTCTTGAATCTTCAAAACATGGACCCTAATGTTCCATTAGAGTGAGTGAAAAGCTAGGAATCAATTTTTGACCTCTCAAAACCCAAGGTTACATGTTGCAGAATTATGCAGTTTCGGGCATCACATTGTGAACAAAACTGGGAGCAATCTAGCCACTCAAAATGAGTAAAATTATTTTTTTATGAAACCTTGATATGTCTAGATTGTTCCCCTAAAATTTCATAATTTTTCGATGTGTGGTTTGGGAGATATGATTTTTAGAAAATGGTCATTTTCTGCAGAAAGAATGCTGTCTGAATTCTGGAACAGCAACTTCAAAACCACATATCTCAATACTCTGAAATTCTTTGTAGGTGAAATCAAAGAGAGATGAAATATTAGGATGTCTAGTATTTTATGTCCAAATTTTAGGACAATTCGAGTTTTGTAGAGAAAGTTGTGCCTTCTGGAAGCAGGGCTGTTCACTGTTGTGACAACTCCCTTTTCTTAAAACAAAATCATATTTCGAGAGGCATAACTTTTTCTAGAGAAGTGAAAATTCTCTGGGACTTGAACTGGGTGAAAGATGGGTAAGTCTAGTTCAACCACATCAAAATTTGGGAGAATCCAACCAAAGATGGATTTTATATGATTTTTCTAAATTGGTTACTGCTTGCTGTTTTTCTGAAGTGTACTAAATCAGTAGCCGATTTTTAAAATATTTGTTCCAATTTATTTTTGTTCATGAATGTCAATCATAATTGTTTTATTACATTGATTTTCCTGGCTGCTATGATGCCCTGCTTAGACCCTCTGGGTGTCCTCTCCTTTGGTTGGAACTTCGGAAACACACCCGTGATTTTTGGCTCGGCAATTCTTGGATTCTTGCTTCAGTGGTTTGGTGCTTTAGTATTAGGGTAAGTGAATGTTCTATTGATTAGTGATGAGCTCTTGCTGTGCTTCTGCTTAATTTATAAACAAGAAAATTAGATGATTATTGAATGTTTTCTGCTGTTTTATTGAATTGATTAGTGGTTAGCTCTTGCTTTTTATTGGATGATTTCTGCTGTTTTCTGCTGTTTTAACTAATGTGCTAAAGCATCTGCATTTTATTAGAAAATAGAAAAATAGCAAATTAGAGATTAGAGATGTTGAGGTTGATAGTGAGGCCACTCAGTTTTTAGTTTTGGAATTTGAACTTGAGATTTATTTTGTATTTGAGTATTAGTTTTTTAATGTATAAAATAATTATTGCAAAAATTATGTCACTAATTATTGTTTGATTTATTTTGTACTAAAAATTGCATACTATATTTGTAGGTTTGGTAATAAAAAAGGATTGGAAATTTATATTTTGCAGTGATGAAGGTAAAAATAAGAAAAATAATTTTTTTTAATTTTATAAGGCTATTGCCACGTTTTTAAAGCGTGGTCGTATCACTGGCTATTGCCACGCTTTAAAAAGTGTAGCCATATCTTCTCCTATTGGCACGCTTTTAAAGAGTACCCAAAACTAACATTTTGGGACGTTTTAAAAGCGTGGCGATATGTACACTTTTCGGTACGCTTTTTAAGCGTACCTACAGGTTAAGATCTATGGCCACGCTTTTTAAGCGTGGCAAGAGATGAAAGCGTGCCAACAAAAAAAGTGTGCCGATAGATCCACAAAAGCGTGGTGATAGAGCAACCGGCACGCTAGCAGATGTGACCCTTTCAAAAGCGTGCCGATAGCTCAAAAAGCGTGGCGAAAAGCTATCGGTACGCTTTTTTGCACTTTTTGGTACGCTTTTAAAGCGTGGCAGAAAGCTTATTTTCTTGTAGTGTCGCCAAAAGATAAAGATAAGATAAGATAACTAACTTATCTTATCTAAGAAGGTCATTCCACACTATTATAAATACACTAGAGCACCCATGTATAACTCATACTCTGATTCTACAAAAAACCTGCTTAATACCCTTGCTAACTTAAGCATCGGAGTCCCTTGCAGGTACCCCCCACCCTTCGATGACAGAGGATCAGCAGCGCTATCAGTTCGAGAAATCGGACGCACCAGCTCCGGCCGCCATCCGCCAGCCAGACACATCAACTCCGACCAGTACAGAAGATCTCGTCCGAGATCGACCTACAATTTCAGGTAACCCTCGGAACATTGGCGCCGTTGTTGGGGAACCTGGAAGTCATCCCATAACCATGGCGGATGACCATAACAACGACCATGACTCAGATCTAGAGGATAGAACGTCGCACAAAAATGCGGACGATACACCGAAAGACACTCCAGACCCTAATGGGGACAAAAATTCATCAAACCCGTTAGAGGCGCTTCAAGATCGATTAAAGCAACTTGAGAAAGAAGCCCAACATTAGTAAGAAGCAGGAAAGGATCTACAAAGAGAGATAAGGTGACACCGGGAATTGGAGGATAAACTTCTAAAAATCGAAGCCGATCTCAAAGCCAAAACTACTCGATCCACCCCTGAGGACAACTCTCGCAAGGATCAAGATCCATTCACTAGGGAGATCATGAAGACCAAAATCCCAAAAGACTTCAAACTTCCGGATATGACTTTGTACGATGGCACCACAGACCCCAACCATCACCTCAGCAATTTCAGAAGTAGAATGTACCTCACCGATGCCTCGGATGCAGTTTGTTACAAAGCTTTTCCAACAACCCTTACCAAAACTGCCATCAGATGGTTCGACAACCTACCTCCGAAATCTATCTCAAGCTTTGACGGCTTAGCCAAAAATTTCCTGGCCAGATTTTCAATCCAAAAAGATAAGGCTAAGCACGCCCCCAGTCTCTTAGGAATCAAGCAAGGAGATCGGGAAAGCCTTCGCAACTACATGGAAAGATTCAATAAAACATGCCTAGACATACAAAGCCTACCAACAGAGACCGCTATCATGGGCCTCATCAACGGCCAACGGGAGGGACCTTTTAGCCAATCTATATCAAAGAAATACCCCACATCTCTGGATGAGGTGCAAGAGCGGGCGGAGAAGCACATCAACATGGAAGAAAATTCCCGACTTGGAGAAGCCTCGAGATCCGGTTTTACCTACCGAGATAAAGATAAAGAATCCAAGAGGAAGGAAGATCGAACGAGGGAAAAAATCAAAAAAGTATCATAATTACACCCCTCTTCGGGTGTCCTTTGTGGATATTTACAAAGAAGTCTGTAACACAGAAAAGATACCCCCAGCTCGACCACTTAAAGGCAAAAGAGGAGGAGGAAGTCGGAACGAATACTGTGAATATCATCGAGTCTGAGGACATTTCACCAACGAATGCTTTGACTTAAAAAACATCATAGAAAAATTAGTGAGAGAAGGAAAACTAGATCGGTTTTTGGCCACCCAAGATGATGAGCAAAAAAAGAGAAGAAGGGACGAAGATGTCGGACGAGCTGAGCGATCACCTCGTACACCAGAAAGACACGTCCACATGATACACGGCGGATTTGCAGGAGGAGGAATCTCCAAATCATCTCGCAAAAGATATCTCAAAGAAGTATATCATGTCGAGGGGAAGGAAGGAGAACCCGACATCCCCACAATTACGTTCACCAAAGAAGATGCATCCGGTATCATCTCGGAACACGACGATCCCATGGTCATTACCATCATACTGGCAAACACAAATCTCCACCGCACACTGATAGAACAAGGGAGCTCCGCCGACATCTTATTTAAAAAAACCTTCGACAAGCTTGGTTTAGAAGAAAAGGAGCTTAGAGCATACCCAAACAGCCTGTTCGGACTGGGAGACACCCCAGTGCAACCACTTGGTTACATCTCACTACACACAACGTTCGGAAGAGGAAACCAATCCCGAACACTCAAAATAGACTACATCGTAGTCGATGTGAGTTCAGCTTACAACGCCTTAATAGGTTAGACAACATTGAATCAACTCGGCGTAATAGTCTCAACTCCACATCTGTGCATGAAATTCCCAACTGCAGAAGGGATAGCTACAATAAAAGCAGATCAAAAGATGGCGCGCCACTGCTATAATGAAAGTCTAAACCTCAGAGGCAGAAGAGAAGAATTCCATACAATTGAGCTTGGACGAGTTCAGAGACGAGAGGAACTCCGTCCACAACCTGAAGGTGAAGTAGAGAAAGTTCAGATCGGAGACACCTCGGATAAAACAACTAATATTGGCACAATCCTAAAAGGAGACGAAAAAGAATCACTAGTAGAGTTCTTACGAGATAATGTTGACCTCTTCGCATGGAAAGCAGCAGACATGCCAGGCATAGACCCCAAACTAATGTGCCACAAGTTGGCGGTCTATCCAGGATCTCGGCCAATACAGCAGAGACGAAGAAAACTTGGGCCAGAACGATCCCAAGCTGTGGAGGAGCAGGTACAAGCACTATTGGAGGCAGGATTCATAAGAGAAGTCAAGTACCCACTATGGCTAGCCAACATCGTCTTGGTGAACAAATCAAATGGAAAATGGCGGATGTGCACCGACTACACCGATCTCAACAAAGCCTGCCCAAAAGATCCTTATCCACTACCAAGTATCGACGCCCTGGTGGATGCCTCATCAGGATATAAATACCTTTCATTTATGGATGCATATTCTGGATACAATCAAATCCCAATGTATTCATCTGATCAGGAAAAACCTCGTTTTTAACACCAAAAGCAAACTACTGCTACATCGTAATGCCTTTTGGTCTTAAAAACGTGGGAGCTACTTATCAAAGGCTAATGAACAAAGTCTTTTTGGACCATATCGGAAAAATAATGGAAGTCTATGTGGACGACACGTTGATAAAGACACAAAGTGAAGAGACACTATTGTCCGACTTGGCCCATGTGTTCGACACTATAAGGAAGCATGGCATGCGACTCAATCCTACAAAATGCACTTTTGTAGTAGAAGCAGGAAAGTTCTTGGGTTTTATGCTCACACAAAGAGGAATTGAGGCAAATCTGGATAAATGTCAGGCCATACTCAACATGAAGAGCCCACCTTGTTTCAAAGAGGTACAACAACTCAACGGGAGATTGGCAGCCTTGTCCAGATTCCTAGCGGGATAAGCGATAAGATCCCTTCCTTTCTATGCCACTCTAAGGAAAGGAAAGAACTTCGAATGGACAACAGAGTGCGAACAAGCCTTCCAAGATTTCAAAAGATTTCTGGGGCGGCCACCCATCCTATCTCAGCCACGACAAGGAGAACCACTCATATTATACCTCGCGGTAGGGAGTCGAGCGGTAGCCTCAGCACTAGTTCGAGAAGAGGACAGTGGGCAACAACCCGTGTACCTTATCAGCAAAGCATTACAAGGATCCGAGCTGAACTACCAAAAAATAGAAAAGTTTGCCTATGCTCTTATACTAACATCTCGACAACTCCGCTCGTACTTCCAAGCTCACACCATTAAGGTTCGGACTAACCAGCCCATAAAGGGGATATTGCAGAAGACAGATCTAGCAGGAAGAATCCTACAATGGGCAATTGAGTTGTCCGAGTTTGACCTTCAATACGAGGCTCGGACAGCCATTAAATTACAATATTTAGCTGACTTCATTGTAGAGTTTACAGACACCCCGGAGACCCCCATAGAGTGGAATATATACGTGGACGGCTCCTCGAATAAAACCGGAAGCAGCGCAGGTGTGATAATTGAAAGCACCCAAGGAACCCAAATTGAGCTCTCCCTCAAATTCGGGTTCCCTGCCTCAAACAACCAGGCAGAATATGAAGCACTACTAGCTGGTTTGAAGCTGGCTAGGGAAGTTCGAGCCCAAAAACTCATCATCTTCAGCGACTCACAAGTAGTCACCTCACAAATAACAGGGAGCTACCAAGCCAAGGATCCCACCATGAAAAAGTATTTGAATAAAACCAGGGAACAGCTCGGACAACTTGGGGAATATGAGATCCACCACACACCCCGTGAACAAAATGCCCGAGCTGACGCACTCTCAAAACTAGCCAGCACCAAACCAGGATGCAACAATAGAAGCCTCATCCAGGAAATGCTACAAAGCCCGTCAATCTCGGAAGAGGAAAAAATCCTACCCATAACAGGACAGGATCAAGGATGGATGACCCCTATAATTAACTACCTCAAGACAGAAACACTCCCCACATATGAAAAAGAGGCAAAGAGGTTAAAGCGGGAGGCACAATACTACACTATCATAAATAACACCCTATACAAAAGAGGGATTTCAATACCATTCTTAAAATGTGTGCCAACCTCCAACACAAGGGAAGTTTTAGAGGAAGTACACAGCGGCATTTGCGGCAACCATCTCGGAGCACAAGCTCTCACCCAAAAAGTACTCCGGGCGGGATTTTACTGGCCAACTCTACAAAAAGAAGCAACAGAATTTGTAAAGACATGTCCACCATGCCAGAAACATGCCAACTTTCACATCGCCCCGCCAGAAGAGCTCATCAGTGTAACTTCGCCTTGGCCATTTGCAAAATGGGGACTCGATCTTCTCAGACCCTTTCCCCAGGGATCGGGACAAGTTAAATTCCTCATAGTCGGGGTAGACTATTTCACAAAGTGGATCGAGGAAGAGCCCCTAGCCAACGCCACTACTCAAAGGAGCCGGAAATTCTTATATAGGAACATTGTCACAAGGTTTGCGGTTCCATACTCCATCACTACAGACAATGGCACCCAATTCACAGATACAGGCTTCAGAAAGTTAGTAGCCGACTTGAACATAAAACACCAGTTCACCTTCGTCGAACATCCCCAAGCCAATGGACAAGCCGAAGCGGCCAACAAAGTCATATTGGCTGGGCTGAAACGGAGACTGCAAGATGCAAAGGGAGCTTGGGCCGAAGAACTTCCACAAGTCCTATGGGCATATCGAACAACGCCACATTCCACCACAAACGAATCACCATTTCGATTAGCGTACGGAGTGGAGGCAATGATCCCAGTGGAGGTCGAGGAAGGGTCACCTAGAGTAGTCCACTACAATGAAGAAGCCAACTCTCAACTTCAACGAGAAGAGCTCGACCTACTTCCAGAAATCCAAGAAAGAGTTCGGATCAGGGAAGAAGCGCTAAAGCACCGAACGGCTTCGAGATATAATCAAAAAGTAGTGCCAAGAGGTTTCGCTGAAAATGATCTCATCCTAATCCGAAATGATATCGGAACAACTCGACCCGGAGAAGGAAAGCTGGCGGCAAACTGGAAAGGACCCTATCGAGTCATAGAAGTACTTTGGAAGGGCTACTAAGATTATCCAAACTCGACGGGCGAGAGTAACCCAGATCGTGGCACGCCTGCAACTTAAGAAGGTACTATAGTTAGAAATAAAGGATACCAGCATGAGATGCACTCTTTTTCCTGAAAAGGTTTTTTAATGAGGCACCATGTTGAGATCCAGAGGATAAAAAATCTATATGTACATATTTTCATTGTCTTTTAAATAAAATATATTAGATGATTCTACAAGTTTTCAAGACGCATTAATCTGAAATATTCATCGTCCGATTATAAAGCAACAGATTGGCAAAAGTGAAAAACAAAATCATTGCCCAATCACGATAAAGACCAACAGAGATGAAAACCAAATTCATCTAAAGGTCGACTAAACGAGGATTTAATCCACTTTCTACAAATCGGCAAAGATGAAAACAGAATAATGCAAGAAGTTATCGAAAGTGATCCGGAGAAAGGACCTGACGAGGTCTTAATGGATTGCTAAGTAATAACTTAAAGACTGGCCGACATTAAAAAAGTCGGATCAAGTCAACCCAAGTTATCAGCAAATCCCTGGAAAGAGATCTGGCCAACCCTGTAAAAGAGGAATTGCTATAACTTAGAAGAGATCGACATAACGAAGTCGGTCTCCTACGAAAAACAAGTTATAAAAGTAATCCCTGAAAGAGACTTGACAAAGGTCCAAGAAAGAGGATTAAAAAATAACTTAGAAGAGATTGACATGACGAAGTCGGTCTCCTACAAAAAACAAGTTATAAAAGTAATCCCTGAAAGAGACCTGACAAAGGTCCAAGAAAGAGGATTAAAAAATAACTTAGAAGAGATTGACATGACGAAGTCGGTCTCCTACAAAAAACAAGTTATAAAAGTAATCCCTGAAAGAGACCTGACAAGGGTCCAAGAAAGAGGATTACAAAAATAACATGGAAAAGGACGACGCAAAGAAGTCGGTCTCCCACAAACAAGTTATAAAAGTAGTCCCTAAAAGAGACCTGACAAAGGTCCAAAAAAGAATACTACAAAAATAACTGGAAAGAGGACCAACGTAAAGAAATCGGTTATGGATTGCTAGAAATAAATACAAGTAAGAGCGAGAAAACTGAAATACAAGTTGGATCCACACATCCACGACCTCAAAGGATCGAAGCTACAAGCAATAAGTACAAAGAAATCCAAAGAGGCCGAGCAGCAAGGCTCCAGCATTCTCAAAACCCAGAAAGGTGCCAAGACAAGTGCAAACAAGCATGATATAAAATACAATATTATAACAAGCTTCGGGGTCAGGCCCAAAAGCATGAAAGCTACTTGTTGTTTTTTCAAAATAAAAAGTTGCTAAACAAGCAACCAGAAGGAGTATCAACAGTCAGCAAAATATTCAAAACTACAAAATAAAGAGTTTAAAAGCCCACAAGCCGGGCTATCTACACAAACATCCAAGAAAAATCAGCTAAGAACGGGAGCCTTCTCGTCAGCATCAGTACGGGGAGAAGGAGGGCGAGTCTGAATCGGCACAGCATCCACGGTACCGTCATCCCGATTCAAGATCTGACAGTCCGGATCAGAAATAGAATGACCGACCTCAACTAGAGGAACGGTAGAAGTTGACACTTTGTCAGAAGGCACAGGGGGAGGTTCGACATCGTCATCATCCTGGTCATCAGGGATAATCTTACCATCCCTCTCAACATTGTCCAGGCTAAAAAGAGTAAGGTTGGCCTCGGGAGTAATAATTCGAACCTGCTCCTTCAGGTTCTCGTAAGCAGCATTCACACTGCCAACAAGATGACCCTGGAGCTCGGAGTAATTAGCTCAGGCGTTCTCCAACTCCTCCTTCAAACGCATTCCCTCCCGGTAGGATGTGACGTAGCTGTCTTTATGCCTCAATGCCGTGTCCTCGACCAACCGCACAGAAGCCGCCAGAGCAAGGGAACTCACCTTCTCATTCTTCAGATCCTTCTCCAGTTTGGCCACCTTCACCTCAAGCTCCTCCTTCAAGCCCTTCATCCGATCGAATTCCTGTTTTATCTCCTCCACAAAAGCTTTGGTGGCATGGAGAGGAAGATTTTGAGCAGTTCGGTACAGGGCAGCTCCCATATGTGCCATTTTTACACTACTCCGAGTTATAAAATCCAAGTGATGAAGGAGTGATACATCATCCATAAGGAGGACACCGTAGGGACCGATCTGCTAATCTACGAACTCGACTGCGTCAAAATCAGGGGCATCAAGGTTGAAAGGCTCAATTATTTTTTGTTTCTTGTTGGGAGGAGCACCAGAAGTAGTAGCGGAAGACTGTGGAGGGTCGGCCAGGTGAACCCGAGGAGTGGGAATCACCTTCCTCGGCCCAGGAGAACTCGGCACGGGCAGCTTCACCTGAACTTGAGAAGATCCCTCTCCCGTCGCCTTGGCCGAGATATTTTGAGCAGCAGCAGCCTTCCTTGCCTTTTTGAAGGCCTTCATGGAATCATTGTTTTTTGACATCTCTGAGAAAATAGAATCAACCACAGTAATGGGTTACAATCACAAAAGAGGAAGCAAAACTAAGAAAGAAGTACAGAAATAAGTCAGACAGTACCCAAAACAGTTCGAACCAGGGAAGGGTCATTCAACAACCTTTTTGTATCAAGATGGGGTGGTTCCCCCCATAAATCTTCAAGAACAATAACAAAAGTCCGCTCAACCTCGTCAAGCATCTCCCATGTATAACGAGACACTCTCACATCCTTCTGCCACTCTAGAGGGAAAGCAGGCTCGTCATTCTCATCAAGAAAAAAGGGGCGGACCCCCTCAACAGCACGGACTCTAAAGAAATAATTCTTAAAGTCCTTAAAAGACTCATCGTACATGGCAAAAACTTTATGACCCTGGGAAGATCTGAAAGAAACCCAGGAAGCTTTCTTTTTGGAAGAGGCACCAGGCTTGGCAAAAAGAAAAATATAAAGGAAAAGAGTCTGAGAAGGTGTTACGCCTAACTCTTGGCAAAGCAGCTGAAAGATCTTGATAAAAACCCAGGAATTCGGATGAAGCTGGGATGGGGCAATGTTACACGACCACAACAAGTCAGTCTCAAAAGCAGTAAATGGAAAAGTAATGTCCAACTGGCTGAAGAAATATTCATAGGCATA
>NC_029786.2:40061875-40068612 GCF_000816755.2 Arachis ipaensis
GGGGAGAAGGAGGGCGAGTCTGAATAGGCACAGCATCCACGGTACCATCATCCCGGTTCAAGATCTGACAGTCCGGATCAGAAACGGAATGACCAACCTCAACTGGAGGAACAGTAGAAGTTGACACTTTAACAGAAGGCACAGGGGGAGGCTCGACATCGTCATCATCCTGGTCGTCAGGGACAATCTTACCATCCCTCACAACATTATCCAGGCTAAAAAGAGTAAGGTCGGCCTCGGGAGCAATAATTCGAACCTGCTCCTTCAGGTTCTCGTAAGCAGCATTCACACTGCCAACAAGATGACCCTGAAGCTCAGAATAATCAGCTCGGGCGTTCTCCAACTCCCCCTTCAAACGCATTCCCTCCCGATAGGATGTGACGTAGCTGTCTTTATGCCTCAATGCCGTGTCCTCGGCCAACCGCACAGAAGCCGCCAGAGCAAGGGAACTCATCTTTTCATTCTCCAGATCCTTCTCCAGTTTGGCCACCTTCACCTCAAGCTCCTCCTTCAAGCCCTTTATTTGATCGAACTCCTGTTTTGCCTCCTCCATAAAGGCTTTGGTGGCATGGAGAAGAAGATTTTGAGCTGTTCGGTACAAGGCAGCTCCCATATGTGCCATTTTTACACTACTCCGAGTTATAAAATTCAAATGACGAAGGAGTGATACATCATCCATAGGGAGGACACCGTATGGACCGATCTGCTGATCTACGAACTCAACCGCGTCAAAATTAGGGGCATCAAGGTTGAAAGGCTCAATTGTTTTTTGTTTCTTGTTGGGAAGAGCACCAGAAGTAGCAGCGGAAGACTGTGGAGGGTCGGCCAGGCGAACCCGAGGAGTGGGAATTACCTTCCTCAGCCCAGGAGAACTCAGCACGGGCGGCTTCACCGGAACTTGAGAAGATCCCTCTCCCACCACCTAGGCTGAGATATTTTGAGCAGCTGCAGCCTTCTTTGCTTTCTTGTAGGCCTTCATGGAATCGTTGTTTTTCGACATCTCTGAAAAGACAGAATCGACCACATTAATGGGTTACAATCATAAAAAGAAGAAGCAAAATTAAAAAGCAAGTATAGAAACAAGTCAGACAGTACCCAAAGCAGTTCGAATCAAAGATGGATCACTCAAAAATCTTTTTGTATCAAGATGGGGTGGTTCCCCCCATAAATCTTCAAGAACAATAACAAAAGTCCGCTCAACCTCGTCAAGCATCTCCCATGTATAACGAGACACTCTCACATCCTTCTGCCACTCTAGAGGGAAAGCAGGCTCGTCATTCTCATCAAGAAAAAAAGGGAGGACCCCCTCAACAGCACGGACTCTAAGGAAATAATTCTTAAAGTCCTTAAAAGACTCATCACACATGGCAAAAATTTATGACCCTGGGAAGACCTGAAAGAAACCTAGGAAGCTTTCTTTTTGGAAGAGGCACCAGGCTTGGTAGAAATAAAAAGATAAAGGAAAAGAGTTTGAGAAGGTGTTACGCCTAACTCTTGGCAAAGCAGCTGAAAGATCTTGATAAAACCCCAGGAATTCGGATGAAGCTGGGATGGAGCAATGTTACACGACCACAACAAGTCGGTCTCGAAAGCAGTAAATGGAAAAGTAATGTCCAACTGGCTGAAGAAATATTCATAGGCATAGAAGAATGGACGCTCCCCTTCAACCGAAGTAGGAAAACAAACCCTCTCGTCAGAGTCGGGCGCTCAAGCTCATAATCCCTCTCCCGGGCACTGCTACCACAAATCCTATGACGTTTCCTCAGCTCTACACAAAACTCAGCGTCCACCACAGAGACACACATTAAGACAAGGGAGTCTAGCCAATCAGACATCCCCTCAAGAACTTTATAAGACATCTCTACAATGTTATTGTGAGAAGACATGAAGCCAACTAATCCTACAATAAGAAAAGAAGATTGGATTACTAAAAAATATCTCGGACGAGGGGAAAAATAACTCGACTAATATGACACAGAAGAACAAACAGAAAAGGAAAACCCTAAGACTCAAACCAAAGTCCTGGGGCATCCTTTGGAGGCAGTAACAAAGCAAGGTTTTAGGAAAAATCTACAACTTACATCCCGGCATCTCTCAAAACAAGAAAAAAAGATTTCAAATAACAAAAAGAAAAGTCAAAACACAAAAAGTCATCAAAAGCCACTATCTTTTTACAGTCTATCAGCAAAAAGCATCGCCAACATCAAACATGCCAAGTGGAAATCGTCAAAGACGCAACCCTTTTTCAGAATCAAACAAAACCATCATTCCAAAGCTTCAAAATCAAAAGCACAAACAGAAAAGGTGATAACATGCAAAAGCCCTAAAAGCATCAAACAACAGGAAAGGCAAAAAGGTTCATGCAAAAAGGCGAAGAAACTCCCAGAACACACATTACAACAGCAATCAGGCACGGCAAAAGTAGAAAGATCCAAACTTTCTCCAAGCAAAACCAAAACTTTCTCAAAATCAGACATGAAAAAGTGACACGAAAAAGAGAAAGGAAGAAAAATAAAACTTGGAAAAACAGGAGAAAAGCTCAAATGAAAGCTGAAGAGCAGAAGTGGCAGGCGAAAGAGCCACCCCTCGAACGGAAAAACTCGCCAAAAGTAGGAAACGGAAGGTGAAATCCAAAATCACCCTTCTTCCACAGAAAGTAGTAGCAAGCAGGCGTCGCAAGGAGAAACTATGAACTCTAGGCGAAAAACAGAAAGAGAAAAAATTAAGGGAGGTTACGAAGAAGAGAAACCGTTTCTAAATTGCAAAAATTCAAAATAAAGCCAAGGGAAACGGGGCAATCAATACCAATTAATGAAGGTATTAAACCCTCGCATGCTCCCAAAAACAAAGTGCTGATATAAAAGCGCGCGCTTTTAGAGGAAAACGTTCCACATTCAAAAAAGTTCTACAAAGAAAGGAATCGACTAAATGCTTGAGATCGGCTTCACTAGAGAAGGACCGAGGTCAAGAACTCGACCTCAAAAAAGAAGACCGAGCTCAAGCATGGGCACTGTTCATACCCTGGGTCGAGCTATCCGACCCGCGATGATTGGCGACAAAGCGACCGACCTCTTCAGGTCAGACTATCTGACCTCTTCCTAAAAGAGCTCGGCCAAATCGACAAGAAAGCCCAAAAAAGGGTCCAACTCAAGGAATACGACCCAGATCCAAAGGCAGCCCAAGCCTACAAAGATGAGGGCAGTTCCATTGAAGATAAGCTGACCTCGCCAAAAGATAAAGATAAGATAAGATAACTAACTTATCTTATCTAAGAAGGTCATTCCACACTATTATAAATACACTGGAGCACCCAGGTATAACTCATACTCTAATTCTACAAAAAACCTGCATAATACCCTTGCAAACTTAAGCATCGGAGTCCCTTGCAGGTACCCCCCAGCCTTCGGTGACAAAGGATCAGCAGCGCTATCAGTCTGACAAATCGGACACACCAGCTCCGACCGCCATCTGCCAGCCGGACACGTCAACTCCGACCAGTACAGAAGATCTCGTCCGAGATCGACCTACAGTTTTAGGTAACCCTCGGAACAACCTCTTTACATCTTTCTCAATTAAAAATCTCATCTTTTTTATATCATAATTTTATTTTCTTCCACCAATCATATCTCTATGTCATATCTATTTCAAAATTTTCGAAATCCCTCCCCTCCTCTTATAAATACACATTCGGCCATCCCCTCCTATCCACCATTCGAATTTACCTCTTCTCCTCTCTCTCCCCTTTCCTTTCTTTTGCTTGAGGGCAAGCAAACCTCTAAGTTTGGTGTGTTTTTCTGTGATCACTGAGCTAAGACTCATCAAGATCATGGCACCTAAGGGAAAACAAACCAATTCAAGAGGCAAGAAAGAGAATACTCCAAAGATTCTTTGGAATCAAGAGAGGTTCTTAACCAAAGAACATGCAGACCACTACCACAAAATAATGGGTCTGAGGTCAGTGATCCCAGAAGTTAAATTCAATCTGAAAGAAGATGAATATCCGGAGATCCAAGAGCAAATTCAAAACAGAGGATGGGAAATTCTAGCTAATCCTGAAACAAAAGTTGGAAGAAATATGGTTCAGGAATTCTACTCAAATCTGTGGCTAACAGATAAGCAGAGAATAACTGGAACCGCCTTTCACACCTACCGAACTATGGTCAGAGGGAGGCTTATTTACTTCCATCTGGACAAAATAAGAGAGGTCTTCGAACTACCTCAACTACAAGATGATCCAGAATCCTTTAATAGGAGAATGGTGAGAGTAGATAAAGGGTTAGATCAAGTTCTAGAGGACATATGCCTCCCTGGAACTAAGTGGATAACCAATTCAAAAGGTGTCCCAAACCAACTCAAGAGGGGAGATCTCAAACCAGTCGCAAGAGGCTGGTTGGACTTCATTGGGTGTTCTATATTGCCCACTAGCAATCGCTCTGAGGTCACTGTCAAAAGAGCAGTGATGATTCATTGTATCATGCTGGAAAAAGAAGTGGAGATTCATCATTTGATTTCTTGTGAGATTTACATAATTGCAAATAAGAACTCCACTGAAGCCAAATTGGCCTACCCAAGCTTAATTTCTCTGCTATGTAAAGATGCTGGGGTGACGATGGGAGTAGATGAATTCATCCCAATCGAACACCCAATCACCAAGAAGTCAATGGAAGGACAAGTGCAAGACAACTCCATCAAAAGGAGGGCGCAGGAGTTCCTCCCAGAAATCCCTGAAATTGACTACTGGACCCGCCTAGAAGCATCTGTCACCAGGCTGCAAGAAGCTATGGATCAACTTAAGGAAGAACAGCAGAACCAAAACTACATGCTCTGCAAACTGCTTAAGGAACAGGAGAAGCAGGGGCATGAGCTACAGGAGCTGAAGCGCCAGAAGCTCTCCCTTGAAGGACCAAATACCCCACAGACTGAAGGAGCATCCACTGCTCAAAATCAAGGTTGTTGAATCCTAACTCTGTGATAACCTCTATTATTAGGAATCTATTTTAAGAGTCATTTATCTTTCTATTTTTAATTTTCGGTCTTCTATTATTATTGGCTTGCTCTTATATTTATTTTTGAGTCTTATTTTCGTTCCATGATTAATAAAATTTAAAGTTTATGTCTTAAAGTTATGAATGTCCTGTGAATCCATCACCTTTCTTAAATAAAAAGTGTTTTTAATTACAAAAGAAAAAAAGTACTTGAATTTCAAATTTTAAAATAGATTAATTATTTTGAGGTGGTGGCAATACTTTTTGTTTTTCTGAATGAATGCTTGAACAGTGCATATTTTTGAATTTGTTGCCCATGAATGTTAAAATTGTTGGCTCTTGAGAGAATAATGGAAAAGGAAAAATGTCATTCATAATCTGAAAAATCATATAATTGATTCTTGAAGCAAGAAAAAGCAGTGAAAAGCTTGCAAATTAAAAAAAATAAAAAAAATAAAAAATAAAAAAGAGAGAAAAGCAAGCAGAAAAAGCCAATAGCCCTTTAAACCAAAAGGCAACGGTAATAAAAAGGATCCAAGGCTTTGAGCATCAGTGGATAGGAGGGCCTACAGTAATAAAATCCTGGCCTAAGCGGCTAAACCAAGTTGTCCCTAACCATGTGCTTGTGGCGTGAAGGTGTCAAGTGAAAACCTGAGACTGAGCGGTTAAAGTCGTGGCCCAAAGCAAAAAGAGTGTGCTTAAGAGCTCTGGACACCTCTAATTGGGGACTCGAGAAAAGCTAAGTCACAATCTGAAAAGGTTCACCCAGTTATGTGTCTGTGGCATTTATGTATCCGGTGGTAATACTGGAAAACAAAATGCTTAGGGTCACGGCCAAGACTCATAAAGTAGCTATGTTCAAGAATCAACACACTTAACTATGAGAATCAATAACACTATCTGAATTCTGAGTTCCTATAGATGCCAATCATTCTAAACTTCAAAGGAAAAAGTGAGATGCCAAAACTGTTCAGAAGCAAAAAGCTAATAGCCCCACTCATCTAATTAAGACTGATCTTCATAGATATTTTTGGAATTCATTGTATATTCTCTTCTTTTTATACTATTTGATTTTCAGTTTCTTGGCGACAAGCAACAATTTAAGTTTGGTGTTGTGATCAGCGGATAATTTATACGCTTTTTGGCATTGTTTTTAGTATGTTTTTAGTATGTTTTAGTTAGTTTTTAGTATGTTTTAGTTTGTTTTTATTATATTTTGTTAGTTTTTAATTAAAATTCACTTTTCTAGACTTTACTATGAGTTTGTGTGTTTTTCTGTGATTTCAGGTATTTTCTGGCTGAAATTGAGGGATGATGACAAGTCATCTTAGCCTATTTTAACTAGTCTTTTTCTTTTGTTTTCATTAGAATTATGCACTTTCTTGAGCTACAAGCAAGCCAATTGGCTAGATTTTCATGTTTCCTTTGATTTAATCAACCATGTATGAATTCATGCTATTTCATGAGGTTTTATGCTATAATTGTCACATATTATGAAAGAATGAATATCTCATGATTTTGAGCATAGCTTTGATGTGTTTGGTTGATTAATGATAGGTGAAGAATGCTTGGAGAAAGGTTGAAGCAAGAAGGAATGGCTAGGAGTAAAGGGAGGACAATGGAATAAGTGAAATTGAACCAGGAAGCAAAAAGCTGGACCTAAAGTTAGCCTCAAACTTTTGCACAAACTTTTGGGTGAAAAGTTAGCCCCAACGTTAGCCCCCTAACTTGGAGGCTAACGTTGGAACTTGA
>NC_029786.2:40068836-40070681 GCF_000816755.2 Arachis ipaensis
CAACGTTAGCCCCTAACTTTGAGGCTAACGTTGGCATGAAGAAAACCTCCCTGGGCACCAAAATTTTGCGCCAACGTTAGCCCCTAACTTGGTGGCTAACGTTGGCGCCACAAGTGCACAAGGTAAGGCCAACGTTGGGGCCAAAGTTAGACCCCTAACTTTGGCACCAACGTTGGTATCAGATGGATATAGTTGCTGATATGAAAAGTTTGGGCAAAAGTTAGCCCCCTAACGTTTGCTCAAACTTTTGGTCCAACTTTTGCAAAACTCCAAACCAGTTCAAATGGTTCACTTTGGTTCTTCTCCAAACTTCAAGAGCAATCAACCAAGGCCTCTTTCAACCCAATTCCACCAAGAGCAAAGGCCCAACTCAAGGCTTGAAGATCATTTGAAGAAAGTGTATAAATAGGATAGAATTCAAGTTCTTCAGAGAGCTTTTCTTTTGGGAATTTTCATAATAGTTTTCGGAGAGCTTTGGATATTGAGTGACCTTTAATTTCTTCGTCTTGGGGAAGGAGAATTCACTTCTCTTCCTCTCAGTTTTATTACTTTCAATTTCAATTACAATTGTCTTGGATTTTGGGTTGGAGAATTGAAGAAATTCTGTTTCAATCTCAACCTTTGATCTCACTGCTTTATTTACTGCTTGATTGGATTTCAATTTCTGTTAATTGCTCTTCATCCACTTTCTTTGAATTTCAATTACAATTTCTTGTTGGATCTAGGAAGGCATTGAGATCTAGACTCGGTTTTCTAGTCTCTGGGTCCTGAGATCTGAACTTTCAAATTGATTAGATTGACAATGATTAAGTGAGGTGGTAATCTAGATCAAACACTTTCTCTTTAATTTTGATTAATCCACCAACTGTTTGATTTTTTGCTTAAACTAACTAACACTTCAATCTAGCAGTAGATTGAAGTGTCACTGGTTTTGTGCATTTCTCATGCTCTGCTTGTATGTCAGGTACAAGAAGAACCATACCCAATTTTCATGAACAAGACGAAAGAACTCTCAGGAGGATAAGAAGAGCTGAAAGAGGGAAAAATATTTTTGGAGAAGAGGAATCAGACGAAGAATTCCAAGAGATGGAGGAACATTCAACCAATCCACCAGGTGGAGCAGGCAACAACAATGACAACCCACCCCAGAAGAGAGTTTTGGCGTCCTATACCTTTGCAAATCCTAGACATTGTGGGAGCAGCATCTTGGCTCCAAATGTCAATGCTAACAATTTTGAACTCAAGCCACAACTCATCACTTTGGTTCAGAACAATTGCTCGTTTGGTGGAGGACCACTCAGGATGCATGATAAGAGTGTCACTCTGAAAGTAGTACTAGAAGCGCAGTTCAGTGATGAGAAGAAAGATTATATGGAACTCGACAAGGAAGAATCACAGTTAACGAAAGAAAGCAACAAGGTGATTCACAGCAACACCCCAAAGCAAAAAGAAGATAATGCAGCATGGGAAGAAGAAAAAGAACTTGTACAGAGCAATGAAGAGATTCATGAAAGCATTGATGTGTTAGTTATCAAGAAGAAGAATCCCAAAATGAAGCCCACTTGCAAGCAGAAAGGATCAATAAGAAGAAGGAAGAAGAATGAAAACAGAATCAAAAAGGGTTGGAAGAACAAAAGTTTTCCAACAGAAGGGCTCTCCAAAGGTGACAAAGTGCAGTTAGTCTATCAACAACTGGGAGCAAGCCAACAGATTGATGATTACTATACTGTGAGCAAAATACTCTCACTAGAACATGCTGAGATAGAACACCAAGGAACAAAGAAGAAGCTCACAATCAGAGGGGACAAGTTGAGGCACTATAACCATCAACCACCATGAAAGAAA
>NC_029786.2:40070724-40142449 GCF_000816755.2 Arachis ipaensis
CAAAAGTTTGCGCCAACGTTAGCCCCCTAACTTGGTGGCTAACATTGGCACATGAAAATCACAAGGGGAGGAGCAAAAGTTTGCGCCAACGTTAGCCCCCTAACTTGGTAGCTAACGTTGGCGCCACAAGTGCACAAGGTAAGGCCAACGTTAGGGCCAAAGTTAGACCCCTAACTTTGGCACCAACGTTGGTATCAGATGGGTATAGCTGCTGATATGAAAAGTTTGGGCAAAAGTTAGCCCCCTAACTTTTGCTCAAACTTTTGGTCCAACTTTTGCAAAACTCCAAACCGGTTCAAATGGTTCACTTTGGTTCTTCTCCAAACTTCAAGAGCAATCAACCAAGGCCTCTTTCAACCCAATTCCACCAAGAGCAAAGGCCCAACTCAAGGCTTGAAGATCATTTGAAGAAAGTGTATAAATAGGATAGAATTCAAGTTCTTCAGAGAGCTTTTCTTTTGGGAATTTTCATAATAGTTTTCGGAGAGCTTTGGATATTGAGTGACCTTTAATTTCTTCGTCTTGGGGAAGGAGAATTCACTTCTCTTCCTCTCAGTTTTATTATTTTCAATTTCAATTACAATTGTCTTGGATTTTGGGTTGGAGAATTGAAGAAATTCTGTTTCAATCTCAACCTTGGATCTCACTGCTTTATTTACTGGTTGATTGGATTTCAATTTCTGTTAATTGCTCTTCATCCACTTTCTTTGAATTTCAATTACAATTTCTTGTTGGATCTAGGAAGGCATTGAGATCTAGACTTGGTTTTCTAGTCTCTGGGTCCTGAGATCTGATTTCCCATTTTCAATTCTCTGTTTACTGCTTTATATGTTCATTTACTTTTCTGTTTCAGATCCAATTCAATCCCAATTCTCTTCTACTTCTCTGCTTGATGCAATTTACTTTTCCTTGTTTAAATTCTGCAAATCCAATCCCCAATTCCCTTTACAATTCCAGCCGTTTACATTTCTTGCATTTTAAGATTCCGCAATTTACATTTCTTGCATTTTAAGTTTCTGCTATTTAATTTCTTGTTCTTTAAGATTCAGCACTTTAATTCCCTGTTCTCTTTACTTCCATGCAATTTAATTTCTGCAAATCACAAAACACTCAACCAAATCTTGATTCGCTTGACTAAATTAACCACTAAGCTAAAATTGCTCAATCCTTCAATCCCTGTGGGATCGACCTCACTCCCGTGAGTTTTTATTACTTGATACGACCCGGTACACTTGCCGGTTAGATTTGTGTGTTTTGGGAGAAATTTATTTTTCACCAAAATACTCATCAAGGGACCTGAGCAAAAATCTGATTCAGAGGTTGAAAAAGGACTGCAGATGCTGTTGGATTCTGACCTCCTTGAACTCGAAGTAGATTTTCTGGAGCTACAGAAGCCCAATTGGCACACTGTCAATTGCGTTGGAAAGTAGACATCTTGGGCTTTCTAGCATTATATAATAGTCCATACTTTGCCTGAGATTTGATGTCCCAAACCGGCGTTCCAAGTCAGCATAGGAATTCTGGCGTCAAAACGCCAGAGCTGGCATAAAAGCTGGAGTTAAACGCCCAAACTGGCATAAAAGCTGGCGTTTAACTCCAAGAAAAGTCTCTACACATGAAAGCTTCAATGCTCAGCCCAAGCACACACTAAGTAGGTCTGGAAGTGGATTCTGCATCATTTACTCATTTCTGTAAACCCTAGGCTACTAGTTTTCTATAAATAGGATCTTTTGCTATTGTATTTGGATACCTCATGACACTTTACACGTTTCATATTGTATTCTCTACGGCATGAGTCTCTAAACCCCATGGTTGGGGGTGATGAGCTCTGCTGTGTTTCGATGAATTAATGCCATTACTACTATTTTCCATTCTATCACGCTTGCTTCTATTCTAAGATATTCATTCGTACTTCAACCTGATGAATGTGATGATCCGTGACACTCATCATCATTCTCACCTATGAACGTGTTCCTGACAACCACTTCCGTTCTACTTGCAATCAAGCTTGAATGTGTATCTCTTGGATTTGTAATCAAGCTCCTGGCGTGCCACGCCCATGTAAAAGCTTTGAAGATCCTTTTTGGAAATCATTACTGGCGTGCCATGCTTAGCTCCTGGCGTGCCATGCCCATATACTTTCATGGAATTTGTCCCAAGTGGCACGCCAGTTTCACACGCCCAGCTTTATTTTGTTGTTTTTTCCCTTTTTGTTGCTCTTTTCACCTGAAATTCAGCACAAACCCATTTCAAAGCAATGTACCATAATATTCATCAATTAGTTCATGAATTGCAATGATTAAATGAGATTATGCTCTTTTATGGTCCTTTTTAGATAAGAAAAAAAAGTAAATGATGCAAGTCATCAAACAGCTAAACGGAAGGCTAGCAGCTCTATCTAGGTTCCTAGTCGGATCGGCCCTAAGATCTCTCCCTTTCTATGCAACCCTAAGGAAAGGAAAGAAGTTTGAATGGACCCCAGAATGCGAACAAGCCTTCCAAGAATTCAAAACATTTCTCGGGCAACCACCTATCTTGACCCGACCTCGACAAGGAGAAGAACTCATCATATACCTTGCCGTGGGAAATCGGGTGATAGGCTCAGCCCTAATCAGAGAGGATGAGAACGGACAACAACCCATCTACTTTATCAGTAAGGCTTTACAAGGGGCTGAACTAAACTATCAAAAGATAAAAAAGTTTGCCTACGCCCTAATACTTACTTCCCGACGGCTTCGACCATATTTCCAAGTTCACACCATTAGAGTACGAACCAACCAATGGGCAGTAGAACTGTCCGAGTTCGATCTCAAGTATGAATCCCAAACAGCCATCAAATCCCAATACCTGACTGACTTTGCCGCAGAATACACTGACGCCCCAGGAACCCCCATCGAGTGGAACCTCTACATTGACGACTCATCAAACAAAGCCGAAAGTGGAGCTGGCATCATCCTGGAAAGCGACCAAGGGACACAACTCCAACTCTTCTTAAGGTTCGAGTTTCCCGCCTCAAACATCCAAGCTAAGTATGAAGCCTTACTGGCTGGTTTGAAGTTGGCTAGGGAAGTCAGAGCACAAAAGCTTACCATCTTCAGTGATTCACAAGTAGTCACCTCGCAAATAGAAGGAAGCTACCAGGAAAAATATCCCACTATGAGAAAATATCTAGCCATGACCCAAAAACAGCTCGGAAAATTCATGGGATACGAGGTCCGACATATACCTCGGGAACAAAACGCCCGAGCTGACGCACTCTCGAAGCTAGCCAGCACCAAACCAGGGGGAAATAATAGAAGCCTCATCCAAGAGACACTACAAAACCCATCAACTTCGGAAGAAGAGAAGGTTCTAAACATATCATATCAGGACCAAGGGTGGATGACTCCCATAATTAACTAACTCAAGTCCGAAACACTACCCGCGGATAAAAAAGAGGTAAAAAGGCTAGTACGAGAAGCACAGTACTACACCATAGTTCACAATGTTCTATATAGGAGAGGGATCTCAACACCCCTCCTAAAATGCGTGCTGACCTCCGCTACAAGGGAAGTCCTAGAAGAAGTCCACGGTGGCATGTGTGGCAACCACCTCGGGGCATGAGCTCTTTCCAAAAAGGTACTCCGAGCTGGCTTTTATTGGCCGACCTTGCAAAAGGAAGCAACAGACTTCGTCAAAACATGCCCCCCATCCTAAAAGCACGCCAACATTCATATTGCCCCACCCGAAGAGCTCATCTACATTACTTCACCCTGGCTGTTCGCAAAGTGGAGGCTTGACCTCCTTGGACAATTCCCCCAGCGATCAGGACAAGTTAAATTCCTCGTTGTAGGAATAGACTACTTCACAAAGTGGATCGAGGTAGAGCCATTGGCCACCGCCACCACCCAAAGAAGTCGGATATTCCTATACAGAAATATTGTCACAAGGTTCGGGGTCTCATGCTCCATCACCACGGATAATGGCTCTCAGTTCATCGACACGGGCTTCAGGAACTTGGTAGTTGATCTAAAAATTAAGCACCAGTTTACCTCCGTGGAACACCCACAAGCCAACGGACAGGCGGAAGCCGCCAACAAAGTTATATTGGCCGGGTTAAAATGGAGACTACAGGACGCAAAAGGAGCTTGGGCTGAAGTACTCCTGCAAGTCCTATGGGCAAACCGGACAACACCACACTCCACCACCGGGGAATCACCCTTCCGACTTACTTACAGAATGGAGGCAATGATTCCCGTAGAGGTAGAGGAAAGATTCCCTAGAGTGATCTTCCATAATGAGGATACCAACTTCCAAGCACAAAGGAAAGAGCTCGACCTACTTCCAGAAGTCCGAGAAAGAGTTCGGATAAGAAAGGAAGCACTAAAACGTCAAATGGCTTCAAGGTATAACCAGAAACTAATCAAACGAAGTTTCACTACCGACGACCTTATTCTAATCCGAAATGATATCGGAACAGGTCGGTCAGGAGAAGGGAAGCTAGCAGCTAACTGGAAAGGGTCATATCGAGTTACAGAGGTATTAGGAAAAGGTTCCTATATGGTGGCCGACCTGCAAGGGTGGGAGCTCCCAAGGTCATGGCACGCCAGTAACCTAAGAAGGTACTACAGCTAGAAAAAGGTCTCAGGCCAAGGCACACTCTTTTTCCCTAAAGGGTTTTTTAACGAGGCACCAGGCCAAGACCAAAAAGCTGCCCGACTAGCAGGGTAAGTCCTCACATGTACATACTCTTATTTCTATCTTTCATTTTACTGATTAAATAAAAATATAAGATTCCCTAAAAATGCCCCCAACCAAGACGCATTAATCTACGCTCAAAATAAACGCAAAATTCATTGTCCGACCAGGAAAAGTCGGCAAGGTGAAGCGACAAAGCCTACTGTTAATGCGAGAAGTTATAAAAAGTAGCCCATGTAAAGCTGCCTGACGAGGTCGGACTAAAATGGGACTACTAAAAATAACTTGAGAAGTCCCAACAGAGAAGTCAGACCAATGAAAGGATCACTACAAAGGGAACAACACCATACAAAGGCCAAAAAGGTTGAAAAAACCTAGGACCAAAGTGCTTAGCTAAAAGGTACAAGTCCTAAAAAGGGACGTGGCTTAAAAAGCGAGAATGCAACCTCGGAACAATGCTAAAAAGTCATCCTAATAAACTAAAAAGAAAAGGTTCTATATAAGAACACTACCTGAAAAGTTATTGGACTCGAATAAAAAGGTTGGACGGCGAACCGTAAGGACGACGTAGCCAAAACAGAAGGCTGCCAACATGACCAAAGAAAAGTCGTGGTCCAAAAAACCAAAGGTAGAAAGTCCACAAGGTGAAGACTACCTCGAAAGGTGTTAAACCAGGGAGCTCCGAACACCTAAATCCAAAGGGTGTAAGAGCCTGCAAAAAGGGAATCGTCACCAAAACACAAAGCCATACAAAGGCTAAAAGGACAAAAGCACCACCAGACACAAAAATTAAAACATTAAAGGCTCAAGGGCTGCCCCACGGTAACCCAAGAGTTAAAAGTGTTTTGATTAAATACAAAAGTTACTAAGAAGCAACTAGGAAAAATGTCAGAAAAGTCATCCCAAAAGAGTTACAAAACCAGAAGTTTAAAGGTCCACAGGTCAGACCACATCAAATACATATTAAAAAGAGATATGAAAGAGAGAATTATAAAGGATCCGGCCTCGCCCCGGTGGCGGCACCTTTAGGAGAAGGAGGGATAACTGAGATCGGGGTAGCTCCAACAACTCCGTCCAGGCCATTCAAGATCTCCACGTCGGGCTCAGGATCAGGAGGGACAATCTCGGTAGAAGGAGCTGCAGAAGCCTTAAATGTTGACACAGAAGGAGGAGCCTGATAAACCCATATTTTATGATATATTTTGTGCTCAATTTAAGTGATTTATTCAATCCTTCACTCACTTATTCATGTTAATTGCATGGTTTTACTTTCCCTTCCTTATTATGTGATGTATGTGAAAAACATATTTCCTATGCTTTAAAAATAATTATTTTAATTACCCTTTATTTCCATTCAATGCCGTGATTCGTGTGTTGAGTAGTTTCAGATCTTCTAAGGCAGGAATGACTTAAAGGATGGAAAGGAAACATAAAAAAATGGAAGGAAAGCACAAAACAGAGTTTTTGGAGAAACCGGCAGTGACGCGATCGCATGGACGACGCGGCCGCATGCCAGCGCGAAACGCATATGACACGGACGCATGACTGAAGCGACCGCGTGAAAAGGAAAACTCCAGATGACGCGACCGCGTGACCCACGCGGACGCGTGACAGAGGCCACGCACCAGAAATTACAAAAAATGCTCCTAGCGATTTCTGAAGCCCTTTTTGGCCCAAATCCAAGTCCAGAAGGCACAGATCAGAGGTTATGAAGTGGGGGAATGCATCCATTCAAAGGAGAGTCTCCAATTATTCACTATTCATGATTTAGATGTAGTTTTGAGGGAGAGGTTCTCTCCTCTCTCTGTTAGGATTTAGAATTAGGATTTCTTTTGCTTTCAGGATTATCTCTTTTTATCAGGTTCAATATTCCTTTTTAATTACTTATTTTCTCAATTTAATTTATAAATTCTTCCATGTTACAGATTGTTCTTTTAATTAATGTTATCTGAGGTATTTCAGTTTATTATTGCTCTCTTTTATTTATGTTATTGTTGCTTCCAATCTGAAGACATTTATATTCGAATAGATTTACTTTTTTCCTTTTGGTCTTGGTTAAGAAATCAGTAACTCAGGAGTTATCAAACTCAACATGATTGATAATTGTTATCTTTGCTAATTGAATTGAACTTCAATAATCCCAATCTTTCCTTAGGGATTAACTAGGATTTGAAAATCAAACTAATTAGTCACTTGACCTTTCTTTGCTTTAAGTAAAGGCTAACTAAGTGGAATTAAGATTCAATCTTCATCATCATTGATAAGGATAACTAAGATAGGACTTCCAATTTCTCATACCTTGCCAAAAGTTTATTTTACAGTTATTTATTTATTTTACCTGCCATTTAAATTACTTGTTCCTCATCTTCAAAACCCCAATTTACAATCTTCATAATCAATAATAAGAACATACTTCCCTGCAGTTCCTTGAGAAGACGACCCAAGGTTTCAATACTCCGGTTATCAATTTTTAAGGGGTTTGTTACTTGTGACAACTAAAAATTTTGTAAGAAAGGTTGATTGCTTGGTTTAGTAACTATACTTGCAACGAGAGTTTACTATAACTTCTAAACCATCAATCTTCAGCTCTTCAAAATGGCGCCGTTGCCGGGGAACTGTAATCGTGTGCCTTATTATTGGTTATTGTAAATATTTTTCTTTTACTTGTTTATTTGTCTTTATTTTCTCCTTTATTTCCATTAGCTACTATGAATTCTCACCCCTCTCGCTTTGAGTTTGGTTCTAATATTGTTGAAAGGAGTGAAAGTTATCATAGGAACATGCATCAAGGTCAGAGCAATCAAAGATGGATGGAGCCAAGAGGATCTGATCAACCCTTCAGGCAACAACACCCTCCATGATATCATGGACAAATACCATTCTACAATGCATACCAAGCCAATAGACATGGTGGACAACCTTGTAGTTACCAACAAGCCCCACCCTGTGCTTATAGGCCATCCTCTCAACATAACTTCAAACCACCACACTCACAAGCTCCTTTTCACCATTCACCACCATATGATCCTCATTTACCCCAATTCCAATCCAATTACTCCCAAACACCACCACTTCCCCATGTACCACGTCCAAATCCATCACCCCAAGAATCAGAGGTTCGTCTCAATGAAACAGTAGATCAAATTCAAACAACCCTTCATCAACTGGAGCAAGCAGTAAGTCAATTATCTTCTAGACGTTCGAACATTCAAGGACCTCCCACAGCCCCATGTGGACAATCTAATGAAGAGCGTAGTATGAAGGAGATACTAGAAACTCCAGTGGACAGAACAGGGCATGACTTCGTACTGGAACAAGTAGAGGAAGCTATCATTGTAAAAGAAGAAGAGTTGGTTGAAGACTTAGGAGAAGCTGAATTTCCATGGGAATCCAGAATTGTTGAAAATTCTGTCAAGGACGTTACAATTGATGCTAAGGAGGATAGTGCACAACTCCCTAAGCAAGTCTTTTATGAAGAACTAGACGGAATAATCCAACAAGCAAGTTTCCTTGATGATGATAACTTCAAGTCAAGTTCTCTTAGTAATGAACTTGCATCCGCAAGTGAATTCTCTGAGATCGAAGAATCTTCCCCAAGTGAATACGAAGATGATGCAGACGTAGATTTCTCTCAACCTCCCGTTTATGACTTAAGTGACGAGGAAGACATAGAAGGCTTTGATCAGGACATGGATGCATTTGAAGAAGTCTGCAAGGAAGTGAAGAAATTCACAGAAGAGCACAAGGGAGTAGAACTTACAGAACCACTGGAAACACCTATCCCAAGGTCATTACCACCCAATACAAGCTTCTAGTGGGTACAATCCTTAACCTTTAGCTTTATTTTTCCACTTGAATATGGGTTGCTTGAAATAGATGGCCAGCTTAGAGCTCTCTACGGCTTTAAGAGTAAGAGGGAAATGGCTCGTACTCAGAGCTGGTGCACAAGGTTCAATAAGGTTCCACGCTTCAACTCGAAGTGCACGGATTGGCATCATGATTAATCAAATGGATCTCGGAAAATGTTTGGTCACCATGGTGAGAATCTACTTTCTAAACTACCCGGATGGAAAAATATAGATCAAGATGGAGGCGGATTTAAAAGCAAAGTTTGGGATCCTGGAATCTATTCTGACATTCGCCACCCCGGGAACCTGAGAATCTATTTGAAGCTGCTCAGAAGCTTTACATGCCTTGTTTGGGATCCCGGAGACTACTGGAATTACAAACATTGGTGGAGATTCCTGGATGAGTTCAAGCACAAGCCACCATAACAAAGGACTCCCCAAATGTCCAACTTAAGGACTTTAACTAAAAGTGCTAGGTGGGAGACAACCCACCATGGTATGGTCGTTCCTTTTTCAGTTTTATTTTGTGTTATTAATTTTTATTTCCTTTTTAATTAAACCTGAATATTATTAACTCGCATTGCATACTGCATAATTGCATACCTGCATAAAAAAAAAGAAAGGGCACGCAACGCGACCGCATCACTCATGTGATCGCGTCAGTTGCGAAAAACACTTCCCATGCGTCCGCATCATTCACGCGGCCGCGTGATCTGGATATCGGTGTAAGGATCCAACGCCAAGAAAGTTGGGCTGGAATCGTGCGGCTGTTGCGCGTTTCGCACAAAACGTCCCACGCGGTCGCGTCCTTGACGCGATCACGTCACTTGCACAACACCCATCCCACGCGAAAGCGTGAGCAATGCGATCGCATCACGTGGATTGCACAACACCCCAAAGGAGACAGAGAGTTGTGCTGAAACGACGCTGGAATTGTGCGTTTAGCACAATTTTTAGCGACGCGGTCGCTTGCCTCACGCGACTGCGTCATTCATCCTTTTACCCATTCCATGCGATCACACCACCCACGCGATTGCGTCACCCCCCATTCCACCCCAGCCACGCGACCGCGTGCCCCACGCGATCGCGTGGATTCAAATTCGATAACACCCAGCCACACGAAACCCTACCCATTCGCGCCCTCCCAACCCCTTTCTCCTTCCTCTCTTCTCTGTAACTAACCACCACTAACTTCCAGCCACCACCACCGACCACCGCCCCACCGTCGACCACCCAAACCCCACTGCAACGCCACCCCCTTCTTCCTTCCCTCTCTTTCTTCTTCTTCTTTCCTCTTCTTCCCTCCACCACCGCTGCCCCTCCGCGACCACCACCCCCACCGCGCCGCCGTCACCGCCCTCCAAACGGCCACCACCGCCGCGTCAGCCACCACCACAGCCACCCCCTACCATCTCTGTGCCCCACTTTCATTCATACGCCTACCAGGTTCCGCCGAACACCACCCTTCTTTCAATTCATAGTTAATACCTGATGAGTATTTTGGTGAAAAATAAATTTCCTCCAAAATACACAAATCTAATCGGCAAGTGTACCGGGTCGTATCAAGTAATAAAAACTCACGGGAGTGAGGTCGATCCCACAGGGATTGAAGGATTGAGCAATTTTAGCTTAGTGGTTAATTTAGTCAAGCGAATCAAGATTTGGTTGAGTGTTTTGTGATTTGCAGAAATTAAATTTCATGGAAGTAAAGAGAGCAGGAAGTTAAATTGCTGAATCTTAAAGAACAAGAAATTAAATGGCAGAAACTTTAAATTGCTGAATCTTAAAGAACAAGAAATTAAATGGCAGAAACTTAGAGTGCAAGAAATGTAAATTGCGGAATCTTAAAGTGCAAGAATGTAAACGGCTGGAATTGTAAAGGGAATTGGGGGCTTGGATTTGCAGAAATTAAACAAAGGAAAGTAACTTGCATCAAACAAAAGAGTAAAAGAAGGTTTGGGTTGAATCGGATCTTGAAGCAGTAAAGTAAATGAACATTAAAAGCAAGAAACAAAATGTAAATTAGGAATTCAGATCTCAGGGCCCAGAGACTAGAAAACCAAGTCTAGATCTCAATGCCTTCCTAGATCCAACAAGAACAATTGCAAGGGAATTGTAAATTGCAAAGAAAGTGGATGAAGAGCAATTAATAGAAATTGAAATTCAATCAAGCAGTAAATAAAGCAGTGAGATCCAAGGTTGAGATTGAAACAGAATTTCTTCAATTCTCCAACCTAAAATCCAAGACAATTGTAATTGAAATTGAAAGCAATAAAACTGAGAGGAAGAGAAGTGAATTCTCCTTCCCCAAGACAAAGAAATTAAAGATCACTCAATATCCAAAGCTCTCCGAAAACTATTATGAAAATTCCCAAAAGAAAGCTCTCCGAAGAAGTTGAATTCTATCCTATTTATACACTTTCTTCAAATGATCTTCAAGCCTTGAGTTGGGCCTTTGCTCTTGGCGGAATTGGGTTGAAAGAGGCCTTGGTTGATTGCTCTTGAAGTTTGGAGAAGAACCAAAGTGAACCAATTGAACCGGTTTGGAGTTTTGCAAAAGTTGGACCAAAAGTTTGAGCAAAAGTTAGGGGGCTAACTTTTGCCCAAACTTTTCATATCAGCAGCTATGTCCATCTGATACCAACGTTGGTGCCAAAGTTAGGGGTCTAACTTTGGCCCTAACGTTGGCCTTACCTTGTGCACTTGTGGCGCCAACGTTAGCCACCAAGTTAGGGGGCTAACGTTGGCGCAAACTTTTGGAGCCCAGGGGAGAAATTCATGTGCCAACGTTAGCCTCCAAGTTAGGGGCTAACGTTGGGGCTAACTTTTCACCCAAAAGTTTGTGCAAAAGCTTGAGGCTAACTTTAGGTCCAGCTTTTTGCTTCCTGGTTCAATTTCACTTATTCCATTGTCTTCTCTTTACTCCTAGATTTGCCTTCTTGCTTCAACCTTTCTCCAAGCTTTCTTCACCTATCATTGATCAACCAAACACATCAAAGCTATGCTTAAAATCATGAGATATTCATTCTTTCATAATATGTGACAATTATAGTATAAAACCTCATGAAATTGCATGAATTCATACATGGTTGATTAAATCAAAGGAAACATGAAAATCTAGCTAATTGGCTTGCTTGTAGCTCAAGAAAGTGCATAATTCTAATGAAAACAAAAGAAAAAGACTAGTTAAAATAGGCTAAGATGACTTGTCATCAATACTATAATTTTCTGTTTATGTTCATAATTAGGCTAGTTAGATATGCATGTTGTAGTAGATTCTAGGTGGTTAGGTAGCCTAGGATGTGGTTCGTGGATTTAGGCCTGATTAATTGCGCTGTTTGTGCTTCTTATTTTATAATTTTCACAATTCTGCTATTGCTGTGATGTTAGTATTGTTCATATGCTGTTCTTACTGTTCATGCTGCTATTGCGAATGTTCTTTCTTGTTCATACCTAATTGCAGTTTGTTTTATATGAACTATTCTGTTGTTGTTTATTTTCTGGGAACATCCAATTTTAGCAGAAATGTTGCCCAATTTTCTGTAAATTGTTTTGTTTCCATTCATGTCTTGGTTTTGGCACTTTGAACTCTGCTTTACTCTACTTTTAGCAAACCAATTCATGAATACCAGGGCCAGCTTTCTTATTCTTTTTAATTTCCTGGATAATAATCTGCATTTTTGATGTTTAGATTCTAATTTCTACTATTTCTATATCCATATGAATCATCATCAACTTCCTTGTTTGAATATGAGTTGCCTGTAGCTTATAATTGTGAATCCTTGTTACTTAGATAACCAATCATCATGTCGCTTACCTTAACTTTCTTTTTACTAACTCAGTAATTTTTTATTTCTAACCTCTTTTTCAATTTCACACCACTTTTAACTTTCTAACAATCCCCTCTGCTTTTTGACTCACTCTTTACTTTTATTTTAACTCAAGGCATGTTTGTGGTTTTCCTAATTAACATGAATTCTATGGATCTTACATTTTGGATTGTGAATTTTTCTTCTCAGTTTTCTAACTCCTATACAATCCTTAATGCACATTTACTTAACTCATTTTCATCATTCTACTGCTCCTTTGCCATTATGTGCTTCTTTTGTTATTTGCCTACTTGTTTTCCTATTTTTATTATATCCTTGATTTCTGTTTTTCAGGATGTCTGACACCCAACGAAAAGGAAAAGGTAAGGCAACAACTGGCAAACGTAAACGAGGAGAATCCTCTATGTCCATCCTGGAGATCATGCATGTTGACTCCTGGCGGGAGGAACACTTTACCCCGCAGGAGAAGGCTGACCAGCTACTCCCTGCTACTGATCCCATCAAGTTCGCAAACAAATACTGTGAGTTAAAGTATCCGGTGTTTGCAACCTCCCGGAACCAGTACCTGGAGCGGACTCTGAAAATTCCGGAAGAACTCCAGCAATACACCTCTGATCAGATAAAACAAAGAGGCTGGTTCTTCCTGGAGAGAAACCTGACTGATGTCAATGCTTCTTGGGTAAAAGAGTTTTACTGCAATTACTTCAAAACTTTCCTAGATGTAGTGAACCTAAGAGGAAAGCAGATACTGGTCACTGAAGAGGCCATTGAGGATATTCTGAAGCTTCTGCCTAAATTTGATCAGCCAGATGGTTATCAAAAGGCTGAAGAGGAAATGCGCTTCATGAAATTTGACTGGGATGCTGTCAAGGAAAGGATAGCCCTTGACCCGACTGTTCCATGGGTCATGGGTCAGAACACCACCATGCCTAAGGGAATTAAGCGGATATACTTAAATGATGAGGCTCGGCTCTGGCACCAGATCCTGAGCAACTTTATTATGCCGAGTACCCATGAGACGGAGCTACCTGCCGCTATGATCACCCTCCTATGGTGTGTGATGGAGGGTAAGGACCTGTACCTGCCACGCTTCATCCGGTACTACATGGCCAGGGTCCACGTCCGAGGCACTCTCCCCTTTCCATATCTGATTACACAGTTAGGCCATCGAGCTAACGTGCCTTGGGAGGATGCTGATGAGAAGCCACCTGCTGCAGAATGCTGATGGGATTTTTGTGGAAAAACGAATTTCCCAAAACACCAAAAACTAACCGGCAAGTGTACCGGGTCGTATCAAGTAGTAAAACTCACTTAGAGTGAGGTCGATCCCACAGGGATTGATGGATAAAGCAACTTTAGTGGGTGATTAGTTTAGTCAAGCTAACATTGAGTGATTTGAGTGACAATTGAAGCAACAGAATGTAAATGACAAGGAATTATAAATTGTAGAAAGTAAATTGTGCAGAAATTATAAAGTGCGGTAAGTAAAATTGGACAGAAACTTAAAGAGCAAGAAATGTAAATTGCAAGAATCTTAAATGACAAGAAATGTAAATTGCATGAAATATAAAGGGGAGTGGGTGCTGGAAATTAAAATTCAACAGGAAAGTGTAAATAGCAATCAAACAGAGAAGTAAAAGATGCAAAATCATGCAACAGATCTAAACAGAAAAGGGAAATTGCTTGAAGAATTCAAAACAGAAAAGCAGTGCTTAATTTGCAGCAATTTAAAAGGATGTTGAAGATCTCAGGAGTGGAAGAGACTAGAAAACAAGTCTAGATCTCAAATCCTTCCTTGATCCAACAAGAACAATTGCAAAATGAAAATGGAAGAGTAAATTGCAGAAGAGGAACAAGAGAAGTTGCAGATGGAGAATGAAAATAGAATTCCTTCCAATCTCAATCCAAAAATTCAAAACAGAGAAGAAAACTAAGAAAGAAAGCAAAATGAAAACTAAAGAGTGCACCACTCCCTATTGGAGCTAGCCTCTTTTCTAATCGAGCTCTTTTTTGAAGATGAGAGTGATGCCTTTATATAGGCTTTTTACAAAATGAAAATAAAATGAAATTGAAATGAAAAACAAATTAAATGAAAATCCTAATTCTAGCTTGTTCTTGTGCCTTTGAGTGATGATGTGGGCTTTGCTTGCTTTGGATTTGAGGAGAAATGGGTTTGGTTGACCTTGATTCAATTTGGAGAGGAATTGAATTAAAGAGAATTTTAATTGAATTTTGGCCGATGTGAAAATTGCTTCCAGGAGGATGCTCAGCTCACAAAGTGAGCTGAGCTTTGAGACTTAATGTGGGGAGGCCTTGCGTAGCGTATAATTGCTTGAGAGAGGCATCAGGGGAAAGCTCAGCTCACAAAGTGAGCTTAGCATTGGTGCCTTGGTGCCAAAATTTGTTGCGCGCTTGTGTGCCCCTGGCCGTGTCAAGATGTTGCGCGCTCCACTCCCCTGGCCGTGTCAAATTGTGCTGCATGATGCCCATGGGTAGCGCTCAGCTCACTTTATGAGCTGAGCATTGGTGCTTCTAAGGGGAGGTCCCAAGTTCAAGCCTTGGAGCATGCACTTGCAACTTATTTTCTTTGAATTTTTCCTTGTAAGCTCTTGATAATGCTCACTTTGTGAGCTGAGCTTTGTGCCTTGGTCCCTTGAGAGAAAGCGCTCCCTTGGTTTCCTTGTGTCTCCCTCTTTGAATCTTGGTGGTTGCACTTTGGTCTATTTTTGCTTATTTTTAGCCCTTAAAGATGCATCTCGTTCGTGCCCTAATTTCATGCCAAATATGGATTGCCATACATCGTTGGAAAGCTCTGAACGTTAGCTTTCCAACGCAACTAGAAGCACATTAATCGGACATCTGTAGCTCAAGTTATAGCCCTTTGAAGTAGGCATGGTCATGCTATGAGCGCCCAGATTTTAACTTAGCCAAAATTTTGCTTTCCAAGCTCATTTTGCACTCTTGTAGCGCTCTGAATGGCAAATAGATGCTCATCCGGAAAGGTTTCAGAGATCTCAAAAGAGGGGGGACGCCCCTTCTACTGGCTCTATCCGGGACAGATGATCAGCCACTTGGTTCTCTGTCCCTTTTCTGTCTCTTATTTCTATATCAAACTCTTGCAGAAGCAACACCCATCTTATAAGCCTGGGTTTTGAATCCTGCTTTGTGAGTAGATATTTAAGAGCAGCATGATTAGTGTACACAATCACTTTTGATCCTACTAAGTATGATCTAAACTTGTCAATGGCATAAACCACTACAAGTAATTCTTTTTCTGTGGTTGTGTAATTTTTTTGGGCATCATTTAAAACATGGCTAGCATAATAAATGACATGCAGAAGCTTGTCATGCCTCTGCCCCAGTACTGCACCAATGGCATGGTCACTGGCATCACACATTAGTTCAAATGGTAATGTCCAGTCTGGTGCAGAAATAACTGGTGCTGTGACCAGCTTAGCTTTCAGAGTCTCAAACGCTTGTAGACACTTTGTGTCAAATACAAATGGCATGTCAGCAGCTAGCAGATTGCTCAGGGGTTTTGCAATTTTTGAAAAATCCTTTATAAACCTCTTGTAGAATCCTGCATGCCCCAGAAAGCTTCTGATTGCCTTAACATTAGCAGGTGGTGGTAATTTTTCAATTACTTCCAATTTAGCTTGATCCACCTCTATTCCCTTTTTTGAAATTTTATGCCCAAAGACAATTCCTTCAGTCACCATAAAGTGACATTTTTCCCAGTTTAAAACTAGGTTGGTCTCTTGGCATCTTTTCAAAACAAGTGCTAAATGGTCAAGGCAGGAACTGAATGAGTCTCCAAATACTGAAAAGTCATCCATGAAGACTTCCAGAAACTTCTCTACCATATCAGAGAAGATAGAGAGCATGCACCTATGAAAGGTTGCAGGTGCATTACACAGACCAAAAGGCATCTTTCTATAAGCAAACACTCCAGAAGGACATGTGAATGCTGTTTTCTCTTGGTCCTGAGGATCTACTGCAATTTGGTTGTAACCTGAATAGCCATCCAAAAAGCAGTAATATTCATGACCTGCTAGTCTCTCTAGCATCTGGTCTATGAATGGTAGAGGAAAATGATCCTTTCTGGTGGCTGTATTGAGCCTTCTGTAGTCAATACACATGTGCCACCCTGTAACTGTTCTTGTAGGAACCAGTTCATTTTTTTCATTATGAACCACTGTCATACCTCCCTTTTTGGGGACAACTTGAACAGGGCTCACCCAGGGGCTATCAGAAGTAGGATAAATAATCCCAGTCTCCAGTAACTTGGTGATCTCTTTCTGCACCACTTCCTTCATGGCTGGATTTAGCCACCTCTGTGGTTGAACCACTGGCTTAGCATCATCCTCCAATAGGATCTTGTGCATGCATCTAGCTGGGCTTATGCCCTTAAGGTCACCTATGTACCACCCAAGAGCTGTCTTGTGTGTCCTTAGCACTTGAAGTAGTGCTTCCTCTTCTAGTGGATTTAAAGCAGAGCTTATGATCACCGGAAAAGTGTCACCTTTTCCCAGAAATGCATATTTCAGGGATGGTGGTAATGGCTTGAGCTTGAATTTAGGGGGTTTCTCTTCTTCCTGAGGAAGTTTCAGAGGTTCTTTCGATTCCTCTGAATCCTCCAAATCAGGCTGAACATCTTTATAGATGTATTCTAGCTCTGATTCGAGACTCGCAGCCATGTTGATCTCTTCTACTAAAGAGTCAATGAGATCAACTTTCATGCAGTCTTTTGGTGTGTCCGGATGCTGCATAGCCTTGACAGCATTCAACTTAAACTCATCCTCATTGACTCTCAGGGTTACTTCCCCCTTTTGGACATCAATGAGAGTTCGTCCAGTTGCTAGGAACGGTCTTCCTAGAATGAGAGTAGCACTCTTGTGCTCCTCCATTTCCACCACTACAAAGTCAGTGGAAAAGGTGAATGGCCCAACCCTGACAATCATGTCCTCAATCACGCCTGATGGGTATTTGATGGAGCCATCAGCAAGTTGGAGACATATCCCAGTTGGTTTAACTTCTTCAGTTAAACCAAGCTTTCTGATAGTGGATGCAGGTATTAGGTTGATACTAGCCCCAAGATCACATAAAGCTGTCTTGGTGCAATTACCCTCTAATATGCATGGTATCAGAAAGCTCCCGCGATCTTTAAGCTTTTCTGGAAAGCTTTTCAGAATGAGTGCACTGCATTCTTCAGTGAGGAGAACTCTTTCAGTTTCTCTCCAATCCTTCTTATGACTCAAGATCTCTTTCATGAAATTGGCATAAGAAGGTATTTGCTCAAGTGCCCCTGCAAATGGAATCTTTATTTCAAGAGTCCTGAGATAATCTGCAAAGCGGGCAAATTGCTTATCCTGCTCCTCTTGGCGGAGTTTTTGAGGATAAGGCATCTTGGCTTTGTATTCCTCAACCTTAGTTGCTGCAGGTTTATTTCCTATAGAGGTGGTTGGAGAAGCCTTTTTAGACGGGTTATTATCATCACTTGTGTGTGTCTGATCCCTCACTGGCATTTGAATGCCAGAGTTAGAAGCTGGAGTGGCGTTGGACGCCAACTCCTTACTTGTTCTTGGCGTTTGAACGCCAGAACTGAGCTTCCATTGGGCGTTTGACGCCAAATCCTTGCCTGTTCTGGCATTTGAACGCCAGAGTTATTCCTCTCTGGGCTCTTATTGTCCTCAGAGGGATTTTGAATAGTAGTTTGTTCATTTCTTGGCTTCTTGTTGCCTTGAAGTGAGGTATTTAATGTTTTCCCATTTCTTAATTGAACTGCTTTGCACTCTTCTGTTATTTATTTTGATAACTACTGTTTTGTTTGCTTCAACTGTACTTCCATATTCAGATTAACCATTCTTGTGTCTTGTAGTATCTCCCTGAATTCGGCCAGCTGTTTTGTTAAAAAGTCTAATTGCTGATTGAATTCAGTAATTTGTTCTGCAGGACTGAGTTCAGCAGTTACTATTTTAGCCTCTTCTTTCCTGGAAGATTCACTGCTTAGGTACAGATGCTGATTTCTAGCAACTGTATCAATAAGCTCTTGAGCCTCTTCAATTGTCTTTCTCATGTGCATAGATCCACCAGCTGAGTGGTCTAGAGAAATTTGAGCTTTCTCTGTAAGCCCATAATAGAAGATGTCTAATTGCACCCACTCTGAAAAAATTTCAGAGGGGCATTTCCTTAGCATCCCTCTGTATCTCTCCCAGGCATCATAAAGGGATTCATCACCCTCTTGCTTAAAGCCTTGGATGTCCAGCCTTAGCTTGTCATCCTTTTTGGAGAGAAATATTGATTCAGGAATTTGTCTGATAACTGTTTCCATGTCCTTATGCTTGCTGTGGGTTGGTTATTTAACCACCTTTTAGCTTGATCTTTTACAGCAAACGAAAATAGTAACAGTCTGTATACATCCTGATCTACCTCCTTGTCACGTACTGTGTCAGCAATTTGCAAGAATTGTGCCAGAAACTCAATGGGTTCTTCCTGTGGAAGACCGGAATACTGGAAGTTTTGCTGCACCATGATAATGAGCTGAGGATTTAGCTCAAAACTGCCTGCTTTGATGGAGGGTGTTCCGAGGGTTACCTGAAACTGTAGGTCGATCTCGGATGAGATCTTCTGTACTAGTCGGAGATGACGTGTCCTGCTGGCTGGTTGCGGCCGGAGCTGTTGTGTCCGACTTGTTGGACTGGCTGCACCTCTGATCCTTGGTCACCGGAGGGTGGGGGGTACCTGCAAGAGACTCCGATGCTTAAGTTAGCATGGGTATTAAACAGGTTTTTAGTAGAATCAGAGTATGAGTTATACCTGGGTGCTCCAGTGTATTTATAATAGTGTGGAGTGACCTTTTTAGATAAGATAAGTTAGTTATCTTATCTTATCTTATCTTTGGGTGAGGTCAGCTTATCTTCAACGGAACCGCCCTTCTCTCTGTAGGCCTGGGCGGCCTTTGGATTTGGGTCGTATTCCTTGAGTTGGGCCCTTTTTGGGCTTTCCTGTCGATTTGGCCGACCTCCTCTGTAAAGAGGTCGGATAGTCTGACCTGAAGAGGTCGGTCGCTTTGTCTCCAATCATCCCAGGTCGGATAGCTCGACCCAGTGTATGAACAGTTCCCCTGCTTGAGCTCGGTCTTTTTGTTGAGGTCGAGTCCTTGACTTCGGTCCTTCTCTAGTGAAGCCGAACTCAAGCATTTTGTCAATCTCTTCCTTTTGTAGAATCTTTTGAATGTAGAACGTTTTTCTCTAAAAGCGCGCTCTTTTATACCAGCACTTTGTTCTTGGGAACGTGTGAGGGTTTAATACCTTCATTAATTGGTATTAATTGCCCCGTTTTCCTTTGGCTTTTTATTTTGAATTTCACAATTAAAAATGGTTTCTATTTTTCGCTCTTCTTCGTAACTTCTCCCTTTGCTCTCTCATTTTCTATTTCTTGCCTAGAGTTCATAGTTCCTTCCCGTGATGCCTGCTTTGCTACTGCTTTTTTGTGGAAGAGGGGTGATTCTGGATTTCACCTTCCGCTTTCTGCTTCTGGTGAGTTCGAGGGGTGGCTCTTTCCCCTGTCGCTTCCGCTCTTCTGCTTTCCTTTGCGGCTTTCTCCCATTTTCGCAGGTTTGGTTCTTCTTCCTTCCTTTTTCTATGTCACTTTTTGTGTCTGTTTTGAGAAAATTTTGATTTTGCTTGGAGAAAGTTTGGATCTTTCTGCCTTTTGCTGTGCCTGATCGTTGTGTGTTCTGGAGTTTCTTTGTCCTTTGCATGTTATCACCGTTTCTGCTTGCGCCTTCGATGATGGTTTTTGCTTGATTCTTGAAAAAGGTTGTGTCTTTGATGATTTTCTGCTTGGCATTTTTGATGCTGACAATGCTTTTTGATGATAAGCTGTAGAAAGATAGTGGCTTAGATGACTTTTGTGTTTTTACTTCCTTTGTTTCATTTGAAACCTTCTTTTCTTGTTTGATGAATGCTGGGACGTAAGCTGTAGAATTTTCCTGAAACCTTGCTTTGTTCCTGCCTCCAAAGGATGCCACAGAACTTTGGTTTGAGTCTTGGGGATTTCCTTTTCTGTTTGTTTGCCTGTGTCGTATTAGTCGAGTTGTTTTGCCCCTCATCTGAGATGTTTTTTAGTAATCAAATCTTTTTTTCTTATTTGTAGGATTAGTCGGCCTCATGTCTTCTCGCAATAACATTTTAGAGGTGTCTTCCAAAGTTCCCGAGGGGATGTCTGATTGGCTGGACTCCCTTATCTTAATGTGTGTCTTTGTCGTGGATGCTGAATTTTGTGTAGAGCTGAGAAAACATCATAGGATTTGTGGTAGCGGTGCCTGGGAGAGGGATTATGAGCTTGTAGCTCTCGACTCTGATGAGAGTGCTTGTTTTCCTACTTTCGTCGAGGGGGAGCGTCCCTTCTTCTACGCCTATGAATATTTCTTCAGCCAGTTGGACGTTACTTTTCCTTTTATTGCTTTCGAGACCGACTTATTGTGGTCATGTAATATTGCTCCATCCCAGCTTCATCCGAATTCTTGGGGTTTTATCAAAATATTTCAACTGCTTTGCCAAGAGTTAGGCGTAACACCTTCTGAAACTCTTTTCCTCTATCTTTTTGTCACTGCCAAGCCCAGAGGTTCTTCCAAAAAGAAAGCTTCCTGGGTTTCTTTCAGATCAGCCCAGGGGCATAAAGTGTTTGCCATGTATGATGAGTCTTTTAAAGATTTTAAGAATTATTTCTTCCGAGTCCGTGCTGTTGAGGGGGTCCGCCCCTTTTTCTTGATGAGAATGATGAGCCTGCTTTTCCTCTAGAGTGGCAAAAGAATGTGAGAGTGCCACGTTATACATGGGAGATGCTTAATGAGGTTGAGCGGGCTTTTGTAGTTGTTCTTGAAGATTTGTGGGGGGAACCACCCCATCTGGATACAAAAAGATTCTTGAGTGATCCATCTTTGGTTCGAACTGCTTTGGGTACTGTCTGACTTGTTTTTATACTTGTTTCTGAGCTTTTCTTCTCCTATGTTGTAACTCGTCATTTATGGTTGATTCTGTATTTTCAAAGATGTTGAAAAACAATGATTCCATGAAGGCCTACAAGAAGGCGAAGAATGCTGCTACTGCCCAAAACATCTCGGCCAAGGCAGCCGGAGAGGGATCTTCTCAAGTTCCTGTGAAGCCGCCCGTGCCAAGTTCTCCTGGGCCAAGGAAGGTGATCCCCACTCCTCGAGTTCATCTGACTGATCCTCCACAGACTTCTGCTATTGCTTCTGGTGCTCCTCCCAACAAGAAACAGAAAACAATTGAGGCCTTTAACCTTGACGCCCCTGATTTTAATGCAATCGAATTCGTAGGTTAGCAAATCGGTCCCTACGGTACCCTCCCCATGGATGATGTGTCAATCCTTTGCCATCTGGATTTTATGACCCGAAACAGTGTTAAAATGGCATATATGGGGGCTGCCTTGTACCGAACTGCTCAGAATCTTCCTCTCCATGCCACCAAGGAATTAATGGAGAAGGCTAAACAGGAGTTCGACCGAATGAAGGGCCTGAAGGAAGAGCTTGAGGTAAAGGTAGCCAAGTTGGAGAAGGATCTGGAGAACGAAAAGGCGAGTTCCCTTGCTCTGGCGGCTTCTGTACGGTTGGCCGAGGACACAGCATTGAGGCATAAGGACAGTTATGTGACATCTTATCGGGAGGTGGTGCGCTTGAGGGAGGAGTTGGAGAATGCGCGAGCTGATTACTCCGAGCTCCAAGGTCATCTTGTTGGTAGCGTAACTGCTACCTATGAGAGCTTGAGGGAGCAGGTTCGGATTATTGCTCCCGAGGCCGACCTTACTCTTTTCAGCCTGGATAATGTTGTGAGGGATGGTAAGATTGTCCCTGATGACCAGGATGATGATGATGTTGAACCTCCCCCTGTGTCTTCTGCCAAAGTGTCAACCTCTTCAGTTCCTCCAGTTGTGTCTGACCCGGATTGCCAGATTCTTAACTGGGATGATGGATCCGTGGATGCTGTGCCTATTTAGACTCGCCTTCCTTCTCCTCAGACTGATGCTGCCGAGAATTCTTCTAATCTTGGCTGAATTTTCTTTGGATGTTTGCGTAGTTGGCCCGGCTTGTCGGCTTTAAAACTCTTTATTTTGTATAGTTGAATATTTTGCTAACTGCTGGTACTCCTTTTGGTTGCTTGTTTAGCAACTTTTAAAAAACAAGTAGCTTTCAAGCTTTTGGGCTTGACCCTAAAGCTTTATAATATTGTATAGCATGCTTGTTTATACTTGTCTTGGCATTTTTCTGGGTTTTTAGAATACTGGAGCCTTGCTGCTCGACCTCTTTGAACTGCTTTGTACTTGGAGGTCGTAGATGTGTGGATCCAATTCGTATTTCGGTTTGCTTGCTTGTATTTGTCTATAACCGATTTCTTTACGTCGTCCTTTTCCAGGTTATTTTTGTAGTAGACCAACTTCGTTAGGTTGATCTCTTCTAAGTTATTTTGTAATCCTCTTTCTTGGACCTTTGTCAGGTCTCTTTCAGGGATTACTTTTATAACTTATTTTGTAGGAGACCGACTTCGTTAGGTGGATCTCTTCTAAGTTATTTTGTAATCCTCTTTCTTGGACCCTTGTCAGGTCTCTTTCAGGGATTACTTATATAACTTATTTTGTAGGAGACCGACTTCATTAGGTCGATCTCTTCTAAGTTATTTTGTAATCCTCTTTCTTGGACCTTTGTCAGGTCTCTTTCATGGATTACTTATATAACTTATTTTGTAGGAGACCGACTTCGTTAGGTCAATCTCTTCTAAGTTCTTTTGTAATCCTCTTTCTTGGACCTTTGTCAGGTCTCTTTCAGGGATTACTTATATAACTTATTTTGTAGGAAGCCGACTTCGTTAGGTCGATCTCTTCTAAGTTATTTTGCAATCCTCTTTCTTGGACCTTTGTCAGGTCTCTTTCAGGGATTACTTATATAACTTATTTTGTAGGAGACCGACTTCGTTAGGTCGATCTCTTCTAAGTTATTTTGTAATTCTCTTTCTTGGACCTTTGTCAGGTCTCTTTCAGGGATTACTTATATAACTTATTTTGTAGGAGACCGACTTCGTTAGGTCGATCTCTTCTAAGTTATAGCAATTCCTCTTTTATAGGGTTGGCCAGACCTCTTTCCAGGGATTTGCTGATAACTTGGGTTGACTTGGTCCGACTTCTCTATGTCGGCTAGTCTTTAAGTTATTATTTAGCGATCCATAAGACCTCGTCAGGTTCTTTTTTCGGATCACTTTCGATAACTTCTTGCATTATTCTGTGTTCATCTTTGCCGATTTGTAGAAGGTGGTTTCTGTCTTTCTTCGGTCGACCTTTAGATGAATTGCGTTTTCATCTTTATTGGTCTTCCATCGTGATCGTGCAGTGAATCTGTTTTTCACTTTCTGCCGATCTATTGCTTTATAATCGAACGATGAATGCTTCAGATTAATGCGTCTTGAGAATTTGTAGAATATCTAAAAATATGTTTTATTCAAAAGCAAGTGCAAATATATACATGTGGGATTTTTTTATCCCTTTAAGTCGGATAATTTCTGGATCTCAACTTGGCGCCTCATTAAAAAACCTTTTCAGGAAAAACAGTGCATCCAAGATCTGTTACCTTCTCTAGCTATAATACCTTCTTAGGTTGTAGGCGTGCCATGATCTGGGAAGCTCTCGTCCATCGAGTTCGGAGAGTCTGTAATAGCCTTTTCCAAGTACTTCTATGACTCGTAGGGTCCTTTCCAGTTTGCTGCCAGCTTTCCTTCTCCGGGTCGAGTTGTCCCAAAATCATTTCAGATTAGGATGAGATCATTCTCAGCAAAACCTCTTGGTACTACCTTTTGATTATATCTTGAAGCCATTCGTCGCTTTAGCACTTCTTCCCTTATCTGGGCACTTTCTTGGATTTCCGAAAGTAGGTCGAGCTCTTCTCTTTGAAGTTGAGAGTTGGCTTCTTTATTGTAGTCGACTACTCTAGGCGACCCTTCCTCGATCGCTACTAGGATCATTGCCTCCATTCCATATGCTAGTCGAAATGGTGATTCGTTTGTGGTGGAATGTGGCGTTGTTCGATATGCCCATAGGACTTGTGGAAGTTCTTCGGCCCAAGCTCCCTTTGCATCTTGCAATCTCCGTTTCAACCCAGCCAATGACTTTGTTGGCAGCTTCGGCCTGTCCATTGGCTTGAGGATGTTCGACGGAGGTGAACTGGTGCTTTATGTTCAAGTCGGCTACTAATCTCCTGAAGCCTGCATCTGTGAATTGAGTGCCATTGTCTGTGGTGATGGAGTATGGAACCCCAAACCTCGTGACAATGTTCCTATATAGGAATTTTCGGCTTCTTTGAGCAGTGGCGTTGGCTAAGGGCTCTGCCTCAATCCACTTTGTAAAATAGTCTACTCCGACTATGAGAAATTTGACTTGTCCTGATCCCTGGGGAAAGGGTCTGAGAAGATCAAGTCTCCGTTTTGCAAATAGCCAAGGTGAGGTTACGCTGATGAGCTCTTCTGGCGGGGCGATGTGAAAGTTGGCATGTTTCTGGCATGGTGGGCATGTCCTTACAAACTTTGTAGCTTCTTTTTATAGAGTTGGCCAGTAGAATCCCGCCCGAAGTACCTTTTTGGTGAGAGCTTGTGCCCCGAGATGGTTGCCACAAATGCCACTGTGTACTTCCTCTAAAACTTCCCTTGTGTTGGAGGTCGGCACACATTTTAGTAGTGGTATTGATATCCCTCTTTTATATAGGGTGTTGTTTATGATGGTGTAGTACTGAGCCTCCCGTTTTAACCTCTTTGCCTCCTTCTCATTTGTGGGGAGTGTTTCTGTTTTGAGGTAATTAATTATGGGGGTCATCCATCCTTGATCCTGACTTGTTATGGCTAGGACTTTTTCCTCTTCCGAGATTGATGGATTCTGCAGCATTTCCTGGCTAGTTTTGAGAGTGCGTCAGCTCGGGCATTTTGTTCGCGGGGTATGTGGCAGATCCTATATTCCCTGAATTGTCCGAGCTGTTCCTTGGTTTTATCCAAATACTTTTTCATGGTGGGATCTTTGGCTTGGTAGTTCCCTCTTATTTGTGAGGTGACTACTTGTGAATCATTGAAGATGTTGAGTTTTTGAGCTCCAATCTCCTTAGCCAACTTCAAACCAGCTAGTAACGCTTCATATTCCGCCTGGTTGTTTGAGGCTGGGAACCCAAATTTGAGGGAGAGCTCAACTTGGGTTCCTTGGTTGCTTTCTATTATCACACCTGCGCCGCTTCCAGCTTTATTTGAAGACCCGTCCACGTAGAGATTCCATTCTGTGGGGGGTTTCCATGGTATCTGTGAATTCTGCAATGAAGTCGGCCAAGTATTGTGATTTAATGGCTGTCTGAGCTTCATATTGGAGGTCGAACTCGGATAACTTGACTGCCCATTGTAAAATTCTGCCTGCTAGATCTGTTTTCTGCAGTATCCCCTTTATGGGATGGTCGGTCCGAACCCTAATGGTGTGGGCCTGGAAGTATGGGCGAAGTCGTCAAGATGTCAGTATGAGAGTGTAGGCGAACTTTTCTATTTTTTGGTAATTCAGCTCGGATCCCTGCAGCGCTTTGCTGATTAAATATACAGGCTGTTGCCCTTTGTCGTCCTCTCGAACCAGTGCTGAGGCTACTGCCTGACTTCCTACTGCAAGGTATAATATGAGTGGTTCTTCCTCTTGTGGTCGAGTTAGGATAGGTGGTCGTCCCAGGAAATTTTTGAAATCCTGGAAGGCTCGCTCGCATTCTATTGTCCATTCGAACTTCTTTCCTTTCCTTAAAGTGGAATAGAAGGGGAGAGATCTTATAGCTGATCCTGCTAAGAATCTGGATAAGGCTGCCAATCTCCCGTTGAGTTGTTGTACCTCTCTGACACAAGTTGGGCTCTTCATGTTGAGTATAGCCTGGCATTTGTCTGGATTTACTTCAATTCCTCTTTGTGTGAGCATGAAACCTAAGAATTTGCCCGCTTCTACTGCAAAGGTGCATTTTGTGGGATTGAGTCGCATGTTATGCTTCCTTATAGTGTCGAACACTTAGGCCAGGTCAGACAATAATGTCTCTTCGCTTTATGTCTTTAACATGTTGTCCACATAGACTTCCATGATTTTTCCGATATGATCTGAAAAGACTTTATTCATTAGCCTTTGATAAGTAGCTCCCGCATTCTTGAGACCGAAAGGCATCACAATGTAGCAGTAATTTGCTTTTGGCGTCAAAAACGAGGTCTTTTCTTGATCTGGTGGATACATGGGGATTTGGTTGTATCCGGAATATGCATCCAAAAATGAGAGGTATCTATATCCGGAGGAAGCATCTACCAGAGCGTCGATACTTGGGAGTGGGTAAGGATCTTTTGGGCAGGCTTTGTTGAGGTCGGTGTAGTCGGTGCACATTCGCCACTTCCCATTTGATTTTTTCACCAAAACGACGTTAGCTAGCCATAGTGGGTACTTGACTTCTCTTATGAATCCTGTCTCTAGTAGTGCTTGTACCTGTTCTTCTACAGTTTGGGATCGTTCTGGCCCAAGTTTTCTTCGTCTCTGCTGTACCGGCCGAGATCCTGGATAAACCGCCAACTTGTGACACATTAGCTTGGGGTCTATGCCTGGCATGTCTGCGGCTTTCCATGCGAAGAGATCGACATTATCTTGTAAGAACTGTACTAGTAATCCTTTTGTGTTTCCTTTCAAGATCGTGCTAATATTAGTTGTTTTGTCCGAGGTATCTCCGATCTGAACTTTCTCTACTTCACCTTCGGGCTGTGGACGGAGTTCTTCTTGTCTCTAAACTCCACCAAGCTCAATTGTATGGAACTCTTCTCCTCTACCTCTGAGGTTTAGACTTTCGTTATAACAGCGGCGTGCCATCCTTTGATATGCTTTTATCGTAGCTATCCCTTCTGTAGTTGGGAATTTCATGCGTAGATGTAGAGTTGAGACTATTGCGCCGAGTTGATTTAGTGTTGTCCGACTTATTAAGGCATTGTAGGCTGAACTCACGTCGACCACGATGTAGTCTATCTTGAGTGTTCTGGATTGGTTCCCTTTTTCCAAAGGTTGTATGTAATGATACGTATCCCAGTGGTTGTACTGGGGTATTGCCCAGTCCGAACAGGCTGTTCGGGTATGCTCTAAGCTCCTTTTCTTCAAAGTCGAGCTTGTCGAAGGCAGTTTTGAATAAGATGTCGGCAGAGCTCCCTTGGTCTATTAATGTGCGGTGGAGATTGGCGTTCTCCAGTATGATGGTGATGACCATGGGATCGTCGTGTCCTGTGATGACGCCTGATGCGTCTTCTTTGGTGAATGTGATTGCAGGGATGTCGGGTGCTTCCTCCTTCCCTTCGACATGATAAACTTCTTTGAGATATCTTTTGCGGGATGACTTGGAGATTCCTCCTCCTGCAAATCCTTCGTGTATCATGTGGACATGTCTTTCTGGCGTACGAGGTGATCGCTCAGCTCATCCGACATCTTCATCTCTTCATCTTTTTCCTTGCTCATCATCTCGGGTGGCCAGATACCGATTTAGTTTTCCTTCTCTTACTAATTTTTCTATGATGTTTTTTAAATCGAAACATTCGTTGGTGGAATGTCCTCGGACCCGATGATATTCATAGTATTCGTTCCGATTTCCACCTCCTCTTTTGCCTTTGAGTGGTCGAGCTGGGGTATCTTTTCTGTGTTACAGACTTCTTTGTAAATATCCACCAGGGACACCCGAAGAGGGGTGTAATTATAATACTTTTTTATTTTTTCCCCCGTTCGATCTTCCTTCTTCTTGGATTCTTTATCTTTATCTCGGTAGGTGAAACCAGATTTTGAGGCCTCCCTAAGTCAGGAATTTTCTTCCATGTTGATGTATTTCTCTGCCCGCTCTTGCACCTCATCCAGAGATGTAGGGTATTTCTTTGATATAGATTGGCTGAAAGGTCCCTCTCGTAAGCCGTTGACGAGGCCCATGACGGCGGCCTCTGTTGGCAAGCTTTGTATATCCAGACATGTTTTGTTGAATCTTTTCATGTAGTTGCGAAGACTTTCTCGATCTCCTTGCCTGATTCCTAGTAGACTTGGGGTATGCTTGGCTTTGTCTTTTTGAATGGAAAATCTGGCCAAAAACTTTTTGGCTAGGTCGTCAAAGCTTAAGATGGACTTAGGAGAGAAGTTGTCAAACCATCTAATTGCCGTCTTTATGAGAGTCATTGGAAAAGCTTTGCAGCGAACGGCGTCTGAGGCGTCGGTGAGGTACATTCTGCTTCTGAAGTTGCTGAGATAATGGTTGGGATCTGTAGTGCCATCATACAAAGTCATATCCGGAAGTTTGAAGTCTTTAGGGATTTTAGTCTTCATGATTTCCCTAGTGAATGGATCTTGATCCTTGCGAGAGTTGTCCTCAGGGGTGGTTCGGGTAGCCTTTGCTTTGAGATCGGCTTCAAGTTGTAGGAGTTTATCTTCTAATTCTCGACGTCGCCTTACCTCTCTTTGTAGATCCTTGCCAACTTCTTGCTGATACTGGCTTTCTTTTTCGAGTTGCTTTAGGCGATCTTGAAGTGCTTCTATTACTCCTGGATGTGATGAATTTTTGTCTCCGTTAGCTTCTGGAGTATCCTTTGGGGTGGCATCCGTATTTTTATGCAGCGTTCTTTCCTCTAGATCTGAGTTGTGGTCGTTATCTTGTTCGTCCGCCATGGTGATGGGATGACTTCCAGGTCCCCAGCAACGGCGCCAATGTTCCGAGGGTTACCTGAAACTGTAGGTCGATCTCGGATGAGATCTTCTGTACTAGTCGGAGATGACATGTCCGGCTGGCTGGTTGCGGCCGGAGCTGTTGTGTCCGACTTGTTGGACTGGCTGCACCTCTGATCCTTGGTCACCGGAGGGTGGGGGGTACCTGCAAGAGACTCCGATGCTTAAGTTAGTATAGGTATTAAACAGGTTTTTAGTAGAATCAAAGTATAAGTTATACTTGGGTGCTCCAGTGTATTTATAATGGTGTGGAGTGACCTTTTTAGATAAGATAAGTTAGTTATCTTATCTTATCTTATCTTTAGGTGAGGTCAGCTTATCTTCAACAGAACCGCCCTTCTCTCTGTAGGCCTGGGCGGCCTTTGGATTTGGGTCATATTCCTTGAGTTGGGCCCTTTTTGGGCTTTCCTGTCGATTTGGCCGACCTCCTCTATAAAGAGGTCGGATAGTCTGACCTGAAGAGGTCGGTCGCTTTATCTCCAATCATCCCAGGTCGGATAGCTCGACCCAGTGTATGAACAGAGGGTATACAGATACTACTCCCATATGCAGCAGTAGTGGGGTTAGCATATGACCCCAGAGTCCTTCTGGACTGTTTATTTCTACTTAGGTCCATGATGGAGAAAGGGAGATGATGCGGATTGCAAATAAAATATATATATTTTTTTTAAAAAAACGGAAATTAGAAAAAAATAAAATAAAATAAAATGAAAAATGGGTGAGGATTTTCGAAAAATGAAGAGAGAGAAAAAGTGGTTAGGAGGTTTTGAAAAATATATGATTTTTTTAAAAAAATTAAAAAGGATATGATCTGAAAAAGATATGATTTTTAAAAACTTGACAACTAAGATATGATAAGATAAAATTTTGAAATTAAAATCTGAATTTTTATGAAAAATTTTGAAATATTTGCTTAAAAATAGTTAGAAAAGATAGTTTTTTGATTTTTCAATTTTATGATGAAAGAGAAAAATACACAAAAGACACACAACTTAAAATTTTTAGATCTAATGCTCCTTATTTTCGAAAATAGAACAACAGGAACATGAAGATAGAACACCAAACTTAAAATTTTTTGAAAACCAGGATAAAATTTTCAAAAACTAAAGAAAAATCAACAAGAAAACACCAAACTTAAAGTTTGGCACAAGATTTATTCAAAGAAAAAATATTTTTGAAAAAGTTTTAAAAAGAAGATAGTCAATTACCAAGAACATAAGCAGAACGCTCTAGCCAATTGAGCTATAAATTTAACGTGTTTTAATAAGGTATTTAATAAATAAATATTTTTTGAAAACTGATATTTTGAAAAAGTACAAGAAAAACAAGAAAAGACACAGAACAAGAAAAACTAAAGATCAAACAAGGAAAATAAACAAGAATAACTTGAAGATTAAGAAAGAACAATGAACACAAATTCAAAAAATTTAAAAGAAAACAAAAAACATGCAATTGACACCAAACTTAAAATATGAAACTAAACTCAAACAGAAAAACTCAATTTTTAGCTTATAAAAATTTTCGAAAACAATTAAAAAGAGAAAATAAGGATTTAAAAAAAAATTCAACCGAAAACAATAATAGAAGACTCTAAACCAAAAAGAAAAATTTTTCCTAATCTAAGCAACAAAATAAACCGTCAGTTCTCCAAACTCGAACAATCCACGGCAACGGCGCCAAAAACTTGGTGCACGAATTGTGAATCACACTTTTCACAACTCGTACCACTAACCAGCAAGTGTACTGGGTCGTCCAAGTAATACCTTACGTGAGTAAGGGTCGAATCCCACGGAGATTGTTGGCTTGAAGCAATCTATGGTTATCTTGTAGCTCTTAGTCAGGAAATCATTTATAATTATCAGTTTGAATTGCGAAGAATAAAAGAGCATGAATTAAATACTTGTTATGCAATAATGGAGAATATGTTGGAGTTTTGGAGATGCTTTGTCTTCTGAATCTCTGCTTTCCTACTGTCATCTTCTTCACGCACGCAAGTTTCCTCCTATGGCAAGCTGTGTGTTGGTGGATCACCGTTGTCAATGGCAACCATCCGTCCTCTCAGTGAAAATGGTCCAGGTGCGCTGTCACCGCACGGCTAATCATCTGTCGATTCTCGATCATGCTGGAATAGGATCCATTGATCCTTTTGCGTCTGTCACTACGCCCAACACTCGCGAGTTTGAAGCTCGTCACAGTCATTCAATCATTGACGTGTGTGCTGGGGCTGAGACTTAAGCTTTACACGTGCCTGGGCTGTTTCTAGAGTTAAACGCCAGGTTGTAACTTGTTTTGGGCATTTAACTCCAACTTGTAACCTGTTTCTGGCGTTTGACGCCAGAATGCAACATGGAACTGGCGTTGAACGCCATTTTACATCGTCTATTCTTTGGCAAAGTATGGACTATTATATATTTTTGGAAAGCCCTGGATATCTACTTTCCAACTCAATTGAGAGCGTGCCAATTGGACTCCTGTAACTCCAGAAAATCCACTCTGAGTGCAGGGAGGTCAGAATCCAACAATAACAGAAGTCCTTTTTCAGCCTGAATCAGATTTTTGCTCAGCTCCCTCAATTTCAGCCAGAAAATACCTGAAATTACAGAAAAACACACAAACTCATAGTAAAGTCCAAAAATGAGATTTTTAATTAAAAACTAATAAAAATATAATAAAAATTAACTAAATCATACTGAAAACATACTAAAAATAATGCCAAAAAGCGTATAAATTATCCGCTCATCAATCACGAGGCGGAGACCCATCCACAGAGAGAGGCTGCGCAGGCAGGCACGGAGCAGGCTGCATCACAGCAGGAGGCCCCATCTCTGATTCAGGCTGCAGACCTAGAGATCCCTATTCAGTCAGCACCTCCTCTGCAGCAGGCAGATCCTCAGACCACCACCACAGAGACTCCGGCTACCCATCCTTCTAGTGATGACACCCCTTCACATCCTGCTTGAGTGAGCATCAGGGACGATGCTTCATTTTAAGTGTGGGGAGGTCGCCATCTCTGGCGTATTTTTTGGTGAACCACTACAGACTCTTTTATTTTATTTTGCTACTTTTCTGTATTTTTTCTTTTTATTTTTTATTTCTCAGTACTTATACATTGCTATTTTCATGTATTTTTACTATATTTCTGCATGTTGCACTTTAGTTCATATTTTAGCCATTTAGTTTAGTTGCAATTCTAACTTATTAGTTATAGAAATTGTGGATTACTTAGTATAGTTTACCCTTTTTAGCATAAGATAACTTAGTTTAAATTAAAAATATAAAAAGGAAGTAAACTAGAGACTTTAACATAATAAAAACAATCCACACACCTTGTATATAGCATTACATGTTAGTTAGTTAACAACATTTCATCAAGGAGAAACACTAAGTCTTTAAAGCCACCTTAAGATTTACATTGAGAATAATGGGAACTCTTAATTTTTACTTGCATGACATATATAACTGATATATGATTTTTGAGTTAGAGGACACACAGCCTGTGAGTTTTGAGCTTAATTGTATGGTTACATTCAAACCATAATTTTTATTCCTGTGTGTTCCACCCTTCTTTTTTTATTCTGGTGTTCTTTACTTTGTTTTAATCTATATGCCCGATTATAGAATATAGATACATACCAAGAAAGTGATTGAGGCCATTGTTTGATTCTAGCTCACTTATCCCAAATTAGCCTACCTTTTACATCACCCTTGTTAGCCCCCTTGAGCCTTTAAATCCCCTCTTATTCTATAAACCACAATACTAGCCTTAAGTAGAAAAACAAAATAAAAATCCCAAGTTGAATCCTTGGTTAGCTTAAGATAGAAAGTGTGTATTGTTTAAGTGTGGGAAACCTATTGGGAACATGGATGATAAAAACAAAGGGTAGAAAGTAAAAAGAATAAAATAATTCAAAATAAAAATTTTGGGAAGCATGCTCATATGAAATCAAAATAATTGAATTACCATGTGCATTAAAAAAAAATAAAAAAATTTTTATTTTTCAGTATTTGAATAAAGGGGATACAAAAGAATTCCCCAAATGCAAAATAAAGCAATGCACATGGGACAAAAGTAAAACTAATGCATGAGCATGTAACGTCAAAAGTCGGAAAATTTGGGTGAATAGGTACAGAAATTCTTGCCTTACAAAGTATGTATGTTAGGTGAGATCTTAGACTAATCAAGGATTCACTTATTAGCTCACTTAGCCTTATACATATACCCTTACCTTTATCTTGGCCCCATTACAACCTTAATTAAAGACCTCATGATTTTTGTATGCCTATATTCTATAATTGTTGATTGGTTAGATGAAGAACAAAGTTATAGAAAGTAAGGATAAAAAGAAGAATAGAGTGATTAACCCAATAAACACTGAGTGACTAGAGAGTAAACACAAAATCCAGTGAGGGTTCAATAGCTCATCAACATATATCTCTGCTTAAATTGTTAGTTGTCTTGCAAGTTTGTAAAATATTTTTCTTTCCCATTTCAATTGTAAAAGTGCTTTATCATTATCTAAGGTTTGGCTATATATATATATATATATGATTCCTTGAGAATGTGAATTAATTTAACTACATGTAAGTTTTATATACAAGTGAATAAAAATTAGAATTGCATGATTCATTTAGGTAGTTGCATTTAGAATAGATTGCATTGCATGAGATTCCACCACTTCAACCTTACCTTACTCTTTATCTTGGATTTAGCATGAGGACATGCTATTGTTTAAGTGTGGGGAGGTTGATAAACCCATATTTTATGATAAATTTTGTGCTTAATTTAAGTGATTTATTCAATCCTTCACTCACTTATTCATGTTAATTGCATGGTTTTACTTTTCCTTCCTTATTATGTGATGTATGTGAAAAACATGTTTCCTATGCTTTAAAAATAATTATTTTAATTACCCTTTATTTCCATTCGATGCCGTGATTTGTGTGTTGAATAGTTTCAGATCTTCTAAGACAGAAATGACTTAAAGGATGGAAAGGAAACATACAAAAATGGAAGGAAAGCACAAAATGGAGTTTTTGGATAAACTGGCAGTGACGCAATCGCATTGACGACGCGGCCGCATGCCAGCGCGAAATGGCAGTGACGCAACCGCGTGATTGACGCGATCGCCCGCCTTAAGCGAAACGCATATGACGCGGACGCATGACTGAAGCGACCGCGTGATAAGGAAAACTCCAGATGACGCGACCGCGTGACCCACACGGACGCGTGACAGAGGCCACGCACCAGAAATTACAGAAAACGCTCCTAGCAATTTCTGAAGCCCTTTTTGGCCCAAATCCAAGTCCAGAAGGCACAAATCAGAGGTTATGAAGTGGGGGAATGCATCCATTCAAAGGAGGGTCTCCAATTATTTACTATTCATGATTTAGATGTAGTTTTGAGGGGGAGGTTCTCTCCTCTCTCTTTTAGGACTTAGAATTAGGATTTCTTTTGCTTTCAGGATTATCTCTTTTTATCAGGTCCAATATTCCTTTTTAATAACTTATTTTCTCAATTTAATTTATAAATTCTTCCATGTTACAGATTGTTCTTTTAATTAATGTTATCTGAGGTATTTCAGTTTATTATTTCTCTCTTTTATTTATGTTACTGTTGCTTCCAATCTGAAGACATTTTTATTCGAATATATTTACTTTTTCCCTTTTGGTCTTGGTTAAGAAATCAGTAACTCAGGAGTTATCAAACTCAACGTGATTGATAATTGTTATCTTTGCTAATTGAATTGAACTTCAATAATCCCAATCTTTCCGTAGGGATTAACTAGGATTTGAAGATCAAACTAATTAGTCACTTGACCTTTCTTTGCTTTAAGTAAAGGCTAACTAAGTGGAATTAAGATTCAATCTTCATCATCATTGATAAGGATAACTAGGATAGGACTTCCAATTTCTCATACCTTGCCAAAAGTTTATTTTACATTTATTTATTTATTTTATCTGCCATTTAAATTACTTGTTCCTCATCTTCAAAACCCCAATTTACAATCTTCATAATCAATAATAAGAACATACTTCCCTGCAGTTTCTTGAGAAGACGACCTGAGGTTTAAATACTTCGGTTATCAATTTTTAAGGGCTTTGTTACTTGTGACAACCAAAACTTTTGTAAGAAAGGTTGATTGCTTGGTTTAGTAACTATACTTGCAACGAGAGTTTACTATAACATCTAAACCATCAATCTTCAGCTCTTCAGTGCCTCATCATCATCAGGGGCAGGCACAATCTTGCCATCCTCTACAATATTATCCATGCTAAACAGACTGAGGTTGGCATCGAGGATAATAACTCGGACCTGAGCCTTCAGATTTTCATATAAAGCGGTCATACCATTCACCACATGGCCCTAGAGCTCGGCATAGTAATCTTAAGTGGACTGGAGCCTCTCCTTGGTCTCCAACAGCTCCCCATAAGTTCGAGTATAGTCTCCTTAGCCTTTTTGGCCATATCTTCAGCCAGATTAGCAGCAGCCTCCGCAGCAGTAGCCATAGCTTTCTCCTTTTCCACCATAAGCTCCAATCCAACACTCTTGGCATGCCACTCACGCTTCAAGCCCTCCACCCTCTCATACTCAGCCTTGGCATCTGGTGCATGAAATCACAATCACACTTTTGCAATTCCGCACAACTAACCAGCAAGTGCACTGGGTCATCTGATGAGCGGATAATTTATACGCTTTTTGGCATTGTTTTTAGTATGTTTTTAGTAGGATCTAGTTACTTTTAGGGATGTTTTCATTAGTTTTTATGTTAAATTCACATTTCTAGACTTTACTATGAGTTTGTGTGTTTTTCTGTGATTTCAGGTATTTTCTGGCTGAAATTGAGGGACTTGAGCAGAAATCAGATTCAGAGGTTGAAGAAGGACTGCTGATGCTGTTGGATTCTGACCTCCCTGGTCTCAAAGTGGATTTTTTTGGAGCTACAGAACTCGAAATGGCGCTACAGAACTCAAAGTGCACTTGCTGGTTAGTTGTGCGAAGTTGTGAACAATGGTATTGGCATCATGTTTTTGGCGCCATTACCAGGGAAAGAAAGAGCGATGAATTTTACATAATCAAAGTGTAATCACAATTTCTGCGCACCAAGTTTTTGGTGCCGTTGCCGGGGATTGTTTGAGTTTGGACAACTGACGGTTCATCTTGTTGCTCAGATTAGGTAATTTTCTTTTTGTTTTGTTTTCAAAAATTTTTTCAAAAATATTTCAAAAATTTTCTTCTTTGTTTTCGAAAAATTTTTTTAAAAAAAAATATGTTTTCAAAAATATATTTTTCTTCAGGATTTTTAAGAATGAATTCTAGTGTTTCATGAAACATGTTGAATCTTATCTGGCTGTAAAGCCATACCCAAACTGCTTTGGGATTGGTATTCAACTAATCACTCCAGTCCATGTAATTATATACTAAAGCTTGGCTGGCTATTAAGCCATGCCTGACCCTTTGATTGGAGCTTTAGAGCATAAGATTCCTCGAATTCATATTAAAAATTTTGGAATCCTTATTTTTCTTTTTCAAAATAATTTTTCGAAAAATATAAAATAAAAAAACCAAAAAAAAAATTTTAGAAAATCACAAAAAGCAAAAATATTTCATGTTTCTTGTTTGAGTCTTGAGTCATGTTATAAGTTTGGTGTCAATTACATGTGCATCTTGCATTTTTCGAAAATTTCATGCATTCATAGTGTTCTTCATAATCTTCAAGTTGTTCTTGGTAAGTCTTCTTGTTTGATCTTGATGAATTTTCGTTTTGTGTTGTTTGGTGTTTTTCATATGCATTTTTAAATTCTTAGTGTCTAAGCATTAAAGGATTCTAAGTCTGGTGTCTTGCATGTTTTCTTGCATTAAAAATTTTTCAAAATTGTGTCTATGATGTTCATCTTGACATTCAAAGTGTTCTTGGTGTTCATCTTGACATTCATAGCATTCTTACATGCATTCATTGTTTTGATTTAAAAATTTCATGCATTGCATCTTTTTAGTGTTTTTCTCTCTCATCAAAAAAAAAATAAAAATAAAAATAAAAATATCTTTCCTCTTTTCCCTCATCAAATTCGAAAATTTGAGTTGACTTTTTCAAAAATTTTTAAAATCAAGTTGTTTCTTATGAGTCAAATCAAATTTTCAATTTGAAAATCTTATCTTTTTCAAAATCTTTTTCAAAAATCAAATCTTTTTCAAATTTATTAGTTATTTTCGAAAAGTCCAAAAATATTTTTCAAAAATCTTTTTCTTATTTTTATATCAAATTTTCGAAAATAACAATAACAATTAATGTTTTGATTCAAAAATTTCAAGTTTGTTACTTGCTTGTTAAGAAAGATTCAAACTTTGAGTTCTAGAATCATATCTTGTGATTTCTTATGAATCAAGTCATTAATTGTGATTTTAAAAATCAAATCTTTTTTCAAAAACTAATTTCTATCATATATTTTCAAAAATATCTTCTCATCTTATCTTTTTCAAAAATCTAATTTCAAAATATCTTTTCTAACCTCCTAACTTCTTATCTTTTCAAAATTTGTTTTAACTAACTAACTAACTTTTTGTTTGTTTCTTATCTTTTTCAAAACTACCTAACTAACTCTCTCTCTCTCTCATTTTCGAAAATATCTCCCCTCTTTTTCAAAATTTCTTTTTAATTAAACTAATTATTTTATTCTTTATTTGAATTTTCGAAAATTACTAACCTTTTTTAAAAACTATTTTCAAAAATCACTAACTCTTTTTCAAAAATAATTTTTGAAAATTTCCTCCTTCTCTCTCATCTTATTCTATTTATTTATTCATCTACTAACATCTCTTCCTCACATCATCACCAAATTCGAACCCCCTCTTCTATCTGTGTTCGAATTTCTTCTTCTTTTCTTCTACTAACAATAAGGAACCTCTTTACTGTGACATAGAGGATTCCTCTTCTTTTCTTCTTCTCTCTTCTCTTTCTTATGAGCAGGGACAGAGAAAAAGGCATTCTTGTTGAAGCTGACCCAGAACCTGAAAGGACTCTGAAGAGAAAATTAAGAGAAGCTAAATTACAACAATCCAGAGAGACCTTGGTTCAAGGATAAACCTCATGCCCCTCTTTATAATGGAGAAACTGGGAATCATTAAGGTGCAAGCTGCTAAAATCTCCTTAGAGATGGCAGACAGCTCAAGAAAACAGGCTTATGGACAAGTAGAGGATGTATTAGTAAAGGTTGAGGGCCTTTACATCCCTACTGATTTCATAGTCTTGGATACTGGAAAGGAAGAGGATGAATCCATCATCCTAGGAAGACTTTTCCTAGCCACAGCAAGAGCTGTGATTGATGTTGACAGAGGTGAATTAGTCCTTCAATTAAATGGGGACTCCCTGGTGTTTACAACTCAAGGTCATCCTTCTGTCAACATAGAGAGGAAGCATAAAAAGCTTCTCTCAAAACAGAGTCAACCAAAGCCCCCACAGTCAAACTCTAAGTTTGGTGTTGGGAGGCCACAACCAAACTCTAAGTTTGGTGTTGAACTCCCATATCCAAACTCTAAGTTTGGTGTTGGAGAGTTTCAACAATGCTCTGAACATCTGTGAGGCTCCATGAGAGCCCACTGTCAAGCTATTGACATTAAAGAAGCGCTTGTTGGGAGGCAACCCAATTTTTATTTATCTAACTATATTTTTCTTAGTTATATGTCTTTATAGGTTCATGATCATGTGGAGTCACAAAATAAACAAAAAAATTGAAAACGGAATCAAAAACAGCAGAAGAAAAATCACACCCTGGAGGAAAAACCTGCCTGGCGTTCAATGCCAGAACAGAGCATGGTTCTGGCGCTGAACGCCCAAAATGGGCAGCATCCTGGCGCTGAACGCCCAGAACAAGCATGGTTCTGGCGTTCAACGCCAGAAGTAGCGACAAATGGGCGTTGAATGCCCAAAATGGGCACCAACCTGGCGCTGAACGCCCAGAGTTGTGTGCAAGGGCATTTTTACATGCCTAATGGGTGCAGGGATGTAAATCCTTGACACCTCCGGATCTGTGGACACCACAGGATCACCTCAAGATCTGTGGACACCACAGGATCATCTCAGGATCTGTGGACCCCACAGGATCCCCACCCACCTCACCCTCTATCTCTCCATTCATGACCATCCCTTCTGTTTTCCATTCACCACTCACATCCATACACACATCCCTCCATCTCCTCCATATCTTCTTCTTCTTCTTCTATTCCTTCTTTTGCTCGAGGGCGAGCAACATTCTAAGTTTGGTGTGGAAAAAGCATAAACTTTTTTTGTTTTTCTATTACCATTGATGGCACCTAAACCTCTAAAAGAGGGGAAGGAAAGACAAAGGCTTCCACCTCCGAGTCATGGGAGATGGAAAGATTCATCTCAAGGGTCTATAGCTCAGTGGTAGAACATGTGGCTGCAAATCAAGAGATCCCTGAGATACCTCAGGGGAGGCACTTCCCTCCACATAAATATTAGGAGCAAATCAACACCTCTTTTCTGGAGCTAAAGAACTCGAAATGGCGCGCTTTCAATTGCGTTGGAAAGTAGACATCCAGGGCTTTCCAGCAATGTATAATAGTCCATACTTTCGCCAAGATTTGATGACGCAAACTGGCATTCAACGCCAGCTCTCTGCCCAATTCTGGCGTCCAGCGCCAAAAAAGGATCCAAAACCAGAGTTAAACGCCAGAAATGGATCAAAACCTGGCGTTCAACTCCACAAATGGCCTCTGCACGTGTAAAGTTAAAGCTCAGCCCAAGCACACACCAAGTGGGCCCCAGAAGTGAATTTATGCATCAATTACTTACTCATGTAAACCCTAGTAGCTAGTTTATTATAAATAGGACATTTCACTATTGTATTAGATATCTTTGGATCTTTGGATTGTATTTTGATCCTGAGATCACGTTTTGGGGGCTGGCCATCTCGGCCATGCCTGAACCTTTCACTTATGTATTTTCAACGGTAGAGTTTCTACACTCCATAGATTAAGGTGTGGAGCTTTGCTGTCCCTCAAAGATTAATGCAAAGTACTACTATTTTCTATTCAATTCATCTTATTTCGCTTCTAAGATATTCATTTGCACTTCAACCTGAATGTGATGAACGTGACAATCATCATCATTCCCTATGAACGCGTGCCTGACAACCACTTCCGTTCTACCCTAGATTGAATGAGTATCTCTTAGATCTCCTAATCAGAATCTTCGTGGTGTAAGCTAGAATGATGGCGGCATTCAAGAGAATCCGGAAAGTCTAAACCTTGTCTGTGGTATTCCGAGTAGGATTCAGTGATTGAATGACTGTGACGAGCTTCAAACTCGCGATTGTGGGGCGTTAGTGACAGACGCAAAAGAATCAATGGATTCTATTCCGACATGATCGAGAACCGACAGATGAATAGCCATGCTGTGACAGAGCATGTTAGCATATTATTCACTGAGAGGATGGGATGTAGCCACTGACAACGGTGATGCCCTTGCATAAAGCCAGCCATGGAAAGGAGTAAGACTGATTGGATGAAGATAGCAGGAAAGCAGAGACTCAGAGGAACAAACGCATCTCTATACGCTTATCTGAAATTCTCACCAATGAATTACATAAGTGTCTCTATCCCTATTTTCTGTTTATTTATTAATTAATATTCGAAAACCCCATAACTGTTTTATATCCGCCTGACTGAGATTTACAAGGTGACCATAGCTTGCTTCATACCAACAATCTCTGTGGGATTCGACCCTTACTCACGTAAGGTATTACTTGGACGACCTAGTGCACCTGCTGGTTAGTTGTGCGAAGTTGTGAACCATGGTATTGGCATCATGTTTTTGGCGCCATTACCAGGGAAAGAAAGAGCGATGAATTTTACATAATCAAAGTGTAATCGCAATTTCTGCGCACCATCATTCAAGTAATACCTTACGTGAGTAAGGGTCGATCCCACGGAGATTGTCGGCTTGAAGCAAGCTATGGTTATCTTGTAACTCTTAGTCAGGATATCAATAATTCTCAGATTTAATTGTAAAAAGTAAAAAAACATCAAATAAATACTTGTTATGCAGTAATGAAGAACAGGTTGAGGCTTTGGAGATGCTTTGTCTTCTGAATCTCTGCTTTCCTACTATCTTCTTCTTCTTGCACGCAAGGCTTCTTTCATGGCAAGCTTTATGTTGGGCATCACCGTTGTCAATGGCTACTTCCCGTCCTCTCAGTGAAAACGTTCCAACTGCGCTGTCAGCGCACGGCTAATCATCTGTCGGTTCTCGATCATGCTGGAATAGGATCCATTGATCCTTTTGTGTCTGTCACACGCCCAACAATGGCGAGTTTGAAGCTCGTCACAGTCATCCCTTCCCAGATCCTACTCAGAATACCACAGACAAGGTTTAGACGTTCTGGATCTCAGGAATGGCCGCCCATAATTCTAGCTTATACCACGAAGACTCTGATCTGAATTATGAGGCTAAGAGATATGCATTCAATCTAAGCTAGAACAGAGGTGGTTGTCAGGAACGCGTTCATGGGTGAGAATGATGATGAGTGTCACGGATCATCACATTCATCAAGTTGAAGTGCGAATGAATATCTTAGAATAGAAGCAAGCGTGATAGAATAGAAAACAGTAGTAATTGCATTAATTCATGAAGAACAGCAGAGCTCCTCACCCCAACAATGGGGTTTAAAGACTCATGGCATAGAGAATACAATAAGAAACATGTAGAGTGTCATGAGGTACAAGATGAATCACTAAAAGTAGTTTTTATAGTGAATTGGTGACCTAGGGTTACAGAAATGAGTAAGCTAGGGTGTTTAGTGTAAAAATCCACTTCCGAGACCCACTTGGTGTGTGCTTGGGCTGAGCATTGAAACTTTCATTTGTAGAGACTTTTCTTGGAGTTAAACGCCAGCTTTTGTGCCAGTTTGGGCGTTTAACTCCAGTTTTTATGCCAGTTCCGGCGTTAAACGCCAGAATTCTTGAGCTGACTTGGAACGCCTGTTTGGGCCATCAAATCTCGGGCAAAGTATAGATTATTATATATTTCTGGAAAGCTCAGGATGTCTACTTTCCAACGCAATTGAGAGCGCACCAATTGAGCTTCTGTAGCTCCAGAAAATCCACTTTGAGTGCAGGGAGGTCAGAATCCAACAGCATCTACAGTCCTTTTTCAGCCTCTGAATAAGATTTTTGCTCAGGTCCCTCAATTTCAGCTAGAAAATACCTAAAATCACAGAAAAACATACAAACTCATAGTAAAGTCCAGAAAAGTGAATTTTAAGTAAAAACTAATAAAAATATAATAAAAACTAATTAAAATATACTAAAAATAATGCCAAAAAGCGTATAAATTATCCACTCATCACAACACCAAACTTAAATTGTTGCTTGTCCCCAAGCAACTGAAAATCAAATAGGATAAAAAGAAGAGAATATAAAATGAATTCCAAAAACATCTATGAAGATCAGTATTAATTAGATGAGCGGAGCTTTTAGCTTTTTGCTTCTGAACAGTTTTGGCATCTCACTTTATTCCTTGAAGTTCAGAATGATTGGCATCTATAGGAACTCAGAATCCAGATAGTGTTATTGATTCCCCTAGTTAATTATGTTGATTCTTGAACACAGCTACTTTATGAGTCTTAGCTGTGGCCCTAAGCACTTTGTTTTCCAGTATTACCACCGGATACATAAATGCCAGAGACACATAACTGGGTGAACCTTTTCAGATTGTGACTCAGCTTTGCTAGAGTCCCCAATTAGAGGTGTCCAGGGTTCTTAAGCACACTCTTATTTTTGCTTTGGACCTCGACTTTAACCGCTCAGTCTCAAGTTTTCACTTGACACCTTCACGCCACAAGCACGTGGTTAGGGACAGCTTGGTTTAGCGGCTTAGGCCAGGATTTTATTCCTGTGGACCCTCCTATCCACTGATGCTCAAAGTCTTGGATCCTTTTTATCACCCTTGCCTTTTGATTTAAAGGGGTTTTGGCTTTTTCTGCTTGATTTTCTTTTTCTTTCTTTTTTCTTTTCTCCCTTTTTTTTCACTTCTTTTTTTTTTCTGCAAGCTTTTCACTGCTTTTTCTTGCTTCAAGAATCAATTTTATGATTTTTCAGATCATCAGATAACATTTCTCCTTTTCCCATCATTCTTTCAAGAGCCAACAATTTTAACATTCATAAACAATCAACTTCAAAAATATGCACTGTTCAAGCATTCATTCAGAAAACAATAGTATTGCCACCACATCAAAATAATTAAACTGTTTTAAAATTCAAAATTCATGTACTTCTTTTTCTTTTTCAATTAAAAATACTTTTTATTTTAGAAAGGTGATGGATTCATAGGACATTCATAGCTTTAAGACATAAACTTTAAATTTTTATTGATTATGGAATAAAAATAAGACTCAAAAATAAATATAAGCGCAGACCCATAATAATAGAAGACAGAAAATCAAAAGCAGAAGAATAAATGACTCTTAAAATAGACTCTTAATAATAAAGGTTATCACAGAGTTAGGACTCAACAACCTTGATTTTGAGGAGTGGATGCTCCCTCAATCTGTGGGGTGCTTGGTCCTTCAAGGGAGAGCTTCTGGCGCTTCAGCTCCTGTAGCTCACGCCCCTGCTTCTCCTGTTCCTTCAGCAGTTTGCAGAGCATGCAGTTTTGATTCTGCTGTTCTTCCTTAAGTTGTTCCATAGCTTCTTGCAACTTGGTAACAGATGCTTCTAGGCGGGTCCAGTAGTCAATTTCAGGAATTTCTGCGAGGAACTCCTGCGCCCTCCTTTTGATGGAGTTGTCTTGCACTTGTCCTTCCATTGACTTCTTGGTGATTGGGTGTTCGATTGGGATGAATTCATCTACTCCCATTCTCACCCCAGCATCTTTACATAGCAGAGAAATTAAGCTTGGGTAGGCCAGTTTGGCTTCAGTGGAGTTCTTGTTTGCAATTGTGTAAATCTCACAAGAAATCAGATGATGAATCTCCACTTCTTTTCCAAGCATAATACAATGAATCATCACTACTCTTTTGACGGTGACCTCAGAGCAGTTGCTAGTGGGCAATATAGAACGCCCAATGAAGTCCAACCTGCCTCTTGCAACTGGTTTGAGATCTCCCCTCTTGAGTTGGTTTGGGACACCTTTTGAATTGGTTATCCACTTAGTTCCAGGGAGGCATATGTCCTCTAGAACTTGATCCAACCCCTTATCTACTCTCACCATTCTCCTATTAAAGGATTCTGGATCATCTTGTAGTTGAGGCAATTTGAAGATCTCTCTTATTTTGTCCAGATGGAGGTAAATAAGCCTTCCTCTGACCATGGTTCGGTAGGTATGAAAGGCGGTTCCAGTTATTCTCTGCTTATCTGTTAGCCACAGATTTGAGTAGAATTCCTAAACCATGTTTCTTCCAACCTTTGTCTCAGGATTGGCTAGAATTTCCCATCCTCTGTTTCAAATTTGCTCTTAGATCTCCGGATATTCATCCTCTTTCAGATTGAATTTAACTTCCGAGATCACTGACCTCAGACCCATTATTTTGTGGTAATGGTCTGCATGTTCTTTGGTTAAGAACCTCTCTTGATTCCAAAGATTCTTTGGAGTATTCTCTTTCTTGCCTCTTGATTTGGTTTATTTTCCCTTAGGTGCCATGATCTTGATGAGTCTTAGCTCAGTGATCACGAAAAAACACACCAAACTTAGAGGTTTGCTTGCCCTCAAGCAAAAGAAAGGAAAGGGGAGAGAGAGGAAAAGAGGCAAATTCGAATGGTGCTGAGGAGGGGATGGCCGAATGTATATTTATAGGAGGAGGGGAGGGATTTCGAAAAAAAATTGAAAGAGATATGATTGATGGAAGAAAATAAAATCATGATATGAAAAAGATGAGATTTGTAATTGAAAAAGATATAAAGATGTTAAATCTGAAAATTTGGTTATGCATCTAAGAATTAAAAGATGATATGATGAGTTGAAAAAGATTTGGAAAGAAATTAAGAAGATAATTGAGTTTTTGAAGAAGATTTGGGAAGGATTGGAAAGAAAATTGAAAAGAGATTTAGAAAATGTTTGAATATTTGAAAATTGAGGGTGAATGATGAAATTTTGAAACATGTTTAAGCAGAAAAGTATGAATCAAAACATGAAAATTTGAAAAAATTTGAAGTTGGAAACAAAATCTCCTCCCCCTGCCTTTCTGGCGTTAAACGCCCAATTGTTGGCCATTATGGGCGTTTAACGCCCAGCCCCTGGCTGGGGTTAAATGCCAGAAACCCCTTTATCACTGGGCGTTTTTTTGAACGCCCAGGATGCTGCAATTCTGGCATTAAACGCCCAGAATGGTACCCATTCTGGCGTTTAACGCCCAAAATGGTACCTTTACTGGCGTTAAATGCCCAAAATGGTACCCATTCTGGCGTTTAACGCCCAAAATGCCCATTACTAGCGTTTTCTTGCCAGCAAGCTCCTTTTTTCTACTTTTTGCACTGAATCCTTCTGTAACTCTGTGAATTCCTTCAATTTTGATGATTAACCTTTGAAAAAATGTATATCAAACTTCTACAAGTGTTAATTAAAACAAATAACTTGCTAATGGCTGGGTTGCCTCCCAGCAAGCGCTTCTTTATTGTCTTTAGCTGGACTTTTACTGAGCTTCATTCAAGCCTCAGTTTTGAGCATTCTTGCTCAAAATTGCTTTCAAGATAATGTTTGATTCTCTATCCATTAACAATGGACTTTTTGTCAGAATCAATATCTTGAAGCTCAACATATCCATATGGTGACACTCTTGTAATCACATATGGTCCCCTCCACCGGGATTTTAGTTTCCCGGGGAATAATCTGAGCCTAGAGTTGAATAGCAGAACTTTTTGTCCTGGTTCAAAGACTCTAGATGACAGTTTCTTGTCATGCCACTTTTTTGCTTTCTCCTTATAAATTTTAGCATTTTCAAAAGTATTGAGTCTGAATTCTTCTAGCTCATTCAGCTGGAGCAGTCTTTTTTCTGCAGCTAACTTAGCATCCATGTTTAGGAATCTGGTTGCCCAGTAGGCTTTATGTTCTAGTTCCACGGGCAGATGACAGGCCTTGCCATACACAAGCTGGTATGGAGAGGTTCCTATAGGAGTCTTGAATGCTGTTTTGTATGCCCACAGAGCATCATCCAAGCTCTTTGCCCAATCCTTTCTACGGGCAATTACGGTCCGTTCTAGGATTCTCTTTAGTTCTCTATTAGAGACTTCAGCCTGCCCATTTGTCTGTGGATGATACGGAATTGCTACTTTGTGGCTAATTCCATATCGAACCCTAGCAGAGTAAAGCTGTTTATTGCAGAAATGGGTGCCCCCATCACTGATTAGTACTCTGGGAACACCAAATCTGCTGAAAATATGTTTCTGGAGGAACTTCAGCACAGTCTTGGTATCATTAGTGGGTGTGGCAATTGCTTCCACCCATTTAGATATGTAGTCTACTGCCACCAAAATGTAAGTGTTTGAGTATGATGGTGGGAAAGGACCCATGAAGTCAATACCCCATACATCAAACAACTCAATCTCTAAGATCCCTTGTTGAGGCATGGCATAACCATGAGGCAAGTTACCAGCTCTTTGGCAACTGTCACAGTTACGCACAAACTCTCGGGCATCTCTATAGAGAGTAGGCCAATAGAAGCCACATTGGAGGACTTTAGTGACTGTTCGCTCACTTCCGAAATGTCCTCCATACTGTGATCCATGGCAATGCCACAGGATCTTCTGTACCTCCTCTCTAGGGACGCATCTGCGGATCATTCCGTCTGCGCATCTCTTAAAGAGATATGGTTCATCCCATAAGTAGTACTTTACATCAGAAATTAGTTTTTTCTTTTGCAACCTGCTGTACTCCTAGGGTATGAACCTCACAACTTTATAATTTGCAATGTCTGCAAACCATGGTTCTTCTTGAATGGCAAAAAGTTGCTCATCCGGAAAGGTCTCAGAGATCTCAGTAAGAGGGAGGGACGCCCCTGTTACTGGTTCTATCCGGGACAGGTGATCAGCTACCTGGTTCTCTGTCCCTTTTCTGTGTCTTATTTCTATATCAAACTCTTGTAGAAGCAACACCCATCTTATGAGCCTGGGTTTTGAATCCTACCTTGTGAGTAGATATTTAAGAGCAGCATGGTCAATATACACTATCACTTTTGAACCTACTAAATAGGATCTAAACTTGTCAATGGCATAAACCACTGCAAGTAACTCCTTTTCTGTGGTTGTGTAGTTCTTCTGTGCGTCATTTAGAACATGACTGGCATAGTAAATGACGTGCAAAAGCTTGTTATGCCTTTTTCCCAACACTGCACCAATGGCATAGTCACTGGCATCACACATTAATTCGAATGGTAATGTCTAGTCAGGTGCAGAGATGACTGGTGCCGTGACCAACTTGGCTTTCAGGGTCTCAAACGCCTGCAAACATTCTGTGTCAAACACAAATGGCGTGTCAGCAGCTAGCAGGTTGCTTAGAGGTTTTGCAATTTTTGAAAAATCCTTTATGAACCTCCTATAGAATCCGGCATGCCCCAGAAAGCTTCTGATTGCCTTAACATTGGCAGGTGGTGGTAATTTCTCAATTACCTCTACCTTGGCTTGATCCACCTCTATCCCCTTGCTTGAAATTTTGTGTCCAAGGACAATTCCTTCAGTCACCATAAAGTGACATTTTTCCCACTTTAAGACCAGGTTAGTCTCTTGGCACCTTTTCAGGACAAGTGCTAGATGATCAAGACAGAAGCTGAATGAGTCTCCAAATACTGAGAAGTTATCCATGAAGACTTCCAGGAACTTCTCTACCATATCAGAGAAGATGGAGAGCATGCACCTCTGAAAGGTTGCAGGTGCATTGCATAGACCAAAAGGCATTTTTCTGTAAGCAAATACTCTAGATGGACATGTGAATGCTGTTTTCTCTTGGTATTGAGGATCCACTGCAATTTGGTTGTAGCCTGAATAGCCATCCAAGAAGCAGTAGTATTCATGGCCTGCTAGTCTCTCTAGCATCTGGTCTATGAATGGTAAAGGAAAATGATCCTTTCTGGTGGTTGTATTGAGCCTTTTGTAGTCAATACACATACGCCACCCTGTAACTGTTCTTGTGGGAACCAGTTCATTTTTTTCATTATGAACCACTGTCATGCCTCCCTTCTTGGGGACAACTTGGACAGGGCTTACCCAGGGGCTATCAGAAATAGGATAAATAATCCCAGCCTCTAGTAACTTAGTGACCTCTTTCTGCACCACTTCCTTCATGGCTGGATTTAGCCGCCTCTGTGGTTGAACCACTGGCTTAGCATCTTCCTCCAATAGGATCTTGTGCATGCATCTTGCTGGGCTAATGCCCTTAAGGTCACTTATGGACCACCCAAGAGCTGTCTTGTGTGTCCTTAGCACTTGAATTAGTGCTTTCTCTTCCTGTGGATTTAAAGCAGAGCTTATGATCACTGGAAAAGTGTCACCCTCTCCCAAAAATGCATATTTCAGGGATGGTGGTAGTGGTTTGAGCTCTGGTTTAGGAGGTTTCTCCTCTTCCTGAAAGATTTTGAGAGGTTCTTTTATTTCCTCAGGTTCCTCCAAATCAGGCTGAACATCTTTAAAGATGTCCTGTAGCTCTGATTCATGACTCTCAGTCATATTGATCTCTTCCACCAAAGAGTCAATAATATAAGTGCTCATGCAGTCATTTGCTGTGTCTGGATGCTGCATAGCTTTGACAGCATTTAACTTGAACTCATCCTCATTGACTCTCAGGGTCACTTCCCATTTTTGTACATCAATAAGAGTTCGTCCAGTTGCTAGGAAAGGTCTTCCTAGAATGAGAGTTGCACTCTTCTGCTCCTTCATTTCCAGCACTACAAAGTCAGTGGGAAAGGCGAATGGCCCAACCTTGACAATCATGTCCTCAATGATGCCTGATGGATATTTAATGGAGCCATCAGCAAGTTGAAGACATATCCGGGTTGGTTTGACTTCTTCAGTCAAACCAAGCTTTCTGATAGTGGATGCAGGTATTAGGTTGATACTTGCTCCAAGGTCACATAGAGCTGTCTTGGTGCAAGCGCCCTCTAATGTGCATGGTATCATAAAGCTTCCTGGATCTTGAAGCTTTTCTGGTAAGCTTTTTAGAATGACTGCACTGCATTCTTCAGTGAGAAAAACTTTTTCAGTTTCTCTCCAATCCTTCTTATGACTTAAGATCTCTTTCATGAACTTAGCATAAGAGGGTATTTGCTCAAGTGCCTCTGCAAACGAGATCTTTATTTCAAGAGTCCTAAGATAGTCTGCAAAGTGGGCAAATTGTTTATCCTGTTTCGCTTGGCGGAGCTTCTGAGGATAAGGCATCTTGGCTTTATATTCTTCAACCTTAGTTGCTGCAGGTTTGTTCCCTACAGAAGTGGTTGGAGAAGCCTTCTTAGAGGGGTTACTATCAGCACTTGCAGGTGTCTGATTCCTCATTGGCGTTTGAACGCCGGAACTGGGCAAGGAATGGGCGTTTAACGCCAACTTTTCCCCTTTTTCTGGCTTTTGAACGCCAGAGTTATTCCTCTCTGGGCTCTTGATGTCCTCAGAGGGATTTTGGGCAGTGGTTTGGTCATCCTCTGTCATTTGTTCCTTTCTTGACTTTTTGCTATTTTGAGTTGAGTTTTTCAATGTCTTCCCGCTCCTTAGTTGGACAGCTTGGCATTCTTCTGTTATCTGTTTAGATAGCTGCTATCTTGTCTGATTCAATTGTGTTTCTATATTCTTGTTAGCATTTTTAGTGTCTTGGAGCATCTCTTTGAATTCTGCTAATTGTTTTGTCATAAGGATTAATTGCTGATTAAGTTCAACAATCTGTTCTTGAGGATTAGGATCAGTAGTTACTGCCATAGCCTCTTCTTTTATGGAGGACTCACTGTTTGAGTACAGATGTTGATTTCTAGCAACTGTATCTATGAGTTCTTGAGCCTCTTCAATTGTTTTTCTCATGTGTATAGATCCACCAGCTGAGTGGTCTAGGGACATCTGAGCTTTTTCTGTAAGCCCATAGTAGAAGATGTCTAACTGTACCCACTCTGAAAACATTTCAGAGGGGCATTTTCTCAGCATCCCTCTGTACCTCTCCCAGGCATTATAAAGGGATTCATGATCCTCTTGTTTAAAGCCTTGGATGTCCAGCCTTAGCTGTGTCATCCTTTTTGGAGGGTAAAATTGGTTCAAGAATTTGTCTGATAACTGTCTCCATGTTTTTATACTTGCTGTGGGTTAGTTATTTAACCACCTCTTAGCTTGATTTTTTACAGCAAATGGAAACAGTAATAATCTGTAGACATCCTGATCCACTTTTTTATCACGTACTGTGTCAGCAATTTGTAAGAATTGTGCCAGAAACTCAGTAGGTTCTTCCTATGGAAGACCGAAATACTGGCAATGTTGCTGCACCATGATAATGAGCTGAGGATTTAGCTCAAAGCTGCTTGCTTTGATGGGAGGTATACAGATGCTACTCCCATATGCAGCTGTAATGGGGTTAGCATATGACCCCAGAGTCCTTCTAGACTGTTCACTTCCACTTAGGTCCATGATGGAGAAAGGGAGATGATGTGGATTGCAAATAATATATATATATATATATATATATATATATATATATATATTACAAGTAACCGAAAATAATAAGTAAAATAAATGGAAAATAAAATAAAATTTCGAAAACAAAAATAAAATAAAATAAAATAAAAGAAAATTGAAAACTAAATTAATTAATTAATTAAAAAGATTTTGAAATTAGAAATTAAAAAGATATGATTGAAAATTATTTTGAAAAAGATATGATTTAGAAGCTATGATTGCAAATTAAAAAAGAGACATGATTGAGAATTATTTTGAAAAAGATATGATTGAGAAGATATGATTGCAAATTAAAAAAAAAGATATGATTGAAAAGATATGATTGAAGAAATTAAAAAGATTTGATTTTTGAAAAAGATTTGAAAAGATCAATTTTTGAAATTAGAATATTGACTTGACTAAAAAAAAGATATGATTTTGAAAATCTTTGACTAAATTAATGCAAAATTTCAAAATTTATGAGTAAAATAAGGAAAGGATATTTTTTTGATTTTTGAATTTTAATGTGGAAAGAGAAAAACAACAAAATGACACTAAACTTAGAAATTTTAGATCAAAACAGAGAGAACAAACAAGAAAACTTTGAATGTCAAGATGAACACCAAGAACACTTTGAAGATCAAGATGAACACCAAGAACAAATTTTTGAAAATTTTTTAAGTAAATAAAAGCACAAAAACACCAAACTTAAAATTTTTAGAAAATCAAATACAAATTTTTTAAAATTTAAGGGAAAACACAAAGAAGACACCAAACTTAGAATTTTTAAAAATCAAGAAAGAACAAAAGATATGCAATTTCAAAAAATTAAAAGAAAATAAAAGCATGCAATTGACGCCAAACTTAAAATATGAAACTAAACTCAAATAAAAGACTCTAAACCAACAAAAATAAATTATTCCTAATCTAAGCAACAAGATAAACCGTCAGTTGTCCAAACTCGAACAATCCCCGGCAACGGCGCCAAAAACTTGGTGCACGAAATCACAATCACACTTTTGCGATTCCGCACAACTAACCAGCAAGTGCACTGGGTCGTCCAAGTAATACCTTACGTGAGTAAGGGTCGATCCCACAGAGATTTTCGGCCTGAAGCAAGCTATGGTTATCTTGTAACTCTTAGTCAAGATATCAATAATTCTCAGATTTAATTGTAAAAAGTAAAAGAACTTGAAATAAATACTTGTTATGCAGTAATGAAGAACAGGTTGAGGCTTTGGAGATGCTTTGTCTTCTGAATCTCTGCTTTCCTACTATCTTCTTCTGCTTGCAGGCAAGGCTCCTTCCATGGCAAGCTTTATGTTGGGCATCACCGTTGTCAATGGCTACTTCCCGTCCTCTCAGTGAAAACATTCCAAATGCGCTGTCAGCGCACGGCTAATCATCTGTCGGTTCTCGATCATGCTGGAATAGGATCCATTGATCCTTTTGCGTCTGTCACACGCCCAACAATCGCGAGTTTGAAGCTCGTCACAGTCATCCCTTCCTAGATCCTACTCAGAATACCACAGACAAAGCTTAGACGTTCTGGATATCAGGAATGGCCGTCCATAATTCTAGCTTATACCACGAAGACTCTGATCTGAATTATTAGGCTAAGAGATATGCATTCAATCTAAGCTAGAACAGAGGTGGTTGTCAGGCACGCGTTCATGGGTGAGAATGATGATGAGTGTCACAGATCATCACATTCATCAAGTTGAAGTGCGAATGAATATCTTAGAATAGAAGCAAGTGTGATAGAATGGAAAACAATAGTAATTGCATTAATTCATGAAGAACAGCAGAGCTCCTCACCCCCAACAATGGGGTTTAGAGACTCATGCCGTAGAGAATACAATAAGAAACGTGTAGAGTGTCATGAGGTACAAGATGAATCACTAAAAGTAGTTTTTATAGTGAACTGGTGACCTAGGGTTACAGAAAATGAGTAAGCTAGGGTGTTTAGTGTAAAAATCCACTTCTGGTACCCACTTGGTGTGTGCTTGGGCTGAGCAATAAAGCTTTAATGTGTAGAGACTTTTCTTGGAGTTAAACGCCAGCTTTTGTGCCAGTTTGGGCGTTTAACTCCAGTTTTTATGCCAGTTCCAGCGTTAAACGCCAGAATTCTTGAGCTGACTTGGAACGCCGGTTTGGGCCATCAAATCTCAAGCAAAGTATGGAATATTATATATTGCTGGAAAGCCCAGGATGTCTACTTTCCAACTCAATTGAGAACGCACCAATTGGGTTTCTGTAGCTCCATAAAATCCACTTTGAGTGCAGGGAGGTCAGAATCCAACAGCATCTGTAGTCCTTTTTCACCCTCTGAATCAGATTTTTGCTCAGGTCCCTCAATTTCAGCCAGAAAATACCTGAAATCATAGAAAAACACACAAACTCATAGTAAAGTCCAGAAAAGTGAATTTTAAGTAAAAACTAATAAAAATATAATAAAAACTAATTAAAATATACTAAAAATATACTAAAAACAATGCCAAAAAGCGTATAAATTATCCGCTCATCAGCATCTTCAAGAGAAGCCTTAGTGGCACGGACAGTAGACTCTTTAATAACCCGAGACAAGGCAGCACTAAGATTAGCCATCCGGATACTATTGCTTGATATAAAGTCGAGGTGGTGAAGGATTGACACATCATCAGTAGGATCCCTGCCATAAGGACCAATAAGTACTGAAGTGAAAGCCACACCATTAAAGTCTTTAGAATCCAAATCATAAGTCCCGACAGTCCTCAGCTTCTTAGGGGGATGACCAAATGATGTAGGGGAGGAGGCAGCACCAGAAGTCGCCAAGGGAGGCTTAGTAGGAACCATCCGAACTCGAGGGGTCGGGATGACCTTCCACGGACCCTGAGGGTCGGACTCCAGCTTCTTTGGAGGAACCTGGCTAGAACCCTCCCCTGACGCCTTGTTCTAAATATTTTGGACGGCTACTGTTTTCTTGGTCTTTCTAAGGAACTTCATCGAATCATAATGGGCCACTATCTCTGAAAAGGAGAAAAGGAAACCATAAAAATGGTCACACAACAGAGGAAGACAAAAAATTCATAACAATAAACAAAAAGACCGCCTTGTAAAGAAGTCGGCCACTACCTAGTTCGAAGCGAAGGAGGGTGGGATCTCCTAAAAAATTCTTCATGTCCAGATGAGGAGGCTCTCCCCAGTGCTCCTCCAAGACACCTACAAAGGCCCACGGGTACTTAAGAACTACAGGATCTTTCTGCCACCAAAGAGGGAAGGTCGGTTCATTGTTGTCATCAAGGAAAAAGGGGTGAACATCCTCAACAGCCTGAACTTTGAAATAAAAGTTCTTAAAATCTCAGAAAGAATCATCAAACATAGAAAAATCCTTCTTCCCCTGTGTATCCTGAAAGGAGATCCAAGAAGCCTTTTTCTTGGCTGCTCTCGGTTTTGTCAACACAAACAAATAAAGGAAGAGGGAAAAGGAAGCTCAGACACCCAACTCTTGACACAACAACTAAAAGATCTTCATAAAAGCCCAAGAGTTCGGGTGAAGCTGTGAAGGGGGCCACATTACAGTTCCACAGGATTTTGGTCTCAAATGCAGTAAAAGGAAGGGTAATACCTAGATGGGTAAAGAAATAGTCATAGGCATAGAAGAAAGGACGTTTTGTCCGACGTAAGAGAGGAAAACTAACCCTCTCCTCAGGGTCGGGTGACACCAGCTCGTAGTTCTTCTCATCCTCCCTACTCCAACAAATCCTATGAATTCTCTTAAGCTTCTTACAATACTCCGGGTCAGCTACAGTAACACACATTAAGATTATGGAATCTAACTAGTTAGCCATACCACCAGGGACCTTTGTAGACATCTCGACAACATTCTTACAAGAAGACATAAGAAACTACACCTACAGCAAGAAAAATATAAAGTGTCACTACGAAACAACTCGGGCAGAATCAGAACCAAAACAGCAAAGTAAGCACACAGCAAAAGGAAAGGATGCCCCAGGGTCTGCAAGAAACAAAGAAGACCCCCACCAAAACCCAGGAATGTCCTTTGGAGGCAACAATGCAGATACAGAAAAGGAAAAACACGAGGAACCAAAACCCTAGACTCTTCACCAAAAGGAAAAAGCGTAAACCAAAAAACCTAAACGCCGACATTTTCACAAGAAAAGTGACAAGGGTAAAAAGATTTCAAAGAAACAAGGCACGCAATAAACACCAGAAGCCAACACAGAGGATAATCGCAGCTATCAGCAAACCAGAAAAATATAAAGGTACAAAGCAGAAGTACAAACCCGCAATGAGGAGAAGAGTGATAACAACAGATGCACAGCAAAAACACCAACGATCTACGAGCGCCTCTCAAAAGCTCCGAAGAAGAAGGAAGCTTGGGGCAAAAACAAAAGAGCCAGACGAAAAAAGTTTTTTCCTAGAGAAATAAGAAGCAGGAAAGCAGAAGAAAAAAGAAAACTAAAAGAGCAAAAACCCCTTCTCTGATTTCAAACAAAGTTTAAAGAGGGAAAAGAGAAGGAAAAACGAAATAAAAGCCCAATCAATAGGCTTTAAAATGCTCGCATACTCCCAAGAAACTAACATCCTCGAGAGCAAGGCCGAAACTAAAAGAAGCAAAGGCAGAAATACCTCGCGTTTCGAAAAGCATTAAAAACACAAAAACATGCACGAAGAAGAAAAAGCCAGAAGTGACCAAGTAAAATTCTTGAGCACGAATCCCTCAAAAGAGGTCGAAGTATTGAAAGCACGTCCTCATGGGAAGATCGAAGCTCAAGCAGGGGCACTGTTCATACCCCGGTCCGAGCAATAAGGTTCGGGGTGGGCTAAGACAATCCGGCCGACCTCTTACTGGGTTAGTCGACCACCGACCTCTCTACAAAGAGGTCGGACAAACCGCCACAGAAGACCCAAGAAAGACCCAAGGAGGCCCAGAAAAGAAGAGTCACCACTCGCTAGAAGGCGGCTGACCAAAAAGATAATGATCTCACACGCAAAAGATAAGATAAGATAACAAACTTATCTCAAAGGAAGGTCACAAAACACTACTATAAATACACTGGAGCTGTAACGACCCAACTTCCAGAATGTCATGATCGTACCGAAAGTAAGGCGTTACTAACTTGCTTTCCTTTATTAACTATTTACTATTGAGCCTTTAGTTCGATATCGCATTTCTATTTTATAGAAAATTCCAGAAAAATTTTGTTTTTGTTTATCAAAATTATATATCAAACATTTCAAAGTAATAGTAATCACATAATTATTAATAATAATATCTGTCATACAAAAGATTTCAAATAAAACTTAGATATAAATCCTACCCCTCTGTATAAAATAAAAATCTTAAGCAATAAGGGCGAGGGAACTCTATGAAAGCAAATTAACTCACACTTAACTCATAAATAAATTCTATAATCGCCCGCAGCTTCAAACTGTGTCTTCGAACCTGTGTCACTGAAAGGGTGGAAGATTTTGGGGTGAGAACAAACCACACGTTCTCAGTAGGGAATGGGAATGCCGTAAAAGTAATGATTAACATCCAAATAATTAACTCAAGTTTCCAATGTAGTTTTCTTTATCAAACCTTTTCAAAAATTTCTTAAGACTTACTTAAAACCGTTTAAATCCCTTTCTTTAAATCATATTACTTAAATAAAGTCTCAATCGCATTAGCAATTCTTCAGCTACAAATAGCATTCCTCAACTATCACAATAACTAAGTAAATCAGCAACATAAATAATATACCCAAACCTCACTTCACAAATACCATTCCTTAATACTTTACTAAGTTCAAAGCATCGACAAAAATATCTAATCAAACACACAAGCAACTCACCAAGACAAGCAGCACAATAACAAAGAAACAAGAAAAGCAACACAATCAAATGCATATGCACAAGCAATATGATGCATGTCTGTCCTATGTAGGCCATGAGCTCACGTGTCGGTTTACACCCTACAGCACGACATTACCTAGGAACAAGTCCCAGATATGGCTTCCCTTTGTGTCCTTAGGACATCTGTGTCGGTGGTTAGAATACCACTCCTTCGTGACTACCATCAGTCGGCGCAAAGCCCGACCCCATAATATACGCACAAGGGGAAACAGTGATCCTCAGTTCGTGGGCGTCCCCGAGATCAATTCACAAACAAAACAATGATTCTCAGTTCGTGGGTTTCCTCGAGATCAACTTATAACAACAAACATGATCCTCAATTCGTGGGTTATACCCGAGATCAATACACAACAATACAATGATCCTCAGTTCGTGGGTTATACCCGAGATCAACGTAAACAGTTAGTGGGTTATTCCCGTAATCAATGATTATCAGTTCATGGGTTTTTTCCGCATATAAAACAAATAACAATTTATAGGTTTCCCCGAGATCAATGATCATTCAGTTCGTGGGTACTTCCCGAATTTAACAAATTATTAGTTTCACACTCTTGTTCAGTAACTCTTTATCATATTACTCTTTTCTCTTTTCTTTACTCTGCTCTGATTATTGTCTTCTCTTTGTCTCTTTATTCTGCTCTAATTATTCTCTTCTCTTTGTCCTTTTACATTTTTTTCCTTTAACCTTTTTCTTAATTTCCCTAAGGCATTCCCTTATAAAAATCCTAACCATTAAATCATTTCATAGTCTCTACTTTAGCAATCTTAATTCAAAACTAACTTTAGAACTATTTTTTTTTAGTTAACCCTCTCAAAAGACTTGAGTAAATCGTATATTTTAAATTCACTAAATGCGTTTTGAAATATAATCCTTTCATTAAAATTAATCAAATAAAACTCTTCCAAGTTTATTAATTTCCCAAAAACTCAAAAATCATCTCTCTCTTTACTATTCAAGTTCAAATATTATAAATTCATCAAACTTCTAAAAAGTAATCCTTTATTTCAAGCTTAAAACATAATTCTTTTCATATTGAATCAATCTCAAAACATAGTTTCTTTCTTAAATAATTTAATTTTGAAACATAATCCTTTCTTTGGTAAATCGAATTTAAAATAGAATAATTCTTTTCTTAACTAAATAAAACTCAAGTAACATAATTTTCCCAATTCAAATCTTCTAAAATAACTTATCAAATAAAACCTCAGATTTTTATAAAATTTCGACAGCACCTCCCCTAAAACTCAGACTTAACCACCCTTGCGGGTTCCCTCTTTCTCAACATCTTATCAAACCTTTCTCAATAATTATCATAGCAAATCAATCAGAAATTTAACAATCTGCAATAGTTAATAATTCAGCCATAATCCGCAACTTCCACATACTCCATCTATCCAACTTCAATTTGATCAATTCATAAATTATTTTAACCAAAGGACTAACAATTTTGCACTTTCCAAACACCCAAAACACATTATCACCTAACTTAACGAGAATCTTAGCAATATTGATGCCAAAACACATAGAATATGTATTATTTACATAATTCCAGTTCTCTTATAATATGTTCACCCAAAAATTCTCCTCCATATAGTTTCTAATTATCACAAGTTATCCTTATACTTTTAGAGTTACTGATTTTATCTCTAAATTCAGATTTCATAAAAAAGTCAATTTGATAATCAAGCTTCAATCTAAACAGTTCTAAGACTTAATTCTAATTAATCATGAACCAACATTAACAACTACCAAAACCAATTCCAACCAGTCACAAGTCAATTTCACAGCCAATCCGATACATCAGAGAACTAAAAACAACAACAAGCACTACTCTCAATTACCAGAATACAGCCACACAACTCAACTAATTTAGTATAATTACATAGAATCAGAACCTTTCAACAATTCCATCAAGATCAGAAAAACCAATATCAATTACAGCTTCAAATACTCACAACAAAGCCCAAAGACATTCACAGCAATAACCTGAATTCAATACTCCAATTAAAACACTAAAACATCATCAAACTTAATCCAAATTTCATAACCTCAAACCAAGCTTATTTCTATCAATTAGTCTCTCATAACAACAAAATCAATTACATTCACAGCAACAATCTAAACTCAATTCACCAATTATCCATACGATAGCTTTTCAATAATTAACTCGGCATATTTCAATTTAACTAAATTAATCATTATTCATAACATCATCTAAATTCAATCACAGCTTAGAATAATCATAACAACTAGCTAATTTCAAATGCATTTCAAGTCATTCATGTCAATTAAGAAATTCTTAACCATTGTTAACCATTTGCACTTATCCAAATAACTATGTAGACATTCTAAATTAAAAACGTTTAACTTTAAAAATAAATCCCCTACCTCAGAGTGTCGAAATCTATAGAAGTTGGGAATGCTGCACTCATCAACAACAACCCTAATAGCATCCATATCATCTCAAAGTAGTAGCAGCAACAGTTTGGCATCTCCGATCGATGGCAGCAACACTCTACCAGGTTCTGACATCCGTTCTGTTCCCTTACCAGCAACCATAGTGGTTTTTGGGCAGTTCTAGTAGCAATTTCTAGCACCCATTCAGCTCTCTTGGCGGCAACCACGATGATTCTGGGAAGCTCCAGTGATGATGGAAAGCCTCAGCATCAGCCAAACAGCGACGATAACGATTCAGAGTGGAGCCAGAGCAAGGCCAGACCAACAATGACAGTTCCAGCAGCGGCGGTGGTGTCTTCTCGGATTCCAAAAAATAGTGGCAGAAGCAGAACTGGCTAGCTTCTCCATTTGGTCCTCCAGCGATGATGTCCAGCGATGCAGCGGCTCGGCGACGGCGACGACTTCCATCGACGGTAGCGGCGGTGAAGAGACGTGGCTGCAGTGACAGAAGACTTCTCCTTCTTCCTCTGTTGCATCGTATCTCTCTCTCTCTCCCTCCTCAGATTCATGCTTGCTCTCTCTCCAGCGACGGCGGCTCCGACCATACCAGCAACGATGGCGACGGCGACGCACGGAACTCCTCCAGCGATGGCGACATTAGTGGCTTCAACAACTGTGACGTGACCCTCGGCGGCAGAACAGCCCATCGCGGTGTCCCTCTCTCACTCTTCTCTGGCACGCTTGACTTCTCTTCCTTCACGAACGGCGACAACAACGACGTGGACTACGGCGGCACGGTGCGACGGCAGCGGCGTCTTCCTTCTTTTTCATCGATGAGTGTGAAGCTGTGCATGTGTGTTGCGTTGATGAGAGGGTGGTGAGGCTGAGTACGCGTTGAGCTGAGGTGAGGGTGTGTGATGGGGGGTAACGGTGCTGACTTGGGGATTAGGGGTGAGTGTGTTACGCTGAAGAAGGGTGGGGTGCGGCTGAAGCAAACGGGGTTTAGGGTTAGGGTTCCTCAATTTGGGAAATTAGGGTTTTTGAGTTTGATTAGGGAATTAAGGTTAGAAATTAGGGATTTTATAAAGTAATATGGATAGATATGCATAGATATTTTGATAAAATTGGAGGGTAGAGTAATTTTAAAACCAAATATACTCTCTTAAAAATATTTAAGAACATTATTTATCAACATATTGCTAAGTTCAATTAATTATTTCTAGTTTAAATTATAAAATAAGCATATTAATCATATAATTATAAAATATAGTTCAAACTCAATATTAATCATTCAAATTAAATGATATAACTTCTCATTATTTTTCTATCACTAGACTTTAATTTCAATTTATAAAATAACCAATTATAATAAAAATTGTACATAGACAAATAATTAATCATTTGATTTTATAAAACTAGAGTTGTTACATTCTACCCACCTTAGAAAATTTTTCGCCCTCGAAAATTGCTAGAATAAAATAAGTTCAAACTGAAATCAAAGAAAGCAGAATATATGGACAGAAACATAGGCATTGTCAAGGATGAAAATTCAAAGAGTTACGTAAGAAATCAGATTCATAGGCAAGCAAAGGTATACAAGAATGACAAAGTATGGTTGGAAAACAATCAAATCACATTCTAAGGAAGAAATTCAAACCAGAGAATTCGAACGAAAACAATGAAGAAAGTGATAGCACGAGTTTGTGTAGTACGAATAAAGATTATACGTCAAAACAAGCTAACTTTATAAACTCTAATGCTCCTAAACCCCGTGAATCGCATTACCTATTACTTCTATTTTGTCTATGATAACCTGTTAGTGTTGCCATGTACATAAATCATTAGTATTAAGTTGGCCAGACCTAATACCTTGAAGAATGCAATGGTAAATTAACAGCGTTAATCATTAGATAGTCATGCATATAAAACTCAAACTCTTGTTATCAGAACAAGTCACAAAGCATGATAGACACCCAGAGTATGCAGTGAAGCATAGTCAGTCCATTTCCAAGGCTCTAACAGGAACGAACTGCTCTAATACCATTTGTAACGACCCAACTTCCAGAACGTCATGATCGTACCGAAAGTAAGGCGTTACTAACTTGCTTTCCTTTATTAACTATTTACTATTGAGCCTTTAGTTCGATATCGCATTTCTATTTTATAGAAAATTCCAGAAAAATTTTGTTTTTGTTTATCAAAATCATATATCAAACATTTCAAAGTAATAGTAATCACATAATTATTAATAATAATATCTGTCATACAAAAGATTTCAAATAAAACTCAGATACAAATCCTACCCCTCTGTATAAAATAAAAATCTTAAGCAATAAGGGCGAGGGAACTCTATAAAAGCAAATTAACTCACAGTCAACTCATAAATAAATTCTATAATCGCCCGCAGCTTCAAACTGTGTCTTCGAACCTGTGTCACTGAAAGGGTGGAAGATTTTGCGGTGAGAAAAAACCACACGTTCTTAGTAAGGAATGGGAATTCCGTAAAAGTAATGATTAACATCCAAATAATTAACTCAAGTTTCCAATGTAGTTTTCTTTATCAAACCATTTCAAAAATTTCTTAAGACTTACTTAAAACCATTTAAATCCCTTTCTTTAAATCATATTACTTAAATAAAGTCTCAACCGCATTAGTAATTCTTCAGCTACAAATAGCATTCCTCAACCATCATAATAACTAAGTAAATCAGCAACATAAATAATATACCCAAACCTCACTTCACAAATACCATTCCTCAATACTTTACTAAGTTCAAAGCATCAACAAAAATATCTAATCAAACACACAAGCAACTCACCAAGACAAGCAGCACAATCACAAAGAAACAAGACAAGCAACACAATCAAATGCATATGCACAAACAATATGATGCATGTCTGTCCTAAGCAGGCCATGAGCTCACGTGTCGGTTTACACCCTGCAGCCCAACATTACCTAGGAACAAGTCCCAGATATGGCTTCCCTTTTTGTCCTTAGTGCATATGTGTCGGTGGTAAGAATACCACTCCTTCGTGGGAAACAGTGATCCACAGTTCGTGGGCGTCCCCGAGATCAACTTATAACAACAAACATGATCCTCAATTCGTGGGTTATACCCGAGATCAATACACAACAATACAATGATCCTCAGTTAGTGGGTTATACCCGAGATCAACATAAACAGTTAGTGGGTTATTCCCGTAATCAATGATTATCAGTTCATGGGTTTTTTCCGCATATAAAACAAATAACAATTTATAGGTTTCCCCGAGATCAATGATCATTCAGTTCGTGGGTACTTCTCGAATTTAACCAATTATCAGTTTCACACTCTTGTTCAGTAACTCTTTATCATATTACTCTTTTCTCTTTTCTTTACTCTGCTCTGATTATTGTCTTCTCTTTGTCTCTTTATTCTGCTCTAATTGTTCTCTTCTCTTTGTCCTTTTACATTTTTTCCTTTAACCTTTTTCTTAATTTCCCTCAGGCATTCGCTTATAAAAATCCTAACCATTAAATCATTCCATAATCTCTACTTTAGCAATCTTAATTCAAAACAAACTTTAGAACTATTTTTTTTAGTTAACCCTCTTCAAAAGACTTGAGTAAATCATATATTTTAAATTCACTAAATGCGTTTTGAAATATAATCCTCTCATTAAAATTAATCAAATAAAACTCTTCCAAGTTTACTAATTTCCCAAAGACTCAAAAATCATCTCTCTCTTTAATATTCAAATTCAAATATTATAAATTCATCAAACTTCTAAAAAGTAATCCTTTATTTCAAGCTTAAAACATAATTCTTTTCATATTGAATCAATCTCAAAACATAGTTTCTTTCTTAAATAATTTAATTTTGAAACATAATCCTTTCTTTGGTAAATCGAATTTAAAATAGAATAATTCTTTTCTTAACTAAATAAAACTCAAGTAATATAATTTTCCTAATTCAAATCTTCTAAAATAACTCTTCAAATAAAACCTCAGATTTTTATAAAATTTCGACAGCACCTCCCCTAAAACTCAGACTTAACCACCCTTGCGGGTTCCCTCTTTCTCAACATCTCATCAAGCCTTTCTCAACAATTATCACATTCAATTTACTTTGCTTTCTTTTTGTGCCTTCCAAGTGTTTGATTAAATGCTTGGTTGGATTATAGTGTAGATTTTGTTCCTCTTGGCTATGGTAGAGTAATTAGTGACGCTTGAGTTATCTAATGCCTTTGTTGATTGATAATTAGAAGTTGCTAATTGATTTGGATACCACTAAAGATAGTCTTCCCGTGGGAGTTGGCTAGGACATGTGGAATTAAGTTGATTCATCCACTTGACTTTCCTCCATAGTTAGAGGTTAACTAAGTGGTAGTAATGGATAATTGTGGTCACAATTGAAGAGGATAACTAGGATAGGACTTCTAATTCTCACAACCTTGCCAAGAGCTTTTTAGTTTTTAGTTTATTTTCATTGCCATTTACTTTTCATGTCTCTTATTAAAAACCCCAAAGATACTTCATAACCAATAACAAGGACACTTTATTGCAATTCCTAGGGAGAATGACCCGAGGTTAAATACTTCGGTTTGATAAACCCCATTTTTAGGGTTTATCTTATGTTGAATTTAGAGGATTTTATCAACCTTTTCTCACATTTATCTAATGAAATAGCATGGTTTTATAACTTCTTCCTTAATTTTGCTTAAGAGTGAACACATGCTTTTTAGGATTTAGAATAGCTAAATTTAATTCAACTTGATTCCATTAGATGCCTTGATATGTTTGTTAAGTGATTTCAGATTTAAGAGGCAAAGATTGGATCAAGAAAATGAAGGAAAAGCATGTAAAAATGGAGAACTCATGAAGAAATGAAGGAATCGCAAAAGCTGTCAAGCCGACCTCTTCGCACTTAATCGACCATAACTTGAGCTACGGAGGTTTAAATGATGTGGTTCTAGTTGTGTTGGAAAGCTAACATCTGGGGTTTCGAAACGATATAAGATTTGCCATAGTTTCTACACGTATGGTGATGCGTACGTGCAATGTATGCGCACACGTCGTTGCTGCCATATGATCCACTTAACGCAAATTAGTGGCTAGCGAATTCTAAAGCCTTGTGGGCCCAATCCAACTCATTTCTAATGCTATTTAAGGCAAGGATTGAAGGGGGAATAGAGGGATTTACACACATCTAGTCATTAGTTTAGTTTTATTTTAGTTTTATCATGCTTTAGTTAGTTTCTAGAGAGAGAAGCTCTCTCTTTTCTCTAGAATTAGGAGTAGGTTAGATCTAGAGTAGAAATTCTTAGATCTAGATTAATTTCATGCTTTGATTTACTTTTCCTTTTGCAATTCTTCTTCTTCAAACTTTCCTCTCTCTAGTTTAGCATTTTATTCATGTAATTCTCTACTTTCATGTTGATGCACTTTTGTTCTTCTATTTCTCTTTAATGCAATTTATGATTCATGTTCCTTTATTGTTCATTTGATTTGTTGTTGTTTAATTCCTTACAATTGAGTAGTGTAGATTTACTTTCCTTGCTATTTTACTATGTTTTCCTTTTATACCTTCTAAGTGTTTGATAAAATTCTTAGTTAGATTTTAGAGTAGATTTTAGTGAACTTGGCTTGGGAAGGTAACTTAGAAACTCTTGAGTTACTAATGTCCAAATAATTGACGGTTAGGAGCCATTAACTCTAGATCTCACTAATTGATTTGGTGTAGAACTAGGACTTATGGACTTGGATTGACATAGCTCATTTGACTTTCCTTTATTAGTTAGAGGATGACTTAATGGGGTTGATCCTTGCCAATTCTCATGTTGTGGTTAGTGATTAGGATAGAGATCCTTGACCACCAAACCTTGCCAAGGCCTTTTTGATTATTTGAATTTTATTTCCATTTACTTTTCATGTCTCTTATCCAAAAACCCCAAAATACCTCCTAACCAATAACAAGACACTTCATTGTAATTCCTAGAGAGAACGACCCAAGGTTCAATACTTCGGTTTATAAATTTAGGGGTTTGTACTTGTGACAAACAAATTTTTGTATGAAAGAATTATTGTTCGTTTAGAAATTATATTGCAATGAGATTTTATTTGTAAAATTCTAAACCACACAAAATTCCAATCATCACCTAGCGTCCTGAATGAGCTTTTGGGCTTGCTGCCTGCTATATTCCTTGCGGATGAATCTTATTGCCTTATAATTTGTAAAATCTGCAAACCAGGGTATTGTCCGGATAGCGAACAGTTGCTCATCCGGAAAGGTTTCAGATACCTCAGTAGAGGGAGGAGATGTCCCTTCTACTGGTTCAATCCGAGACAAGTGGTCAGCCACTTGATTTTTTGACCCTTTTTTGTCTCTTGTAGGAGTAATACCCATCTTATTAGCATGGGCTTAGAGTCCTACTTGGTGAGCAAATATTTGAGAGCAGCATGGTCAGTGTAGAAAATGACCTTAGATGCTATTAGATAGGATCTGAACTTGTCAATGGCATAAACCACTGCAAGTAATTCTTTCTCTTTGGTGGTATAGTTCTTCTGTACGTCATTTAGAACACGGCTGGCATAATAGATGACATGCAGAAGCTTGTCATGCCTCTGCCCCAGGACTGCGCCAATGGTATGGTCACTAGCGTCACACATCTGCTCAAATGGTAAGTCTCAGTTGGGTGCTGAGATTACAGGCGTAGTGATAAGCTTAGCTTTCAGAGTCTCAAAGGCTTGCAGACACTCTTTGTCAAAGACGAATGGAGTGTCAGTAGTTAGTAAGTTGCACAGGGGTTGCGATTTTAGAAAAATCCTTTATAACCCTCCTGTAGAATCCTGTATGTCCCAAGAAACTTCTGATTCCTTTGACATTAGTGGGTGGTGGTAGTCACTCAATTACCTCCACCTTAGCTTGATCCACTTCTATTCCCTTATTCGAATCCGATGCCCAAGAACAATCCCTTCAGTCACCTTGAAGTGACACCAACTAAATGACACCAAACTTAAAAATTTTAAGATCAAAACAAGAGAAGAAACAATAACAACTTGAATACCAAGAAAGAACTCCAAGAACCAATTTGGAAATTCAAAGCAAATAAAGATCAACTAAAGGACACCAAACTTAAAAACTGACACAAGACTCAAACAAAAGACACTATTTTTGAAAACTTTTGGAAAAGAAAACAAGAAAGTTTGAAACTTTTACCAAGAAAAAGAACAAAAGACTCAAACAAAAAATAAAGATTGATAAAGAAAAGAAAAGGTTTTGAAAATTTTTTTATTTTTTTCGAAAAAGGGAAATAAAAGACTCAAACAAAATAGTAAAAGGTACCTAATCTAAGCAACAAGAAAATCCAGTTTTTTGTCAAATCTGAAAAATTCCCGGCAACAGCGCCAAAACCTTGGTGCACGAAATTGGCTCCGCAGAATTCGCATAGATAGACCGGCAAGTATACCGGGTCGTCCAAGTAATACCTAAGGTGAGTCAAGGTCGATCCCACGAGGATTCTTGGTTTGAGCAAGCAATGGACACCTTGTAAATCTTAGTTAGGTGGAATGAACAGATGATTGTTGTTGTAAATAAACGCATAAAATAAAATAAAGATAGAAATACCAGATTCATTGTGAAATAGTAATGGATGATTAGTTAAGGCTTCGGAGATGCTTTGTCTTTCCAGATTAACTTTTCTTACTGTCTTCTTGAATAACTTCTTGATTCCTTCAACGGCAGCCGTAAGTGATTAACTCATGTCCTCTCATTAAGTTAACCTCATCTACTGTAGTAGTCCAGCATGTTGAGATGACTCAAGTCCTCTCATCAAGCCATCTCTAGGTTTCTCACTGTAGCAGAAGATGAAGCTCTAAGCAATCCACTCCCATTCACGATCCTACTTAAGGTGCCACAGACAAGGCAGATCTTTCGGATCAGAAAGTGCTGCTTCTCTAACTCTAGCCTTAGCACCATAGAGACCTCATGCACCCATAGACAACGGGATTTCATGTCACGTATCCAAAGTTGCTCAGATGCTTTATTGGAATCCGCAATGCAAACTCTAGCTTTAGTTCAACGCTATCCGGGTCAGGAATCGCATGGAACCCATGTAGAACAAGGGTGATTGTCACGGGTCACCCTCAATTCATGAGATGAAGAACGAGAATGCATAAGAGAATAGAATCAGAATTGTATTGAAAATAGAACAATAATATTATTAATCCATGAAACTCAGCAGAGCTCCTAACCCTAACTTAGGAGGTTAGTGATTCATGCTGATAGAAGAATACAATGAAAACATAAAAGTGGGCAAGAGTCTTCTAACAAGGGTGAACTCTTGTTTATATACTAATCTAACGACTAAGTATTACAGAAATATAATATACTAGACTTAGGAGTGCGAAAATCCACTTCTGGGGGCCACTTGATGAGTGTTTGGGCTGAGCTTTGAGTGTCTCCACGAGCTAGGTCCCTTAGGGGTTTTGAACGCTGGCTAGGGACCACCTTTTGGGCGTTGGATGCTGGCTACCCGCTTTTGGGCATTGGACGCCATGAATGGGCTGGTGGCTGGCGTTGAACGCCAGTTTTTTGCCTTTATTTCCAATGAACAGTATAGACTATTATATATTTATGGAAAGCCCTGGATGTTAGCTTTCGATAGCCATTAAGAGCGTGCCATGTGGACTTTTGTAGCTCCAGAAAAGCTCCTTTGAGTGCACAGAGGTCAGATCCTAACAACATCTGTAGTGCTTTCTCTATCTTTGAATCAGACTTTTGCTCCAGCTCCTCAATTTCTGCCAGAAAATATCTAAAATTACATGAAAATACACAAACTCAAAGTAGAATCCAAAAATGTGAATCTTGCAGTAAAACCTATAAAAACTTAATAAAACTTAAACAAAACATAATGAAAACTATGTGAAAAGAATGTCAAAAAGTGTATAAAATATCCACTCATTAACAAACCACTTAGACAAAAAGAGCAAGGCTTTAGTCACCGAAATTCAGCTCTAACACCCACCAAGTTTTCAAATCAAGCTTACAATGGTTCCAAGGACTCCATATCGTGCATACGTACACACCTAACACATATATACATACATATACCCAAAAACTCAATATCCAATATACTCAAAATAAGAAATAGCTAAGGTTAAGGATCCTTACCATACCCACAGACCAAACAAACAAAATCCAACATATTTCGCAAGCTAAACCGAACCTAGAGTACGCAATTCAACAACATCTCAACATGGATATTCAAGATTTTTTAAATTTAAGAGGTATAGGAACTGGGATAATAGAGTGGCATCTCTATAAAATTGTTTTAGTAGATTCGTAGAGTTCGCTGCGGTGGTCGCGTGGCCGCAAACGGTGCAACGATCAGAGCTCGGATGGAGGAGATATGGTGGTTTGAATTAAGGTTATGGTTTGGAAGCTCTTCCTTTCCTCCCCTTCAATGTCACAGCGTGAATCTCTCCTTTTGGGGAAGAAGGAGACGCTGAGTCTCTAATTAATGAGACCTTGGTTGGGTCCGGTTCGGCCCGTTTGGCCCAATTTTGGGCCAAATTCTTTGAAATTAGTGTCAAAATTCTCATTTTAATGAGCTCTATCCTAATTTAATATAATATTCATATTAATAATTTCTTTTATTGAAATTTAATTTATTGACTAATTATTTGCTAATTTTATGAGGTTTACACTGAGGGTTATTCCTGATACAGTATTGGCCGAAATTGTTCTCTGATTGTACTTGCTTTGTAATGTGTAATGCTGGTAATTGATTCTATTTTGAGACTGAGTTTTGATGGTGACTTGGTTTGAGTTGGGCCGGAGGCCATATTGTGACTATTTATAATTTAGGTTGGATGTAACAACCCCGGTTTTTGAGTACGTGAGATCTTTTCTGAAAGTACGGATTTCTCCAAAAGATCAGTAAGGGGAGAACCTCTGCTATATCATCAAGCATTTCAATCCTTATTATCATTATGTCATCTTTAAGCTAGAACCTTTTTGAGGCATGCTCAATAACGCAATCACGAAGATCCTAGTTTTTCAACCGTATCAGTTAGGAGTTTTGATTCTGATTTTCGTAAATAGTCTCAGTTTGATGAACCGGACTCGATTCATGAGAGAAAATAGATAATAGGATAATACTATCATTATATTAGTATTAGAAGCTTCTTGAATGATATTATAAGGTTACCTGGTCAGTTTTAGTTAAAAACAGAAAATCGGTTTAACCGGGTTCACAGTTTACTGGTGCAGCTTAGCACCAGCACTCTTTGATGACTTTAGCAATGCTAAGGCCTCATCATACATATTCTATTCTCGTAATAAATATGTTACTAGTGTCATTTATGCTAGTAGCTCAGAAAATAATTTTTAGAGATGTTTTTACAAGTGTTCCAATACATCAAGTTTTAGTAGTTATACACCTGAGATATTTTAATATTATTTTAACCCACCTCCAAGCCAACCAATCACAACTCACCTTACACCCCCAATACCTCCAAGGCTGCCTCATTTGCTCATTGTGGCCGAAAATCATCAAGAGAAAAAGGAGAAAAAGTTCTTGGTTCATAAATCTTCAAAGCTTGATTCCTTCTAAACTAAAACTCAAATCAAAACTCCGATTACACCAAAATGATCCTCTCTTCTTTGTCTACACAATCATATGACTTATCAAGGCTGGATTCAAGGTGAGTTGGCTGCACCATCTCCCTTTTTCTTCGGTTTCAAGGAAACATGCTTAAACATGTGTTTTCTTGATGTTCTTCCTTATGAATCATGCTTAACTTGACTTGAGGGTCAATAAATGTTAATTTCCAACAAGTATAAGGTGAGATATCCCTTCCTAACGTGCTGTGAGTGATTTTGTTAGTTGAGGGTTTTTGGATTTAAAGTTGTTCTTGATGTGATTTAGGAGGAAAAAGTACTTAAGGACCACCTAAGGACATAACCGAATTTGGAGCAGCAAAACCAGGTAGGGTTTGATAAATTTAATCTTGATTGATTGTGTTTGAGTTGTTTAATTATGATATGGTTTGGCTGTGCTTGAAATTGATTATTTATATGAGTGATTCTTGTTGAAAATTTGATGACAATTTAATGAAATTTGATGAAATTCAAGCTTTAAGTTCATGTTCTTGGAACAGCTGGAAAATGAAACCCTAGGCCCTAAATTGAGGTTCAATTTATGTTAAAGTCATGTAGAAAATATGGGGTTTTAGTGGCTGGGAATTTAATATGAATTATGGTAAAAATCGGTTGCTGAAAAGACTGAAAAATGGGTGAAAACAGAGAAAGAATCTGAAGAATTTACGAAGAACACGAAGAACACTTTAAGTGTGATGAAGAACATTGAAGAAAACCTTTTAGATCTTAAAAAGGGCAAGGTTGTAATTATTTTGGTGTTTGAGGGGTTATTTGGTAATTTCTAAAAGTTAGCGTGGTTAAAGTAGAAATATTAAAAGTTACTGGGGTAAAAAGTTAATTTTAAAAGTGAAAAGGTAAAGGCAAGGTAATTTTTGAAAATTTAATGATAAAATAATAAATAATAATAAAATATTAAATAATAATATTTAATTAAAATAATATTTTAATAAAAATAATAAAATAATACGAAAAAGGCAGTGAAAGATAAAGAAAAGATATAAAGTTAAAGAAAAGATAAAAACTAAAGAAAAGTCTGTAAAGTTTTAATAATAGAAAATCAGACAGAGATTAGTGAACGAACTAGGGCAACATAGTTAGTCCTTGAATAGCGACTAGAGTTAGGTATTATATGAAAAGTTAAACTGTTTCAGTATAGACTTAATGAACCTATACTTGGGACAGGCTAACTATTCATACCAAAATTTACATAAGCTTTAAATATATATGTTAAGCAGAGAAATCAGAGCAGAGTAGAGAAACACAGAGAACAGAGTAATCGGAGTAGAGGAAAGAGATAAAGAGAAGAAGAGTAACATAGATATAAAGGAAAGAGTAATCAGAGAAAAGTAAAGAGATACAGAGAACAGAGTAACCAGAGCAGAGTAAAGAGATACAGATAAAAGAAAAACCAGAATAGAGTAAAGAGATACAAAGAGAAGAGTAATAATAAAGATATATATATATATATATATATATATATATATATATATATTAGTTGCTTAATGCAACCCAGAGCTATATTTATATATATTAGTTGCTTGATGCAACCCAGAGCTATATTTATATATATTAGTTGCTTAACGCAACCCAGAGCTTCTGTAGAGAAACTAAGTTACCTACAGCCATTTTTTGCTTCCCCAGGGCAGAGCAGAGTATATATATATTTTCCTGTAATAAGCAGAGGCTGTCTCAAATGAGCGACTATTATTATATGTGCATTTATTTAGGAACGGAAAATCGTATCCGGGAAATCAGGATTACTCGTGACCAGATAAATGTCGGGATTGTGGGCAGCCAACCGACACATGAGCTCATGCCCTGCGCTAGGGCTAGACATGCATCATTCTTGTCTGCGCATCATTCTCTGTTGTATTCTTTTTTGTGTGTGATCTATTTCTCTACATTTGTCTGCTTGTGTTCTATATCTGTGTTTTATTTTCTTATATTCTTCTAGTTGTGTTCTGCTTCTTGTTTTCTCTATTTTCTCTATCTATCTTTATTTTCTGTTTATTTCT
>NC_029786.2:40142932-40146226 GCF_000816755.2 Arachis ipaensis
TGCAACCCAGAGCTATATTTATATATATATTAGTTGCTTGATGCAACTCAGAGCTATATTCAATATATATTAGTTGCTTAATGAAACCCAGAGCCTCTGTAGGAAAACTAAGTTACCTACAGCCATTTTCTGCTTCCCCAGAGCAGAGCAGAGTATATATATATTTTCCTGCAGTAAGCAGAGGCTGTTCAAATGAGCGGCTATTATTATATGCGCATTTATTTAGGAACGAAAACTCGTATCCGGGAAATCGGGATTACTCGTGACTGGATAAATGTCGGGATTACGGGCAGCCAACCGACACATGAGCTCATGGCCTACGCTAGGGCTAGATATGCATCATTCTTGTCTGCGCATCATTCTCTGTTGCATTCCTTTCTGTGTGTGATCTACTTGTTTATGTTTGTCTGCTTGTATGCTATTTCTGTGTTTTATTTTCATGTATTATTCTGTTTGTGTTCTGCTTTTGATTTTCTCTATTTTCTATATTTGTCTTTATCTTCTATTTACTGCTTCGCTGTATTCTGTTGTCCGTCTGCTAATCGACACCGACTTAATGAACTTAACTAGTAACCCCGGCCCTACTAAGAACTCCCCTGTTCTTACCCCTTCTCTCTCCCTTCCAGCTTCAGATGGAAGCATGAGTACCCTTCCGTAGTTCACTGATGATCGTTCGTAAAAAGGATTCCGCTCTAGGTAGTCTTCTGTGTCTAGGGTGAATCTCGTTCTCTGTTTATATGTATATACTGTGAGACTAGCCAATGTCTATACTCCGTTTGTACATGAACCTTAACCTAAATCCTGTGTACGAGACTCTTGTTATGTGGCTACTTGATGAGGTACCAGAGAGACATCATATGGCAATGTCTGATCATGCAGAGAAGTAGTAGATGATGTTCTACCTCTTGATGATGTTCCACTTGACTTGAGTTTTGAAGACTTAGAACGTACTTTCCCTCGCTTTAGTAGTTTAGAGGGACTAGGTGAGTATAGAGTCTAGGCTAGCCTGGGTGCCAGCTTAGGGACTTCTTGAACGGGTCAGGGCCTGGGATGTTGTATGTATATATATGTATATGGTTATTATCTAGCTATATCTAGGGGTGTTCTAATTAAAAGTCTATACTCTAATAAAGGCTGGATCACCGAATATTGTCAACTGCTTGTGATGTATTTATGTGTGGTTGTTTATAACTGTTTTATCTATTATCAGTTGTAAATTGATTATGAATGATTCTGTTTGTTAACCCAAACGTTTCAAAAAAAATACCTCATTAAATAACTATACTTTTAACAACGAATCAGGCTCATTGATAAACGCATATTTCATGAGTTCTTTTGTGCTTAATTAGAGTGATTTATTCAACTCTTCACCTACTTATTCACATTAATTGCATAGTTTTACTTTCCCTTCCTTATTATGTCATATAATGAAAAACATGTTTTCTAAGCTTTAAAAATTTATTATTTTAATTACCTTTATTTCCATTCGATGCCGTGATTAGTGTGTTGAGTAGTTTCAGATTTTCTAAAGGCAAAATGACTTAAAGGATGAAAAAGGAAACATACTAGAATGGAAGGAGGAAGCAAAACGGAGCTTTAAAGAAACTGGTATCCACGCAATCGCATGGATGACGCGATCGCGTGCCAAGCACGAATCAGCAGTGACGCGGCCGCATGACTGACGCGACCGTGTGGCAAGGAAAAGCTCCAAATGACGCGACCGCGTGACCCACGCGGACGCGTGACAAAGGCCACGCACCAGAAATTACAGAATACGCCCCCAGCGAATTCTGAAGCCCTTTTTGGCCCAGATCTAAGTACAGACAGCATAAACCAGAGGTTATAAAGTGTGGGAATGCTTCTATTCAAAGGGAGCTCGCATATTTTCACCTTTCAATGATTTAGATTTAGTTGAGAGGGAGATCTTCTCTCTCTCTCTTTTAGGATTTAGGATTTCTTCTTGTTTTAAGAGTAACTCTGGATCTAGGTTTAATGTTCTTTTAGTTTTACTTTTATTTATTTATTCCAACATTTGAATTGATTATTATAATTTATGAATTATTCCATGTTACAGATTTCTAATTGAATTAATGATAATTTGAGGTATTTTCAGTTTATGATTATTCTCTTTGATTTAAGTTGCCATTGCTTCCATTCTAAGGACACTTTTATTAATTCAGCAATTTACTTTTTCCCGTTTTGGTTTTGGTTAAGAATTCAGTAACTCAACAGTTATTAAACTCAACATAATTGATAATCGTTACCTTGCTAATTGAGTTGAACTTAATTAATCCCAACCTCTTCTTAGGAAATAATTAGGATTCAAAGGTCAATTTAATTAGTCCCTTAACTTTCCTTTGCTCTGGTAAGGGTTGACCAAGTGGAATTAAGATACAACTTTCATTATTGTTGAGAAGGATAACTAAGTTGGACTTCTAATTTCCCTTATCTTGCCAAAAGTTGTTTTACGGTTATTATTTATTTTTACTTGCCATTTAATTCACTCGTCATTTAAATTACTTGCTTCTCACCTTCTAAACCCCGATTACAACCTTTATAGCCAATAATAAGAACATACTTCCTCGCAGTTCCTTGAGAAGACGACCCGAGGTTTGAATACTCGGTTAACAATTTTAAAGGGGTTTGTTACTTGTGACACCCAACACATTTGTACGAAGGGATTTTTGCCGGTTTAGAAACTATATCTACAACGCAACCGTTTCTATGAATTTCTTTACTGGTAGAAAACCCGACGTCAAAATGGCGCCGTTGCCGGGGAGCTGCTAACGTGTGCCTTATTATTGGTTATTGTAAATATTTTTCTTTTGCCTGTTTAATTATTATTGTTTTTCCTTTTTCTCTTTATTTGCTACTATGAACTCTCACCCCTCTTGCTTTGAGTTTGGTTCTAATATTGTTGAAGGAAATAGAAGTTATAGCAGGAGCCAAGAGGATCTAATCAACCCTTTAGGCGGCAACACCCTCCGAGATATCCTGGACAAAGACCATTCCACCATGCATACCCAGCTGTAAGACATGGTGGACAACCTTGTAACTACCAACAAGCCCCACCCCGTGCATATGAACCATCCTTTCAACATAATCTCGAACCACCACACTCACAAGCTTCTCTTCACCATTCGCCATCATATGATCCTTCCTTACCCCAATACCAATCCAATCGTTCCCAATCATCACCACTTTCCTTTGTATCATGTCCAAGTCTGGCAAACCGCGAAGCAAAGGATCGCCTGAAAGAAACAATGATTAAATTTCAAACAACCATTCAACAAC
>NC_029786.2:40147172-40150843 GCF_000816755.2 Arachis ipaensis
CCACCAAAAACACCTGTCCCAAGGCCATTACCACCCAATACAAGCTTCAAGTAGGTTTCCATCCTTAACTTATAATTTTACTTATTCACTTGAATATGGTTTGCTTGAAACAGATGGCCAGCTTAGAGCTCTCTGCGGCTTTAAGAGTAAGAGGGAAATGGCTCGTATTCGGAGCTGGTGCACTAGGTTCAATAAGGTTCCACGCTTCACCTCGAAGTACACGGATTGGTATCGTGCTCAATCGCATGGATCACGGAGAACGTTTGGTCGCCACGGTGAGATTCTACTCTTTAACCCGCCCGAATGGAAACTTACAAATCAAAACGAAGGCGGATCTAAAAACACAGCTTGGGATCATGGATTATGTTCTGACATTCGTCATCCCGGGAGGCTGGATATCTGTTTAAAGCTGCGCAGAAGCTTTACATGCCTAGTTTGGGACCCCGGAGGCTATTGGCATTCCAAGCACTGGTGGAGATTTTTGGACGAATTTAAACACAAGCCACCATAACAGGATACTCTTCCAATGTCCAACTTAAGGACTTTAACTAAAAGTGCTAGGTGGGAGACAACCCACCATGGTATGGTCGCTTCTTTTTCAATTTATTTCTTGTTAATTGCTTTCAATTTTTCCTTTTTTATTTTAATTTATTAAACCTGGTATCATGCATAAGCATCCACGATAGTCATTGCATTCTGCACTTTTCATGCATAAAAAAAAAAGTGGTTGCACGACGCGACCGCATGCCCCATGCGATCGCGTCATATCGCGAAACACACCACCCATGCGACCGCGTGACCCACGCGGCCGCGTGATATATATATCGGCGTAAGGATCCAACGAACAGAAAGTTGGGCTGGAATCGTGCGGCCCTTGTGCGTTTCGCATAAATTGGCCCACGCGATCGCATGCCCCATGCGATCGCGTCACTTACCCAATACCAATCCCACGCGACTGCGTGAGCGACGCGATCACGTCGCATGGATTGCACATCGCCCCAAAAGGAGACAGAGAGTTGTGCTAAAACGGCGCTGGAGTCGTGCGTTTAGCACAACTTCCAGCGACGCGATCGCGCGACCCATGCGATCGCGTCACCCTTCTTTCCCCCCTCTCATGCGATCGCGCACCCTACGCGATCGCGTCACTCCCATTCTCGTCCCAACCACGCGACCGCGTGCCCCACGCGACCGCGTGCCCCACGCGGCCGCGTGGATTCGAAAATATAACCCCCTACCCCGCGTACCCCGCGCAGTCGCGCAGCCCCCCCCCCCACCCCTTCAGCCAGCAACCCCAACCACAACCTCCCACCCCTATCCTCTCCCTCCAACCACAACACTTAACCTAAACCCTTTCTCCGACACCAACCCCCTCCGCCGCCACCACCGCGTCGCCATGCACCGCCACCGCGCCGGACGCCGCTGCAGCCACCTTCTTCCATGTTCAACCCCTTCCGCTTACCAGGTTTCGCAACACACAACCATTTTTTTATCTGTTCGTAACTTTTCTGTATTTTTTATTCCATTTATGTTCATAATTAGGATAGCTAGACTTGAATGTTGTAGTGGATTTTTAGGCTGTTAGGTAGCTTAGGCTGTGGTTAGTGGATCTAGGTCTGTTTACTTGCACTGTTCTTACTTCTGTTTTACCCTATGTGCAAATCTGTTGTTGCTATAATCATGATTCATATGCTGCCTTCTTGTATGTTGCTGCTGTTTACAGTGAGTTTTTATGTTTATTTTATATTTATGTACATGCAGCTTGATTTTTTTAATTCATATGAACTGATTAAATTGTTGTTTATTTTCCGGGACAATCCAATTTTAGCCGGAATGCTGCCCAAATTTTTTATTTTGTTTTCATTCATGTTTTGGTTTGGCATTTCTGAAATTTGTTTTACTCTGCTTTACCCAAACCATTACATGAATGCTATGGCAGACCTTCTCACCCTTTTTGATCTCCTGGTTCATAAACTGCTTGTTCAATTATGAGTACTTCTATTCTTACCTGTGAATCCTTGTTATCTGGAATTTTTCTATGCCACTTACCTTCCTAACTCACTGATTTTAATTTACTAATTTCTTTTTCAATTCCTAACCATACTAACCCTTTTGGTCTCTTTTCTGATTATTTTCACTTTCCTCTAACTTTCTAACCATGGTATATTGCTTATTTTCTTTCCATTTAACATTCATTCAATCACAATTCAATTACTCATTCTATTTCTCCCTTACCTCTTTGAGTTTTCTTTGTTTAATTGCCTATTTGCTTTCCTATTTTTTTATCCATTCCTGATTTTCTGTTTTTCAGGATGTCTGCCTCACACAGGAAAGGTAAAGGCAAGGCCACTGGCAAGTGCAAGAGAGGAGATTCCTCCCAGTCCATCATTTCTCTAATGCACGATACCTCATGGCGGGAGAAGAACTTCACACAGCAGGAGAAAGCTAACCAGCTGCTTCCTGCAGAGGATCCTATAAAATTTGCAAACCGGTACTGTGAACTGAAGTACCTGGCTTTTGCAAACTCCAGAAACCTATACCTGGAATGTACCTTGAAGATTCCAGAGGCCCTCCAGCAGTACACACTGAGCAAATCAAGTAAAGGGGCTGGTTCTTTCTGGAGAGACCACTGACAGAGGTCAATGCATCTTGGGTACGGAAATTCTATTGTAACTACTACCTTACTACCCTTGATGCAGTGAACCTGAGGGGAAAGCAAATTCTGGTCACAGAGGAGGCCATAGAGACCATTCTCCAGCTCCCAGCCAAGTCCGATCAGCCAGATGGTTTTGCACAGGCTGAGGAGGACATGGGCCAGATGCAGTTTGACTGGGATGCCGTAAAGGCACGGATAGCTCTCGACCCTGCTGTTCCTTGGGAGATGGGTCAGAACACCACTATGCCTCGAAGAATCAAGAGAGTGTACTTGAACGATGAAGCTCGGCTATGGCATCAGATCTTGAGTAATTTTATGATGCCGAGTACTCACGAGACGGAGATCCTGGCTACCATGATCACCCTCCTTTGGTGTATGCTGGAGGGTAAGGACATATACTTACCTCGTTTTATCCGACATTATATGGTCAGGGCCCACGTACGAGGCACCCTCCCCTTTCCTTACCTGGTTACACGGCTAGGCCGTCATGCTGATGTGCCTTGGGAGGATGCCGATGAGAGACCACCAGCAGCGGACTGCAGGAAGATCATCCCGCACAACAGGAACTTCCTTGCTTTGGGCTACAGACCACCACCTGTCACTGCTACTGATGAGACACCCCTCCGTCTGCTGGACCCTCTTCATCCACAGCTGCCCCTGCTGCCACCATTGCACCTCCACCTGCCTCTGAGCCGGTCTATCGCCTCGTGCACCGTCTATTCTGCCAGCTTGATCAGATGGAGCGCCGTAACAGGTGCCGGTATGAGAGATTAGAGCGCCGCAGCAGGCGACGCTATTCCCATCTGAAGCTGATGATCAGATAGGGCGCCGACATCCCCTCCGAGCCCGACACCCCTTCAGAGCCATCAGAGGATGAGCACGAGGAGGAGGATGAGCACGAGGAGGAGCCTCATTCCCAGGCAGGGACTCATCAACAGGCAGCCACAGAGCAGGCTGCCCCGCATCAGGAGGTTATGCCCCAGATAGAGGCTGCAGATCCGGAGATCCCGCTCCAGTC
>NC_029786.2:40150987-40159609 GCF_000816755.2 Arachis ipaensis
AATAGAATAGATACATACCAAGAGAATGATTGAGGCCATCATTTGATTTAGCTCACTCACCCCAAATTAGCCTACCTTTTACATTACCCTTGTTAGCCCCCTTGAGCCTTTTTTAAAACCCCTTTAATCTATTTAGCCAAATTACTAGCCTTAAGCAGAAAAACAAAGGAAAACCCCAAGTGAATCCTTAGTTAGCTTAAAATAGAAAATTATGAATAGAGTTAAATGTGGGAGACCTTTTGGGAACATGAGTAATAGAAACAAAAGGGTAGAAAAAGTAAAAAGGAATAAAATAAAATTTGGGAAGCATGCTCATGAGAAAATCTAAGTGATTTAATCATCATGTGCATTAAAAAAAAGTTATTTTTCAGCATCTAAATAAAAGGGAATACAAAAAGGAAATTCCCCAATGAAAACCATGCACATGGAATAAAAAAATAAAATAAAAAGTGAAACATGAGCATGTAACAATAAGTGGGAAATTATGGGAAAATAGGTAAAGCAGTTTTATCTTGCTGAATATGTATGTTAGGTGAGATCTTAGTCTAATTAGGGATTCACTTATTAGCTCACTTGACCCTATACATGACCTTTACCTTGACCACATTACAACCTTAATTAAGACCTCAGGACTTTTTGGTATGACTATATTCTATAATTGTTGATTGGTTAGATGAAAAACAAAGCTGTAGAAATTAAGAATAAAAAGAAAAATAGAGTGAATAAACCCAATAAACACTGAGTGACTAGAGAGTAAACACAAAATCCAGTGAGGGTTCAATAACTCGTCAACATATATCTGTGCTTAAAATTTACTAATTGTTTTGCAAGTTTGTACAATGTTTTCTTTCCCACCTCATTTGCTAAAGTGCTTTATTATTTAAGGGTTGGCTATATATATACACACAACTCCTTGAGAATGTGAATTAACTTAGCTACATGTAAACTTTATATATGAGTGGATGAATTAGAATTGCATGACTCATTAGGTAGATGCATTTAGCATAGGTTGCATTTCATAACATTCCATCACTTTAACCTTAATTATTTACCTTGGATTTAGCATGAGGACATGCTAGTGTTTAAGTGTGGGGAGGTTGATAAACCCATATTTCATGAGTTCTTTTGTGCTTAATTAGAGTGATTTATTCAACTCTTCACCTACTTATTCATATTAATTGCATGGTTTTACCTTCCCTTCCTTATTATGTTATATTGTGAAAAACATGTTTCCTAAGCTTTAAAAATTAATTATTTTAATTACCTTTATTTCCATTCGATGCCGTGATTAGTGTGTTCAGTAGTTTCAGATTTTCTAAGGCAGGATGACTTAAAGGATGGAAAAGGAAACATACAAAATGGAAGGAGAAAGCAAAACGGAGCTTTGAAGGAAACTGGTATTCACGTGATCGCATGGATGACGCGATCGCGTGTCAAGCACGAATCAGCAGCGACGCGGCCGCATGACTGACGCGACCGCGCGCCTTAAGCAGAACGCACATGACGCGGTCGCATGACTGACGCGACCGCGTGGAAAGGAAAAGCTCCAAATGACATGACCGCGTGACCCACGCGGACGCGTGACAGAGGCCATGTATCAGAATTTACAGAATACGCCCCCAGCAAATTCTGAAGCCCTTTTTGGCCCAGATCCAAGTACAGACAGCATAGACCAGAGGTTATAAAGTGTGGGAATGCTTCCATTCAAAGGGAGCTCGCATATTTTCACCTTTCAATGATTTAGATTTAGTTGAGAGGGAGATCTTCTCTCTCTCTCTTTTAGGATTTAGGATTTCTTCTTGTTTTAAGAGTAACTCTGGATCCAGGTTTAATGTTCTTTTAGTTTTACTTTTATTTATTTATTCCAACATTTGAATTGATTATTATAATTTATGAATTATTCCATATTACAGATTTCTAATTGAATTAATGATAATTTGAGGTATTTTTAGTTTATGATTATTCTCTTTGATTTAAGTTGCCATTGCTTCCATTCTAAGGACACTTCTATTAATTCAGCAATTTACTTTTTCCCCTTTTGGTTTTGGTTAAGAATTCAGTAACTCAACAGTTATTAAACTCAACATAATTGATAATCATTACCTTGCTAATTGAGTTGAACTTAATTAATCCCAACCTTTTCTTAGGAAATAATTAGGATTCAAAGGTCAATTTAATTAGTCCCTTAACTTTCCTTTGCTCTGGTAAGGGTTGACAAAGTGGAATTAAGATACAACTTTCATTATTGTTGAGAAGGATAACTAAGTTGGACTTCTAATTTCCCTTATCTTGCCAAAAGTTGTTTTACAGTTATTATTTATTTTTACTTGCCATTTAATTCACTCGTCATTTAAATTACTTGCTTCTCACCTTCTAAACCCCGATTACAACCTTTATAGCCAATAATAAGAACATACTTCCTCGCAGTTCCTTGAGAAGACGACCCGAGGTTTGAATACTCGGTTAACAATTTTAAAGGGGTTTGTTACTTGTGACACCCAACACGTTCGTACGAAGGGATTTTTGCCGGTTTAGAAACTATATCTACAACGCAACCGTTTCTATGAATTTCTTTACTGTAGAAAACCCGACGTCACTCATATAATAAATAATGGATAATAATTAGGTAGACAAGTTGGTAGCGCTCAGTGTCTAGTATGATCATGACGTACCAGAAATTGGGTCGTTACATTGGAAGCCGAGTTGATTTGATTTGGGTCAGAGGCCGTAACGAGACTTGATTATATGTTGAGCCAGAGGTTGAAATTGATTTTATTATGAGATATTAATTGATTATTTGAAATTCTTATAACTAAAGAAGTGAACTTTGAATTTTGGATGATTAATTGTTAATGATTTAAATAGATTCATAAAACGAACGATGATCACTGCAACCAAAAAATAGTTTTCTTTTAAATATCCTCTTATGAGAATTCTTAAAAATCTTCTACAGAGAACTAGTGAGGATGATGTTCTTACCCCTTACAGATTTTGCTTTTCAGGATGGACGACGAGTTTAATGAGTTTTTTTCGAGCATCTGACTGTATTCTATATATTTATAGTTATAGTTTTCCCTTGGCTTTATTATTATATTTGTAAGAGGGATAGAAGTTGTAATGATATGTATGTATGTATATTTGTAAGTTACTTGTATAATAAGTTTTGTATATATATAAGGATTGTGATTTGAAATGGATTATATATGCATGTTTGATTGAAATAAAAAGTACTTTCAATTTTTCAAAGAAAATAGCGATACCATTTCGAGTTAAGGCTCATATCTTATTATTAAATATATGGAATTCATCGTAATATTCTCGCTATTAGAGTGGCGCAGCCAATCACACTTTGTCACAATTCCGCACAACTAACCAGCAAGTGCACTGGGTCGTCCAAGTAATACCTTAGTGAGTAAGGGTCGATCCCACGGAGACTGTCGGCTTGAAGCAAGCTATGGTCACCTTGTAAATCTCAGTCAGGCTAATTCAGATGGTGATGAAGAATTGATAATTAAAAGATAAATAAAACATAAAATAAAGATAGAGATACTTATGTAATTCTTTGGTTGGAATTTTAGAAAAGCGTATGAAGATGCTTTGTTCCTCCTGAACCTCTGCTTTCCTATTGCCTTCTTCCAATCATTCATACTCCTTTCCATGGCAAGCTTTATGTTGGGCATCACCGTTGTCAATGGCTACTTCCCGTCCTCTCAGTGAAAACGTTCCAAATGCGCTATCACCGCACGGCTAATCATCTGTCGGTTCTCGATCATGTTGGAATAGGATCCATTGATCCTTTTGCGTCTGTCACACGCCCAACAATCGCGAGTTTAAAGCTTGTCACAGCCATCCCTTCCCAGATCCTACTCAAAATACCACAGACAAGGTTTAGACGTTCTGGATCTCAGGAATGGCCGCCAATAATTCTAGCCTATACCACGAAGGTTCCAATCTTAGATTAGAAACCCAAGAGATACACATTCAAGCTTATTTGCATGTAGAACGGAAGCAGTTGTCAGTCACGCGTTCATAGATGAGAATGGTGATGAGTGTCACATAATCATCAGATTCATCATGTTCTTGGGTGTGAATGAATATCTTGGAGAAGAAATAGACTTGAGTTGAATAGAAAAACAATAGTACTTTGTATTAATTCATGAAGAACAGCAGAGCACCATACCTTAATCTATGGTGTGTAGAAACTCCACCGTTGAAAATACATAAGAACAAGGTCTAGGCATGGCTGAATGGCCAGCCTCCAAACGTGTCTAAGATAGCATAAGGCTTCTCAAAGATCCAAAGTATGAAAATACAATGGCAAAAGGTCCTATTTATAGAAAACTAGTAGCCTAGGGTTACAGAAATGAGTAATTAATGCAGAAATCTTCTTCCGGGCCCACTTGGTGTGTGCTTGGGCTGAGCATTGAAGCTTCCATGTGTAGAGACTTTTCTTGGAGTTAAACGCCAGCATTTGTGCCAGTTTGGGCGTTTAACTCCAGCTTTTGTGCCAGTTTTGGAGTTAAACGCCAGAATTCTTGAGCTGACTTGAAACGCCTGTTTGGGCCATCAAATCTTAGGCAAAGTATGGACAATTATATATTGCTGGAAAGTCCAGGATGTCTACTTTCCAACTCAATTGAGAGCGCACCAATTGGGCTTCTGTAGCTCCAGAAAATCCACTTTGAGTGCAGGGAGGTCAGAATCCAACAGCATCTGCAGTCCTTTTTCAGCCTCTGAATCAGATTTTTGCTCAGGTCCCTCAATTTCAGCCAGAAAATACCTGAAATCACAGAAAAATACACAAACTCATAGTAAAGTCCAGAAATGTGATTTTTAAATAAAAACTAATAAAAATATAATAAAAACTAATTAAAATATACTAAAAACAATGCCAAAAAGCGTATAAATTATCCGCTCATCACAACACCAAACTTAAATTGTTGCTTGTCCCCAAGCAACTGAAAATCAAATAGGATAAAAAGAAGAGAATATACAATGAATTCCAAAAACACCTATGAAGATTAGTATTAATTAGATGAGCGGGGCTTTTCCATTGATGCTCAAAGCCTTGGATCCTTTTTTTCACCCTTGCCTTTTGGTTTAAAGGGGTATTGGCTTTTTTTGCTTGCTTTTCTTTTTCTTTCTTTTCTTTCTTTTTCTTTTTTTTTTTTTTGCATATATCCTTTTTCTGCAAGCTTTTCACTGCTTTTTCTTGCTTCAAGAATCAATTTTTTTTATGATTTTTCAGATCATCAGATAATATTTCTCCTTTTCCCATCATTCTTTTAAGAGCCAACAATTTTAACATTCTTTAAACAACAAATTCAAAAATATGCACTGTTCAAGCATTCATTCAGAAAAACAATAGTATTGCCACCACATCAAAATAATTAAACTATTTTAAAATTTGAAATTCATGCACTTCTTTTTCTTTTTCAATTAAAAACATTTTTCATTTAAGAAAGGTGATGGATTCATTTTCATAGCTTTAAGGCATAGACACTTAGACACTAGTGATCATGTAATAAAGACACAAACATAAATAAACATAAAGCATAATAATTCGAAAAATAGAAAATAAAGAACAAGGAAATTAAAGAACGGGTCCACCTTAGTGATGGCGGCTAGTTCTTCCTCTTGAAGATCTTATGGAGTGCTTGAGCTCCTCAATGTCTCTTCCTTGCCTTTGTAGCTCCTCTCTCATGGTTCTTTGGTCTTCCCTAATTTCATGGAGGAGGATGGAATGCTCTTGGTGCTCCACCCTTAGTTGTCCCATGTTGGAACTCAATTCTCCTAGGGAGGTGTTGATTTGCTCCCAATAGTTTTGTGGAGGAAAATGCATCCCTTGAGGCATCTCAGGGATTTCATGAGGAGTTTCTTCATGCTCTTGGTGAGGTTCTCTCACTTGCTCCATCCTTTTCTTAGTGATGGGCTTGTCCTCATCAATGAGGATGTCTTCCTCTATGTCAATTCCAGCTGAATTCCAGAGGTGACAGATGAGATGAGAGAAGGCTAACATTGCCATAGTAGAGGACTTGTCCGCCACCTTGTAGAGTTCTTGGGATATAACCTCATGAACTTCTACTTCCTCTCTAATCATGATGCTATGAATCATGATAGCCCGGTCTATAGTGACTTCAGACCGGTTGCTAGTGGGAATGATTGAGCATTGGATAAACTCCAACCATCCCCTAGCCACGGGCTTGAGGTCATGCCTTCTTAGTTGAACCAGCTTCCCTCTTGAATCTCTCTTCCATTGAGCGCCCTCTTCACAGATGTCCATGAGGACTTGGTCCAACCTTTGATCAAAGTTGACCCTTCTAGTATAGGGGTGTGCATCTCCTTGCATCATAGGCAAATTGAATGCCAACCTTACATTTTCCGGACTAAAGTCCAAGTATTTCCCCCGGACCATTGTAAGCCAATTCTTAAGATCCGGGTTCACACTTTGATCATGGTTCTTGGTGATCCTTGCATTGGCATAGAACTCTTGAACCATTAAGATTCCGACTTGTTGAATGGGGTTAGTGAGAACTTCCCAACCTCTTCTTCGGATCTCATGTCGGATCTCCGGTCACCCTTTTTGAGCTTAAAAGGGACCTCGGGGATCACCTTCTTCTTGGCCACAACTTCATAGAAGTGGTCCTGATGCACCTTTGAGAGGAATCTCTCCATCTCCCGTGACTCGGAGGTGGAAGCTTTTGCCTTCCCTTTCCTCTTTGTAGAGGTTTCTCCGGCCTTTGATGCCATTAATAGTTATGAAAAAACAAAAAAAGCTTTAGCTTTTACCACACCAAACTTAGAAGGTTGCTCGTCCTCGAGCAAAAGAAGAAAGAAGAGAGTAGAAGAAGAAGAAATAGAGGAGATGGAGGGGCTTAGTGTTTCGGCCAAGGGGGAGAAGTAGTGTTTAGGTTGTGTGACAATGAAGGAGTGAAGATGGGTTTATATAGGAGTGGAGAGGGGGGAAAGGTTCGGCTATTATGGGTGGGTTCGGGTGGGAAAGTGGTTTGAATTTGAATGGTGAGGTAGGTGGGGTTTTATAATGGATGGATGTGGATTGGTGAAGGGTTTATGGAGAAGAGGGTAGGATTTGATAGGTGAGGGGTTTTTGGGGAAGAGGTATTGAGGTGATTGGTGAATGGATGAAGAAGAGAGAGAGGTGGGGTAGGTAGAGATCCTGTGGGGTCCACAGATCCTGAGGTGTCAAGGATTTCTCATCCCTGCACCATGTGGCATGCAAAACGCCCCTTGCTGTCAATCCTGGCGTTAAACGCCAGGCTGCTACCCATTTCTGGCGTTTAACGCCAGCTTCGTGCCCATTCCTGGCGTTAAACGCCAGTCTGGTGCCCATTTCTGGCGTTAAACGCCCAAAATGGTGCCAGGCTGGGTGTTTAACGCCCATTCTGCTACCCTTACTGGCGTTTAAATGCCAGTAAGTTTCTCCTCTAGGGTGTTCTGTTTTTCATTCTGTTTTTCCTTCTGTTTTTGATTTTTCAATTGTTTTTGTGACTTCACATGATCATCAACCTATAGAAAACATAAAATAACAAAAGAGAATAGAAATTTAACATAGATAATTAAAGATGGGGTTGCCTCCCAACAAGCACTTCTTTAATGTCAATAGCTTGACAGTGGGCTCTCATGGAGCCTCACAGATGTTCAGAGCAATATTGGAACCTTCCAACACCAAACTTATAGTTTGAATGTGGGGGTTCAACACCAAACTTGAAGTTTGGTTGTGGCCTTCCAACACCAAACTTAGAGTTTGACTGTGGGGGCTCTGTTTGATTCTGTATTGAGAGAAGCTCTTCATGCTTCCTCTCTATGGTGACAGAGGGATATCCTTGAGCTTTAAACACAAGGGAGTCGCCATTCACTTGAATGATCAATTCTCCTCTGTCAACATCAATCACAGCTTTTACTGTGGCTAGGAAGGGTTTGCCAAGGATGATGGATTCATCCATACACTTCCCAGTCTCTAGGATTATGAAATCAGCAGGGATGTAATGGCCTTCAACTTGTACCAAGACATCCTCTACAAGTCTATAAGCCTGTTTCTTTGAATTGTCTGCCATCTCCAGTGAGATTCTTGCAGCTTGTACCTCAATGATCCCTAGCTTCTCCATTACAGAGAGAGGCATGAGGTCTATACTTGACCCTAGGTCACACAGAGCCTTCTCAAAGGTCATGATGCCTATGGTACAAGGGATTGAGAATTTTCCAGGGTCTTGTCTCTTCAGAGATAATTTCTGCCTAGTCAAGTCATCCAGTTCTTTGATGAGCAATGGAGGTTCATCCTCCCAAGTCTTATTACCAAACAACCTGGCATTTAGCTTCATGATTGCTCCAAGGTACTTAGCAACTTGCTCTTCAGTAACATCTTCATCCTCTTCAGAGGAAGAATACTCATCAGAGCTCATAATGGCAGAAGTGGATTCAATGGAATCTCCATGGTCTCAGTATGAGCCTCAGATTCCCATGGTTCCTCATTAGGGAACTCCTTGGAGGTCAGTGGACGTCCATTGAGGTCTTCCTCAGTGGAGATTACTGCCTCTTCCTCCTCTCCAGGTTCAGCCATGTGAGACGTGTTTATGGCCTTGCACTCTCTCTTTGGATTCTCTT
>NC_029786.2:40159629-40180129 GCF_000816755.2 Arachis ipaensis
AGGGTTCTCCCATGTAATTCACCTCTTCCATTGCTGGGTTCTCAGGATCATAAGCTTCTTCTTTAGAGGAAGTTTCCTTAGTACTACCGGTTGCTGCTTGCATTCCAGACAGACTCTGAGAAATCATATTGAATTGTTGGGTCAATATTTTATTCTGAGCCAATATAGCATTCAGAGTATCAATCTCAAGAACTCCTTTCTTCTGATTTGTCCCATTATTCACAGGATTCCTTTAAGAAGTGTACATGAATTGGTTATTTGCAACCATTTCAATGAGTTCCTGAGCTTCTGTAGGTGTCTTCTTCAGATGAAGAGATCCTCCAGCAGAGCTATCCAATGACATCTTGGATAGTTCAGACAGTGACTAACAAGAAATTAGAAGATATGATTCTAGAATTAAAATTTTTGATCCTTTCTTAATAGGCAAGTAACAACTAGAAAATTTGAAGTAAATCATTAATTTTATCAAGGATTTTCGAAAATAATAAAAATAAAAAAAATGGAAAGAAATTGATTTTGAAAAGATATGATTGAAAAGATATGATTTGAAAAAGATTTGATTTTGAAAATTTGAAAAAAATCTGAATTAGAAACAAAATCTTCCCTGTAGTGTCATCCTGGCGTTAAATGCCCAGAATGGCATCTATTATGGCGTTTAACGCCCAAAATCCTACCTCTTTGGGCGTTAAACGCCCAGCCAGGTACCCTGGCTGGCGTTTAAACGCCAGTTTTCCTTCTTCACTGGGCGTTTTGAACTCCCAGCTTTTTCTGTTTGATTCTTCTGCTGAATGTTCTGAATCTTCAATTCTCTGTATTATTGACTTGAAAAGACATAGTTTTGAAAAAAAATTTTTTAATTTTTAATGATGAGAAACAATAAAAATGCAACTAAGATCAAATAAACAATGCATGCAAGACACCAAACTTAAGAATTTTCATATAAGAGACACTAAGAAATTGAGAATGCATATGAAAAACAATAAAACACATAAAACAAGAGAATTTAAAGATCAGAGCAATGAAATCATCAAGAACAACTTGAAGATTAATGAAGAACAAAATGTATAAATTCGAAAAATGCAAGAAGAAGAAAGTCATGCAATTGACACCAAACTTAAAAATTGATACTAGACTCAAACAAGAAACATAAAATAAATCCTACTCAGAATACCACAGACAAGGTTTAGACGTTCCGGATCTCAGGAATGGCCGCCAATAATTCTAGCCTATACCACGAAGGTTCCAATCTTAGATTAGAAACCCAAGAGATACACATTCAAGCTTGTTTGCATGTAGAACGGAAGTGGTTGTCAGTCACGCGTTCATACGTGAGAATGGTGATGAGTGTCACATAATCATCTCATTCATCATGTTCTTGGGTGTGAATGAATATCTTGGAGAAGAAATAGACTTGAGTTGAATAGAAAAAACAATAGTACTTTGTATTAATTCATGAAGAACAGCAGAGCTCCACACCTTAATCTATGGTGTGTAGAAACTCCACCGTTGAAAATACATAAGAACAAGGTCTAGGCATGGCTGAATGGCCAGCCTCCAAACATGTCTAAGATAGCATAAGGCTTCTTAAAGATCCAAAGTATGAAAATACAATGGCAAAAGGTCCTATTTATAGAAAACTAGTAGCCTAGGGTTATAGAAATGAGTAATTAATGCAGAAATCTTCTTCCGAGCCCACTTGGTGTGTGCTTGGGCTGAGCATTGAAGCTTCCATGTGTAGAGACTTTTCTTGGAGTTAAACACCAGCTTTTGTGCCAGTTTGGGCGTTTAACTCCAGCTTTTGTGCCAGTTTTGGAGTTAAACGCCAGAATTCTTGAGTTGACTTAGAACGCCTATTTGGGCCATCAAAGCTTGGGCAAAGTATGGACTATTGTATATTGCTGGAAAGTCCAGGATGTCTACTTTCCAACGCAATTGAGAGTGAGCCAATTGGACTTCTGTAGCTCCAGAAAATCCACTTTGAGGGCAGGGAGGTCAGAATCCAACAGCATCTGCAGTCTTTTTTCATCCTCTGAATCAGATTTTTGCTCGGGTCCCTCAATTTCAGCCAGAAAATACCTGAAATCACAGAAAAACACACAAACTCATAGTAAAGTCTAGAAATGTGATTTTTAAATAAAAACTAATAAAAATATAATAAAATCTAATTAAAATATACTAAAAACATATTAAAAATAATGCCAAAAAGCGTATAAATTATCCGCTCGTCACATTCTCACTATCAGAGTGGCACATCTGGAAGCGTAATATTCTAATAATAACATTATGGTATCAAAGCAATTTTTCCTGTAGAGCCTGAGGATTGAACTGTCTATGCTTTAATTGTATACTCTGAGCATTTATCATGTTGTAGGTCTTGTCCAGATGACAAGAATTAGAGCTTTATGCACATGATTATCTACTGATTAATGTTGTTAGTCTATCATTGAATACTTCATGGTATTAAGTTTGGTCAGCTTAACACTAATGACTTATGTATATGAGAGCAATAACGGGTTATCATAGACAAAATAGAAGTAATAGGAAAAGCTTATTATGTGGTTTGGGAAACGTTAGTTATTGCTTCTCGAGGTTACTCAGTTACGTATCTTGTTCTTTTATGGTTGCCTTGAAATTCCTATGTGGGATTTCTTTCTTGGAAAGTAAAATGATTACTGTCTAACCCTGCTCCTTGTGCATATGCATACTTATTTGATATTGGCTGCATCTGTCTGCTTAAATTCCTTGGATATCTGCCTTGTGTTGTTTAAACTCCTTTTCTTGACTCATGTACGTTTTGATGTGTTTTGAACTTGTTTGATGCATCAAAGTAAATTGTTGAAATCTTTGTGAACCTTGTCCTTGTTGCTTGTAACACCCTAGCTTTTAGCACCTCATGATCGTACTATAAACCCCGACGTCACTTACCTCTAAACCTTTTTATTTTATACTATCTTTATTTAATATTGAGCCTTCGCGAATACGAATCAAAATTTTAATCAAGAATTCGAAAGGAGATTTTATTTTAAATCACTTAACCACAAAAGTATATATTCTCATAGCTTAATGTACATAGACTTATTCCAAGATTCTCAAAACAAATTCTACCCCTCTAAAAATCAAGACAATAAACGATGGGGGAAAATAAATTCTTACAACTTAACTTGTAAACAAAATCTTCTAAGCTCTTGTAGCTCCGCACTAAACCTTTGCACCCGTAGTTGAAAGTGGTGGAAATAGGGGGTAAGAACTGCGGAGTTCTTAGTAGGGTCGGAGTGTATAGTTATATTCATTTTATATATACTTGGTCAGCAACAACAGTAAACAAAATACAATCCAATTCAACAATTATAGAGCACAGAATTCAAACAATCATTTAGCACACCCACAATCACAGAAAACACACTCGCAAATAAATATGCACAAACAAGCATGATGCATGTCTATCCCTAGTGCAGGTAATGAGCTCATATGTCGGTTTCGACACACTCCCGACTCAACTCAGCAACCTTTTTCTGAGTTTGGGTTCCAGTGTCATAACCTTTGTAAGCAACCTCTGTCTTACAGGTGCGACTCTCTTGAATCAATGTTTGCAAACATAACCTCTGTAAGCAACCTTGGTCTTACAGGTGAGGCTCTCTCTGGCCAATGTATGTATCGATAACCTCTGTAAGCAACCTCTGTCTTACAAGTGCGACCATCCCCTGGATTGGCTGATGCATCTTTGGAAGCAAATCTCGGTGTACTCACCACCATATCTCTACTCGTTTTCAGTAGGTACACAATCATCTCAGCTTGTTCTCAATAATTTTACTTAGGGTAAAGTATACTTTTTGTCCCTAAAGTTTACTAAAAGTTTCAAAATTACCCCTAAGTTTCAATTTGTTTCAATTTTATCCCAGAAGTTTTCGATTTGCATCAATTTTATCCCTGAACGTTAACAGCGTTGAAATCACTAACAGACGTTAGTGACGTGGCAATAAAGGAGTTCTATGTGGCAACTATGTGTGTGAGTCATTCCTAAAACATTTTTTAAAATAATTTTTAATTTTTTGTTTAAAAATTTATATTGCAAAAATGATATAACTAAAAATCCCAACCTCAAACCCTAAATTTTTAATATAAATTAAAAATTATTTTAAAAAACGTTTTAGGAATGACTCACACACATAGTTGCCACATAGAACTCCTTTATTGCCATGTCACTAACGTCTGTTAGTGATTTCAACGCTGTTAACGTTCAGGGATAAAATTGATGCAAATCGAAAACTTCTGGGATAAAATTGAAACAAATTGAAACTTAGGGGTAATTTTGAAACTTTTAGTAAACTTCAGGGACAAAAAGTATACTTTACCCTTTTACTTATTTCCTTTTTGTTTCGTTCTTTCTTTCGGTTCTTTTATTCTTGCTCCTCTGCCCTCCTGTGGCAGAGGTTCTTTAGATTCTTTTAATCTTTTATTTTTTTTCTTTTCTTTTTTTTTTCCTTGTTTTAATACCAGAAATCATCTTCACACTCTTCTGTCATCTCTCCTTAGATGTTTTATGAAGAGTGAATCATAAGATTCTCAACTTAGGTTCGTCTTTCTACAGCTTTTAAGTAGGTTATTGTTTAATTCTTTTATTTTGTTATAGTACAAATAACTAATGTATAATATATTTCAAAAATACTTTGATAATAATCTTAATAAATTAATAATAATAACAATGATTTTTTTATTTCTCAAAACTTATAACTTAAGCTATATTATTAAGCTCTTATAAATTATTCTGCATCTTTGACCTTTCTAAAATATTTATATTTTTATTCCAACATATTTTATAGTTTATTGAAATGTTCTTATTTATTATAATTACCAAAATAACCTTGAACCTTTTATAAAATATCCATTTTAACCCTGAACTTCTTAATTATTACCCAAAACACCCCAAAAACATATATAATTATAAAACTAACTTCAATTTTTATTAAATTACTATTTCAATCTCAAATATAAATCTTAATTTCCTTATTATAACTTTATCAAAGGAATGAATCTCATTTCCAAAATTCTTCAAGTTTTTAACTTGAGTTTTAAGTCTGTTTTTTATAAACTTTACTATTACTGATTTTCACCACTTTTTATTTAATCTCTCGGCCATCAAACCTCATCAATTTTAATCAATAATTCTCATTCAAAACAGCCCCAAAATCATCAAAATAACCCCAGCTGGGCTGTTCTTCATGGCCGAACCACCATTCACAAGCAACAATAATACTTCAACAAAATTTCAACATAAGAACTCAATCAAACTCAACAATAATCAACCAAACTAACATTCACTTATCAAATTCAAATTTAATTATTATAAAATTACCAAACCCTACCTCTGTATAGAAATCACAACAATGAAAACCCCAGAGAAGCTTTTTGACCGAGCTGCTGAAGAAGAAAACGTCAGAAATTGTCTGTGCCTCCTAAAATTCCAATTGGCCGAACTCAATGGGAAGAGGAGCTATGTCACCATCAACTTCTACCGGATAAAAATAACGCCAACGTGTAGAGGAGGAGGATATAAACACTTTTACTGGATTAAATTTTTATTGGAGCTACGGATCTCAAGAAATCGAACGCGAAGGTTCATGGCTTCCACGGTTTCTCATTCTCTCTCCTTCACGGCCTTCTTTCTTTTTCTTCCTTAGAAATGAACCAGAATGTGTGTATAATGATGATCAATGGAAGAATGATAATTTTGAATGATTTTGTGACACGTAGGGGTGGTTGGGTGTCAAATATATAAGCTGCTGAGTCAGCGGTTCAAGTTTTAAATATCTTAAATAGATAGTTATGAAAATTGAATATATTAAAACACAAGTAATAATATATATGAGTTACTAATATCAATGACAATAGTAACATAAAGATAAAAGATATATGATGAAGCGTTAGCAAAGCTAAGTTCACCAAAGAGTACCGATATTTACTCATATCGGCGGATATTGAGCTCGATAATAATATTATTAACTAAACTCTATTTTTAAATTAAAAAATATCAATTACTCAAATTAAAATATAATATAATTTTTATTACTTATAAATTACTAGAATTATAGTTTTAATTATGTAAAATATTTTATCTTAACAAAAATATCTTTAAGAATATGAAATTGATTGAATTCAAACAGTTATAAAATTAATTCAATAACTTATTTATATTTATATTTTCAAAAATGTGGGTCGTTACATTGCCTGTCCTTTCTCTGAGATTTTGTATCTTTTTTAGTAATTCGAGATTTGTTTTGGTGTCACGCACGACCTTTAAGCATAGCAAGCGATGCGTTAGTTCTTTAGTAAGCAGAAGGTGAAGCTTATAAGCGTGCGACGTCACAGGAGTTTGTGAAATTTGGATTCTCGCAAAAAATTTTGGTGATGTTGGACATATAACCAGTAGTAAGGTTTGCAAAGTGTTTGACGAGGCTAAGAACCCTCGGATAAGTTGTTCGATGAAGTACAATTGAGAATGGTAGAGATAAGTTGATACGTGATTAGGACGATATTTTTGTCATTTTAGAGCTAAGGGGAAAAATGGTAATCTCGTCACATTCAAAGATTTAAATACTAGAAAAATTGTACCATGCCAGTCTTGGACATCAAGAAGACCAAGAGTCCGTCTCAAAAATAGTGGTGTTGAAATGGCGACAACTCATAAGGCCCACTAGGCTCAGGCAGGACAACAAAAAGCCCAATAAAGCTTTTCAAATTCAATAGGAGGCATAATTTATTATTAATTTTTGAATTTTAGACATTTATTTTAATTTATTTTGCTATTAGAGTTTGTTGAAAGATTTGATTTACTTTTGATTTAGTTAGTAGTATTTTTAAGTATTTTAAATTTAGATCAAATCTGATCTAATCTAATAAGATCAAATCTTATTTAAATTAGTTATCATAGGATTTTAAAATTTAAATCAAATCTGATTTAATCCAATAAGATCAAATCTGATTTAAATTAGTTATATTATCTTTTAATCAGTTTGTTAGGGACCTATTTAAACACCTTTGGTGAGATAACTTACATAACTTTTGATAAATAAAATTTTCTTAGTGCTTTATACACATTCTTTAGTGTGATTAATTGAGGTGAGTGATTTGCTTCGCTTGTTGTATGAAAAAAATTGAAGAATCGAACATTAAAGTGAATCTACGTGGTGGTTTTTCAATTTTCATCCCTCTAATCTAGATTGTCAAGAACAGGTTCTTTGAAGGTCTAGTAGAGAATATCTTTTGGTGACCTAGGTTTCTTAGAAGTCTAGTAGGAAAAACCCTTATCTATCCTTTATGTTTCTGCTGTGTCTTTTCTCCATCTTTTTCTTATCACTTTATCCTTCGTTCTAATCTTTCTTATCAGAATTATTCAGAAATTTTTTGGGTTTGATTTATTGAGAAAATATTTATGTTTTGAGGTTGATTTATTAAGAAACAATTTGTGTTATGTGTTCGATTTATTAAGAAAAGGATTATGTTTTGAGTTCGATTTAAAGAATCATATTTTGAGGAGTTTTTGCAAATTTATAGTATTTGAGTTTGATTGGCTAAGAAAGATTATTTTGAGTTTTTGAAAGGGATTTAACTGGAAATAGTTTTAAAGTTGGTTTAGGGGATTTTGATTGAGTAAATATGAGTTTTATGAAAGAGAACGGGTTTAGAGTGACATTATTTTGAAGGTTTCGAAAAACGTTATAAAAGGCGGTTTTAGTTTTAAAGGAGAATGATTTGAGAAAAAGTGATTCTTGACATGTGAACTTAATGTATATGGCTATTGAAGTAATTGGGCAAGTTAAGATTAATGATTCTCTCTCTTGCTGCAATAAACAAGTTGAGGTTGAGGATTCCCTCTCTTGTTGTGGTGGATAAGCTTGAGATTGAGGATTCCCTCGCTTGTCGTATCAAAAAGTTGGATAGAAGGTTGAGCATTCCCTTCGGTTCAATTCTGTATTATTAATTCGATTCTTGGTTATGTTTATGTTTGATTGAAATAAGATTTGAATTGATGTGGTGAGGGCAGTGGCTTTGTCCCGCTCACGAATAGGCAAGTTGAGATTGATGATTCTCTCTCTTGTTGCGATAGACAAGTTGAGGTTGAGGATTCCCTCTCTTGTTACAGTTAGGAAGTGGCATTGAGGATTCCCTCTCTTGATATATCGGGGAATTGAATGGAAAAGGTTGAGGATTTCTTTCGATTCGATTCCTGGCTGTGGTGTGAATGAGTTAGGTTGAGGATTTCCTAACGTTACATCACAGTCTCTATCTGAATAGGAGGTTGAGGATTCCCATCGTGTAGAGAGATGATGTCCGGGTTAGCTACCAGGTGTGTTGGGTTTGGTTGTATAACCGATAGATGAGTTCATTGGCCATAGGATAGGCATGCATCATTTGCATTTGTGTATATTGTTTGGGTGTGCATCTTGTATTTAGCTTGCCTATTTGAATAATTATACCTATATGCTAATTGAACTAATTGCTATAACTGTTCTACCTATTTGTGTATTCCTTGTATTGTTTTGATTCTGTTTGAACAACTGAGAGATCCCTTATGCTGGCGGTGGTGACGCTGAGGGTTGTTACTGATGTGGTACCGGCTGAAATTGTTCTCTGATTGTAATTGCTTTGTAACGTGTAATGCCAGTAATTGATTCTATTTTGAGACTGAGTTTTGATGGTAATTTGATTTGAGTTGGGCTGGAGGCCATATTGTGCCCATTTATAATTTGGGTCAGAGGCCGAGTTGATTTGATTTAGGCTAGAGACCGTAACGAGATTTGATTATATGTTGAGCCAGAGGTTGAAATTGATTTTGTTATGAGATAATAATTGATTATTTGAAATTCTTATAATAAAAGAAGTGAACTTTGAATTTTTGGATGATTAATTGTTAATGATTTGAATAGATTCATCAGACGAACGATGATCACTTCAATCGAAAAATAGTTTTCTTTTAAATATCCTCTTATGACAATTCTTAAAATCCCTCTATTGAGAACCAGTGAGGACGATGTTCTCACCCCTTACAGGTTTTTCTTTTTAGGACAGATGACAAGTTTAATGAGTTTCTTTTGAGCATATGATTGTATTCTATATATATACACAGTTATAGTTTCCCTCGCCTTTATTATTATATTTGTAAGAGGGATAGGAGTTGTAATGATATGTATGTATGTATATTTGTAAGTTACTTGTATAAGAAGTTTTATATGTATATATCTCCTACTAGTATAATAATCGTGGCTTATTCAACCACGCGTCAGCCTCACACTCATTTGAGTTAAAAAAATAATAAAACGTGGTAACGCTTCATGCGTTCCTCTATCATCTCAGCTTCCCCCTTTCTCTTCTCTCTCCTTTAGTTGACGCGCCCCTCTTCTGCTCGCTACATTTCAAAAAAACCCTAACTCCCTTCTTCCCTTGGTTCTCTCTCGATGGGGTTTACTGTCTGTCTGGGTCGAATCTTCTCTCCGGTGGTGGTTGTTGTAGCTCTCTGAATTACGATTTATATGTCGTCTGCTATGCTCTGCTTGTCTCTATGCTATGGGAAGCTGGAGGTCAAAGCGCTGGGTGGTATTAAGTAGGGGTTTACAGAGATGATAACCCATCTCTAGGAGTGCATTGTGAGAGAAGAGAATGTCTTGATCTCTGAGTGTGGTCGTCTTTGTCGCTGTGGCTCTGAAACACTAGGTCTTCAAATTCGATCTCCATGATAAAACCCAATTTTGTGGTTTATCTTGTGTTGAATTTAGGGAATTTTATCAACTTATTCTCATATTTATTCAATGAAATTGCATGTTTTGTGAAATTCTCCTAATTTGTGCTTAAGAGTTAGAAACATGCTTTTTGGGCCTTTAATTTGCTAAATTTAATTCACTTTGATACCACTCGATGCCTTGATATGTTTGTTGAGTGATTTCAGGTTTAAAAGGTAAGGATTGGATCAAAGAAGTGAAGAAAAAGCATGAAAAGTGGAGAATTCATGAAGAAATGAATTTTTGAAAATCTGCCATGCGAGGTGTGCACGTCACCCACACGTACGTGTGACAAGCGTCACGTGACCTCATTAAAGGCAACACACTGGGAGCAATTTCTGAGCTCACTCAGGTCCAGATCTAACTCATTTCTGAAGTATTTGAGGCCAAAATCAAGAAGGATGAAGGGGAAAGCAATTAGGGTAGCTTAGCATCATGTTTTAGGGTAGTTTTCTAGAGAGAGAAGCTCCCTCTTCTCTCTAGAATTAAGTTTTCGTTAGTTTAAGTGTATCTTAGATTTAGGTTTTATTTCTTGTTTGCAATTAGTTTTTCTTACAATTTCTTGTTCCTACATCTTTATTTTCTTAGTTTACATTGTTAATTTCTCTTTTATGCCATTTTTACGTTTATGAACCCACTTGTCAGTTTCAATTTCATTTAATATAATTTGATGTTTTATGTTCTTTTCTTGCTTGTTTGAGTTATTGCTACTGGTTTCTTGCATTAGGTAGTTTTAGTTTTTATATTTCTTGCCCTTTTACCATGCTCTCCTTTTATACCTTCCAAGTGTTTGACAAAATGCTTGGTTGGGCTTTAGAGTAGATTTTAAGCATTCTTGACTTGGAAAGAGAAATTAGGTACTCTTGAGTCATTAATACCCAACTTATGTTGGTGATCTAGAGTTGTTAGTTAATATTGTTTCCATTGACGCTAATCTTTTGCTAATTCAATTAGTAAGGTGATTAGGACTTACGGATTGAGATTAACTAGTCTTATTTGATTTTCTCCTGATGTTGGAGATAACGAAATAGGATTATCTCTTGTTAATTATTGTATTATGATTAATGACTAGGATAGAAAACCTAAATTCTCAATCTTTGCCATGAATATCTTTCTTTAGTTTTTGTTATCTTTAGTTGTTTCTTTACTTTATTGCCATTTAAATTTCATGCCATTTAATTTCTTGCCCTTTTATCAACCCACCCCGTGAAACTCATAACCAATAATTGAGCACTCGATTGTAATTCCTAGGGAGAAAAACCCGGGACTAATACTCTCGGTTATTTTTATTGGGTTAAACTTGTGACAACCAAAATTAATCTTTGATTGAGGGTTATTTATCGGTTTAGAACTACACTTGCAACGAACTGAATTCTTTTATTGAGAAGAAATTCTAAGCCGATGATTTCGTTATTGGCGCCGTTGCTGGGTAATTGCAATGTGTGCTTGTTATTGGTTATTGTTCATATGTGAATATTGTAAATAGCTTGAATTTTGGTTTGTTTGCTAGTTTTTTCTAGTTGTAGCATCTTGATTTTCTTGTTTCTTGTTAGTTTTTATTTAGATTTTCTCTTGCTACTATGATTTCTCACCTTTTTGGCTATGAGTTTGGTTACAACTATGTTGTAGGAAATGGAAGCTTCAATGAGGATTTGCATCAAGGATTTGGAAATCAAAGATGGGAAGAGCTACAGAAGTTCAAATGTGGCATTCCCAACGGCTATGGAAAGCTGACTTCCAGAGCTTTCCAGCAATATTTAATAGTCTATACTTTTCTTCGGATTAGAAGGCCCAAAACTAGCATCCAACGCCAGCTTTCTGCCCCCTTCTTGGCGTCCAGTGCCCAAAAGCAGAGACCAGCGTCCAAACGCCCAAAGAGGACCCCCTAGCCAGCGTTTCATGCCCTAAGAGCCTCAGAGTACGTGGATCTCATCAAATCTTAGCCCAAACACTCACCAAGTGGGCCCCAGAATGGATTTTAGCACTAAATAGACTATTTTACCCTTACTAGTCATCTGTTTAGTATTTAAAGTGTATTTTACATAATCATAAGGGTATCTTCGCCCATATACACATTTTTCAACATTGTATTTTCCATCAGTATGAGTTTCTAAACCTCCTAGGTTGAGGGGAGGAGTCCTGCTGAGTCCTATGAATTAATAAAAGTATTACTATTTCTTCTTCGATCCTTGTTTGATTAATTCTAAGAGGTATATTCATACTTCAACATGGTGGATAGGATTATCAGTGACAATCAGCTCTGTTCATCACATTAAGATGAATGTGCCTGAGAAACATCTGCGTCTACTTGGGTTCGTGTGAATACTTCAGCGGAAAGCACGCACCACCAGCTTGAATCATACATCTCTCAGACAGCTAATCCACTTCTTCGTTGGGGACTTCTCGAAACACCAGTTCAGTCGATTTACAGGGATATTACGGTCTCTGTGGTAAAGGTTAGAACCCTATGATGCAGCATTGTCTGATCTGGAAGATCCGACCTTGTCTGTGGCATTTTGAGTAGGATCATTAAGGAGAATGGACTGTACGCGCTTCACCCTGAAGCAGAGATGGATCCAAACTAACCCTGGGATTCAGATCCGAAGGAGTATTGACGACCTCTTAACAAAGGCATTGATCACATACAGCCTGCCATTAAAGAAATCACTCACAAGCAAAAAAGACAGTAATACTAGAGTTAATCCAGAAAGGCAAAGCAACTCCAATTCTTCAACATATCCCTATTGCTGATTCCAATAATCCTAATACAATTCCATATCCACCTACCTTCTAATTTCGCCTGACTAAGACCTGCAAGATAACCATAGCTTGCTTCAAACCACAATCCTCATGGGATCGACCATGACTCGCTCAGGTACTACTTGGACGACCCAGTGCACTTGCTGGTACAACTGTAGAAAAGTGTGGGGATTCGTGCACCAAGTTTTTGGCGCCTTTGCTGGGGATAGTTGAGTTTGGACAAACTGAAGGATTGTCTTGCTCCCTAGATCAGGTAATTTTTATTTTATTTGAGTCCTTTAATTTTTCATTTTTCTTCTTCTTATTTTTTTGAAAAATTTAAAAACTTTTTCAAAAAAATATTTTTCTTTTCTTTGTTTAATCTGTGTTCTTGGTTTGAGTCTTACATGTTCCTGTTTTTCAATTACAAAAATTTTAAAACTTTTCCAAAAACCTTTGCATGCAGTGTATTTTCAAGCATCCTTAGCTTTCTGTTTGAGTCCTTTATTTTTATTTTCTTCTTCTTCAATTTTTAAAAAAAAAAAATCAAAAAGCTTTTCAAAAATATTTTTCTTTTCTTCGTTCTTTGTTTCACTCTTTTTGTTTTTGTTCTTGGTAGTTTTGGAAAATATTGAGTTCTTTTTCTAAAAATTTTTCAAAAATAGTGTCTTTTTGTTTGAGTCTTGTTTTAAATCTTTAAGTTTGGTGTCTTCTTGTTTATTTTCTTTCAATTTTCGAAATTTTTGTTTAGCTTTCTAAAAATTTCAAGTTTGGTGTCCTTTATATGTTCTTGTGTTCTTTAAATTTCTGGAGTCTTGTTCTTTGTGTTCTTGTTGGTCTTTAAAGTGTTCTTGAGTCTTCTTTGTGTTTCGATCTTAAAATTTTTAAGTTTGGTGTACCTTTGTGTTTCCCTCCAAAATTTTCGAAAATAAGGAGCACTAGATCTAAAAATTTTAAGTTTGAAGTCTTTTACTTGTTTTTCTCTTTCATCATTAAATTCAAAAATAAAAAAATATATTTTCTATCTTATTTTTCAAGTAATTTTCAAAAATCTCATTAAAAATTCAGATTTTAAATTCAAATTTTTATCTTATCATATCTTAGTTGTCAAGTTTTTAAAAAATCAAATCTTTCAAAATTAAAAATCATATCTTTTTCAAAAATCATATCTTTTTCAAAATTTTATCTTATCTTTTTCAAATTTTCAAATTTAAGAATCCAAATTTCAAATTTTACAATTAAATCTTTTTCAAAATCAAATTCCAAAATTCGATCTTTTTCAATTCTTATCTTTCTTTTAAATCTTTTTCAAAATTTTTTGTTTCTTATCTTATCTTTTATAACTTCAAATTTTTAAATTATATCTTTTTAACTTCCTATCTTATCTTTTCTTATATTTTTAATTTCAAATTTAAATCTTTTCTTATCTTATCTTCTATCTTATTTTAAATTCAAATCTTTTCTTAATTAATTAACTATCTTCTCTCTCTTCTTTTTCAAAATTTCCTAACTAACTCTTCTATCTCTTAATTTTCAAAAACTTCTTCTTCTTTTCTCCCTTCTATTTTCGAAAATCAATAACTAATTTTCAATTCTTTTTAAATTATTAACCTTAATTTTCGTGAACTAATTAATAAATAAAATAAAAACAAAAAAAATTATTATTTATCTCCTTCTTCTCTTTTCTATTTATATTATTCGAACTCTTCCTGTCTCCCATCTTCCATCTTCACTTTTATTTCTCTCTTCTTTCTTCACATCTCACAAAAAGCTCTTTGATCCAAGTGGCACAAAAAGCTTTCTTCTTTTCTTTTTTCTTCTTTTCTTGTTTATGACCAGGGATAGGGATAAAGAACCCATCTTGACTCCTGATCCTGAACCTGAGAGGACTTTAAGGAGGAGCTTCTTGCAACTAGCTAAAGCACAATACTCCGGAAGAAACCTTTCAGAAAACTTTGAAAAAGAAAAGGAAGACATGGCTAAACCTGGAAGAAAGGAAAGTAAGGTGCTTGGTGGCTACACTTCTAATTTCTATGGAGGAAGTATCAATGTACCTCCTATCAGAGCAAGAAGCTTTGAGATCAACCCACAACATATCGTATTAGTGTTGCAGAAGTTCCAGTTTCACGGACACCTACAGGAAGACCCCAGTGGATTCATCACTAACTTCCTACAGTTCTGTGATATTGCAGAGATCAATGGAATGTACCATAAATTCCACAAGCTAAAACTATTCCCATTTGCTCTGAAAGATCAAGTAAAAGATTGGTGGTATATAATACCCAGAGGAAGTACGAAGACCTGGGATCAGGTTGTTAACAAATTCATGAAAAGGTTCTCACCCTTGTAGAGATTGGCTAAGTTAGCAACAGATGTTCAGACCCCAGTCAAGACAGAAGTTCTAGACAGGGAGACTGTAGGCGCACCCTCTGCTGAGAGTTATGATGCTCCTAGTGCTATGAGTGGTGACCACCCTCAAGGAGACACTCTCACCCATGACCAGTGGACACCTGAGTAGGGTAATATTCCTCTTACTGAGTTATTTGAAGAAGTGTATCCCTACAGGACCCTCACAGAAAGCTTGATGCTCTCTGGAAAGGAGACCTTAAAAGAAGGTAGGACAGTAGTCTTCACCAAGGAGACCGAACCTCAGGAGCATGCTACTGAGCCTACAGAAGGATCTTGAAACTGCCATTGAGCATGATCCTACAGAAGTGAAGGAGCCTCAAGAGCTACCTTTCCTAGGCGTACAGAAAGAACTAGCAGATGAGCAGTTGGCTCATTTCCCAGCAACCCTTAAGGAGATGCAAGTCAATATCTCTATTACAAATGTATTGGAAAATAAGACCCCCTATACGGCCGGTCTAAAAGACATTCTTTTTTAAAAGAAAGACCTAAGGGGAGATGAAATAGAGATACTTACTGAGAAGTATAGTATCCTAATTCAGAATGAGCTGCCAAGGAAAATTCCAGAGCCAAGGAGCTTTCAGATCTTATGCAGCACTGGAAAGATCATTTTTGACAAAGCCCTGTATGATCTTGGCTTAAGTTTAAATCTGATACCTTCCACTGAGGTAGAAGCCAAGTCTAGAGAGACTGTGAAGGCATTGAACGCCAGTGAGGAAGCTCTCACTGGGCATTCAACGGCCACAATGGCAGCAAGCCTGGCACTGAACGCCAGTGAGGAAGCCATCACTGGGCGTTCAATGCCCATCCTGGCAGCAGAGCTGGCGTTGAACGCCAGCCAGGGAGCACTGGCTGGGCATTCAGTGCCCAAACAGGCAGGCATTCTGGCATTGAACGCCAGTGAGGAACCCCTTATTAGGCATTCAACGCCCAAATAGCCAAGCACTCTGGCGCTAAACGCCAGTGAGAAACCCCTCACTGGGCGTTTAACGCCCACACACCCAGGGAAGCTGGCGTTGAACGCCAGCAAGGATACCCCTGCTGGGCGTTCAACGCACAAAATGACAAGGGGACTAGGGTTTAACGCTAGTAAGGGTGCACAGCATGGGCATTTAACGCCCAAAGAGCTAACAGAGCTGGCGCTGAACGCCAGTGAAAGCACACCCTTTGAGTGGTCAATTCCCACTCAAGAAACCCCTATCCAAGAACTAAAGGAAGCTGATGAGCGGATATTTTATACGCTTTTTGGCATCACTTTCATATAGTTTTTAGTAGTTTTTGTTTAGTTTTTATTGAGTTTTTATAGGTTTTAGTGTTAAATTCATATTTTTGGATTCTACTATGATTTTTTGTGTTACTGGACAATTTCAAGTATTTTCTGGCTAGAATTGAGGAGTTGGAGTAGAAGAAGAGCTTTTCTAGAGCAATAGAAGTTCAAATGGAGCGCTCTCAATGTCTATGGAAAGCTGACTTCAAAAGCTTTCCAGAAATATATAATAGTGCATACTTTTCTTCGGATTAGAAGGCCCAAAACTGGCATCCAGTGTCCAAAGAGCAGAGACCAATGTCCAAACGCCCAGAGAGGACCACTTAGCTGGCGTTCCACGCCCAAGGAGTCTCATAGAACGTGGATATCATCAAAGCTCATCCTAAATACTCACCAAGTGGGCCCCAGAAGTAGATTTTAGCACTAAATAGACTATTTTACCCCTTACTAGTCCTCTGTTTAGTATTTAAGGGATTTTATTTATGTCATTTAGGGAATCTTCGAACCTTTAATCACCAGATTCACATAGCATACTGATAAACCCCAATTTTGTAGTTTATCTTGTGCTTATTTTGGGGGATTTTATCACCTTTTTCCACATTTATTCAATGAAATAGCATGGTTTTGCAATTCTCCCTTGATTTGTGCTTAAATGTGAAAACATGCTTTTTAGGCCCTAAAATTGGTAATTTTAATCAACTTTAATTCCATTCGATGCCTTGATATGTTTGTTAAGTGATTTCAGGTTTATAAGGCAAGTATTGGATGGAAGAAGTGAGGAGAAAAGCATGCAAATTGGGAGAACTCATGAAGAAATGAAGGAACCGTAAAGCTGTCAAGCCCGACCTCTTCGCACTCAATCGACCATAACTTGAGATACAGAGGTCCAAATGAGGTGGTTCCAGTTGCGTTGGAAAGTTAACATTCGGGGCTTCGAAATGATATAAAATTTGCTATATGTTACTTCGCGCTCAGGGGTGCGTACGCGCCATGTACGCGTGCATGCCGATTCTGCCCTTGGGTCCACTTTAATGAAATCGCCCCCAGCAATTTTGCAGCTCATTTTGGGCCCAATCCAACCCATTTCTGATGCTATTTCAAGCAGAATTCAAGCTTGGGAAAAGGGGGAGCAATTTTTTTGTAGCATTAGCATCATGTAGGTTAGTTTCTAGAGAGAGAAGCTCCCTCTTCTCTCTAGAATTAGGTTAGGATAATCTCTCTTGGATCTAGGTTTAATTTCATGTTTTCATCTTGTTTCTTTTATGAATTCTTGCTTCTACTCTTTCATTCTCTTAGTTTATGATGTTAATTTCCCCTTTTATGCGCTCTTTTATGTTCATGGATGCTCATGTTGGATTTAGATCTCTTTTAATGAAATTTAATGTTTGATGTTCTTTTAATTGTTGATTTGAGTTGTGAATTTACTTTTCTTGCAATTGGTAGTTGGTAGATTTATTATTCTTGCACATTTATTATGCTTTCCTTTATTACCCACCAAGTGTTTGACAAAATGCTTGGTTGGGCTTTAGAGTAGATTTTGAGCATTCTTGGCTTGGAATGAGTAATTAGGCAAAATTGAGTCATAAAAACCCAACTCATGTTGGTGATCTAGAGTTGTTAGCTAATATTGTCTCCATTGACGCTAATCTTTTGCTAATTTAATTAGTAAGTTGATTAGGACTTTTGGATTGAGATTAGCTAGTCTTATTAGACTTTCTCTCATGGAAGATAATATGATACCTTCTTCCAATGTTGGAGATGACGTAATAAGATAAATTCTTGTTTATTATTGTTATATGATTGATTAATCTTGTTTGACTTTCTCCCTATGTGTTGGAGTTGACTAAATAAGATGAATTGATCATTGCATGACTAGGATAGAAATCCTATGATCTCAAACCTTGCCATGAATATCTCTCTTTATTAATTGCTTCCTTTAATTGCTCTCTTTACTTTTCTTGTCATTTACTTTCTTGCCCTCTCACCAAATCAAAACCCCTTGCATCTTCATAGCCAATAATTGAGCACTTCATTGCAATTCCTTGTGAGATGACCCGAGGTTTAAATACTTCGGTTAATTCTTATTTGGGATTTGTTATTTGTGACAACCAAAATTTTTGATGTGAGAATTGTTTGTTAGTTTAGAACTATGCTTACAACGAAGTAATTCATTTCTTTAAGAAGAAATTCTAGACCATCACAACAATTTTCTTAAATCAAAATGGCGCCGTTGCCGGGGAGTTGCAATGGTGTTACATTATTGGCTATTGTGAATATTGTGAATATGTTTGCCTTTTTCTTATTTGTTAGTTTTTGTTTGCTTTAGGACTTTGTTGCTTATTTTTGTTAGCTTTTATTTTTATTTGCTATTATGAATTCTCACCACTTTGGCTATGAGTTTGGCTCAAATTATGTTGTAGAGAATGGGAGCTACAATGACAATATGCATCAAGGATGGAACAATCAAGGATGGGAGGAGTCTCAAGGGATTGATCAACCTTCTTGGCAACAACAACCTCCGGTTTCTTATGGGTATAATTCTAATCCTAATGCATATCAATCTAATGGATGTGGTGACCCTTATTGTGATTGTCAACAACCACCACCACATGCCTATGAACCACCCCCTCAACATGACTTTGAACCACCTTACTCACAAGCCTCCTACCACCAAACACCTCATTATGACCCTAATTCTTATCCACCATACCAACCACCTTATGAACCATATGAACCACACATGGAACCACCACCATTCCAACACAATTACTCTCAAGAACCACCTCAATATACACTAGCTCCATACCTTTACCAAAATGAACCACCTTCCAACTATAATGCCTTCCCCTCAAACAATGAACCCTCTCTTCCACCACTACCCTCCGATGAAGCCTCCATGTTGGAATTGAGAGATCTTGAATCTCAGATCTTAAGGCGACAAGAGGAGCATGAAAAGAAGTTTAAAGAGCTAGGAACCAAGATGGTTATCCTAGTGGAAGCCGTTAGCAATATGGCCTCCTCCCGACTAAGCTTAAGCAATCAAGGCACTCCCATTGACTAATGTGGAGAAGCAATTAAGGATCCTAGTGAGGGAGTGAGTTTAGAGCTTCAAGGTGAAGAAGAAGAGTTGAAGCAAGGAGTACAACAAGAGGAGAAAGTTAAGATAATTGAGCCAGAAGAAGTGGTTGAAGCCTTTGAAGAGGTTGACCAAGAGGTGGATTCAATCATTGAAGAATTCTTATGTACAACTGAATCCTCTCCAATTGGATTTGACATGGAGATCAAAGAAGAAGATGAACAACCTCCCATGCCCTTGGTAAGCAATGAAGAAGAGATTGAATTGGAAGGAAGCTACCAAGAGGAAGGGGTTGAAATTGAAGAAGCTTGTGAAGAGGTAGAGATAATCAAAGAAGAGCACAAGGGAGTAGAACTTGCAAGACCATTTGAGACATCCCTTCCTAAGTCACCATCCAATACAACATTCAAGTGGGTAAAATTCTTATCCCTAAGCTTTGCTTTCTCACTTGAATATGGTTTGATTGAAAATGATCGTCAACTTAGAGCTCTTTGTGAAATTAAGAGTAGGAGAGAGTTATGTAATGGTTGGAAACATCACTCTAAGTTCATGATGGCTACATGCTCAAAGTTGAATGGCAATGGTTCGTGTAAAACCAAATTACATGGGTCTAGGAGAATATTTGGATGCTTACATGAGAATTCGAATCACTTGCCACCCAAGTGGAATCATGATGATCAATTTGAACATGGGTGTCAAAACAAAGTGTGGGATCCCGAATTGCACAAGGAAAATCAACTTTGGAAGCTCATGGTTTGTGAAGAACTCCATCAAAGCTTAAAGATATTAACATTGAAGAATGGAGCTTATTGGAGATTTAAGCATTGGTGGATGTTCCAAGATGGTTACAAGCACAAGCCACCTTAAGAGGAGCTCCCCGTAAGTCCAACTTAAGGACAATAAATAAAAGTGCTAGGTGGGAGACACCCCACCATGGTAAACTCTTTCCATTCTCTTGTAAATATAATCAATGGATGAATTGGGTTGCCATTGTTAGGTAGTTTTCTTCTTTGCATACTCTTGTTTTAATATTTTGGTTGTTGGTTTGTTTGATTAGATTTGTGCCTTAAGTTGTAGCTTAGTTGTTGTTGAGTAGTGTTTTGCTTGTAGTATAAGTTTTGTTTTTAGTGTATTTGAAAACTTTTCAAAAACCAAAAAGATTTTTTGTTAAATTTTATTTTTGATTGTTTTAGAATGCTTGTAGATTAGGAGAGTGCCTTGTTTTTTTTTTAAAAAAAA
>NC_029786.2:40180650-40205252 GCF_000816755.2 Arachis ipaensis
TGTTTGTTGTTGAATTTAATTTTGGTTATATTAGAATTCTTGTAGATTAGGAGAGTGCCCTGTAAAAAAAAAAATCGGACATCGGCGCCCAAGCGCGCAGTGCGCGCGCGCCGATGTAGTTTCACAACTCCTAGTACTAAAACCCGAGAGTTGTGCCCACTTTATGCCTACTTTGTGCCAGGCGATCCGCGTGTAAGCACGCATGGCGCACGCGCGCCGATTGTCCCTGCCACATCCACGCGTGAGCACGCATGGCACGCGCGCACAGATTGTCCGTGCTGCATCCGCGCCTGAGCACGCATGGCGCATATGCGCGGATTTGCACCCTGTTTTTCTCTTTTCTCCTTTCTCATTTTTTCTTCTTTTCTTCTTCTTTCTTTCTATTTTTTTCTTTTTCTTCTTCTTCCTCTCTTGAAAATTTTATTTTTCTTTTTTAAAAAAAAAATAATAATAATAAAATAAAATAAAATAAAAATAAAAATAAAAATAATTAAATTAAAAAAATTTCTCTTTTCTTCCATCCTCTTTCATTGCATTTGCTTATTTTCATTTATTGCATTTTAATTTTGTTTTCATACCTTGTTCTTATTTTCTTTTCTAGGTTTCTTGTTTTAACATTGGTGTTAGATTACTCTTACTCAATTGTTGAGAATTCTTTGGATTATTTTGGTGCTTCGTGACTTGTTTGGCATTAATTTTAATATTTGCTCTACACACAAGATTAGTGCTTTCGTCCTTCTTGACTCATGATCCCTTATTTTTTATACCTCATCATCAGTGAGTTAGGATGGGACCAAATGCTTTCATGCTTACCATTAATCTTGTTTGTGTCAATTGTTGATTAAGCTTGATGCAACACGCTCTTCATGTCATGTACCTATGCTTTGACTTTGTTCTTGCATCAAGTGTTAGTTAATATGCCTTAGCTTATATTGCCTTCTAACTTATATGTTGTAGCTACCATATAGTTGAGAACCTCAGTCTTATTTGGCATTAGCCCCTGCCTATGTTTTATTGCCTTGATATCTTTGTTGTAGGTGTAATTCTCTTTCTTTTTCTTTCCTTTTAGGTTGGCCACCAAGAGGGAAAGGATAAGCTTTAAATGGGGCAACAAACAAGTTCATCCGCACAACCTTTTGAAGGAGCTCATCAATTGTAGCAACCCATCCACCTTGCTATTCTTTGCATGCACCGAGGACGGTGCAATTTTTTAAGTGTGGGGAGGTCGTCTGACCGACCTCCATGTGTAACAACTTCCTTTTTCAACACCAATTTTTAATTTTTGTCTTTGTTAGTTAGTTGTTGCATTGCATGATAGGTTGCATGTTAGTTAGAATTTGTACGTATTTCACCATTTTTTTTATGTTAGGACTACTTGGTTAGGGTGACGATTTCTTTTCCAAGAAAAATTATTTTAGGGCACCCTACCAATTTGAAAAAAAATTTTGTGACAAACTTGGTTGAAGAATGTATTTTGGAACATGGTTTTTGAGCTAAGAACACAAGCATGTGAGTTTTGAGCCCAATTGCGTGGTTACATCTTATAACCATTTATTTCCATTCTTGTGTGCAATGTTCTCTTTCTATGATTGTAATCTTTGATTTGTTTGATTCTTTATGTCCACTGTTCCATGTATACATGCATTTATATGATTGAGGCCATCATTTCATTTAGCTCATTTACCCAAATAGCCTACCTTTCATCAACCATTGTTAGCCAATTTTGAGCCTATTGAATCCCTTTTGCTCTTAATATTAGCACATCACTACCCCTAAGTGAAAAACAATAAATATCCTTAATTTGGATCTTTGATTATCTTAGGCTAGTGAGGGTGTGTATCATTTGGGTATGGGAAACTTGGGACATTGGTTGAGAGAAAAGTGTGTTCTTGTGTTTCTATTAAAGATTTTTGGGAATTGGGTACATATTCATGCACTATACGTAAAACCATATGCATTGATACGCTTGTATATACTTTGAAAAAAAAAGAAAAAGAAAAAGAACATATATATATATATATAAAATATAGAAAAAGAAAAAAGAGAAAAAAGAAATAAAAAGGGGACAAAAATTCTCCAAAGTAAAGTTCAATAAAAATCAATGCATATGGAATGTGAATCAAAAAGAATGCATGAGTATGTGAAAAAGTGGGAATCATGGGTAGTTAGGCTGTGTATTAGAGTTGTATAGGTTGTTATATGTGTTTGGTGATAGCTTAGGTTAATCAAAGATTCAAATTTCAAGATCACTTGACCACATGCATCCTACCTTGACCCTAGCCCCATTACAACCTATGAATAAGTCCTCATGATGAATGTGTGCATGCATTGAATAATTGTTGATTGTTAAATGAAAAACAAATCATGGAAAGCATGATTAGAAGAAAATTGAGTGATCGACCCTATATACTAGAGCGACTAGAGTGGATACACTTTCGGTGAGGGTTCGATGCTCAATTCCTTGTTCCCGGCTTTCATGAGCGTTCTTCTTGCAAGTTTATTTGAACTTCATTTTGATATTTGAATTGGTAGGATTCATGAATCGTCATATGATCTTAGCCCTACTTGGTCATGTATTTCTTGGAGATTGATTTACTTTTAACCAAGTAGATAGAGTCATATTGCAATTAGTTACATGCATGTAGATAGGTTTATATAGTTTATTTGCATTGAATAAATGTTCATACCCCTTTCTTGTCCTTCTTTATTCTTAGCATGAGGACATGCTTGGTTTAAGTGTGGGGAGATTTGATAAACCCCAATTTTGTGGTTTATCTTGTGCTTATTTTGGGGGATTTTATCAACTTGTCCCACATTTATTCAATGAAATAGCATAGTTTTGCAATTCTCCCTTGATTTGTGCTTAAATGTGAAAACATGCTTTTTAGGCCCTAAAATTGGTGATTTTAATCCACTTTAATTCCATTCGATGCCTTGATATGTTTGTTAAGTGATTTCATGTTTAGAAGGCAAGTATTGGATAGAAGAAGATAGGAGAAAAGCATGCAAAGTGGGAGAACTCATGAAGAAATGAAGGAACCGTAAAGCTGTCAAGCCCAACCTCTTCGCACTCAATTGACCATAACTTGAACTATAGAGGTCCAAATGAGGGGGTTTCAGTTGCGTTGGAAAGCTAACTTATAGGGCTTCGAAATGATATAAAATTTGCTATATGTTATTTCACGCTCAGGGGTGCGCACACACCATGTACGCGTGCGCGCCGATTCTGTCCTTGGGTACACTTTAATGAAATCGCCCCCAGCAATTTTGCAGCTCATTTTGGGCCCAATCCAACCCATTTTTTATGCTATTTCATGCAGAATTCAAGCCTGGGTAAGGGGGGAGTAATTGTTTTGTAGCATTAGCATCATGTAGGTTAGTTTCTAGAGAGAGAAGCTCCGTCTTCTCTCTAGAATTAGGTTAGGATAATCTCTCTTAGATCTAGGTTTAATTTCATATTTTCATCTTGTTTCTTTTATGAATTCTTGCTTCTACTCTTTCATTCTCTTATTTTATGATGTTAATTTCCCCTTTTATGCTCTCTTTTATGTTCATGGATGCTCATATTGGATTTAGATCTCTTTTAATGAAATTTAATTTTTTATGTTCTTTTAATTGTTGATTTGAGTTGTGAATTTACTTTTCTTACGATTGGTAGTTAGTAGATTTATTATTCTTGCACATTTATTAAGCTTTCCTTTATTACCCACCAAGTGTTTGACAAAATGCTTGGTTGGGCTTTAGAGTAGATTTTGAGCATTCTTGGCTTGGAAAGAGTAATTAGGCAAACTTGAGTCATAAAAACCCAACTCATGTTGGTGATCTAGAGTTGTTAGCTAATATTGTCTCTATTGACGCTAATCTTTTGCTAATTTAATTAGTAAGTTGATTAGGACTTTTGGATTGAGATTAGCTAGTCTTATTAGACTTTCTCTCATGGAAGATAATATGATACCTTCTTCCAATGTTGGAGATGACATAATAAGATAAATTCTTGTTTATTATTGTGATATGATTGATTAATCTTGTTTGACTTTCTCCCTATGTGTTGGAGTTGACTAAATAAGATGAATTGATCATTGCATGACTAGGATAGAAATCCTATGATCTCAAACCTTGCCATGAATGTCTCTCTTTATTAATTGCTTCCTTTAATTGCTCTCTTTACTTTTCTTGTCATTTACTTTCTTGCCCTCTCACCAAATCAAAACCGCATCTTCATAGCCAATAATTGAGCACTTCATTGCAATTTCTTGTGAGATGACCTGAGGTTTAAATACTTCGGTTAATTCTTATTTGGGGTTTGTTATTTGTGACAACCAAAATTTTTGATGTGAGAATTGTTTGTTGGTTTAGAACTATGCTCACAACGAAGTAAATCATTTCTTTAAGAAGAAATTCTAGACCATCACAACAATTTTCTTAAATCACACACACATTTTTACCTTTAGTATGATTTTCTAAACCTCCAAGGTTGAGGGGAGGAGCCCTGCTGAGTCCTATGAATTAATAAAAGTATTACTATTTCTTCTTCGATCTGTGTTTGATTTATCTCTAAGATGTATATCCGATCTTTATCATGGTGAATAGGATGATCTGACAAAATAGCTTTGTTCATCACATTAAGATGAATGTGCCTGACAAACACCCGCGTCTACTTGGGTTTGTGTGAATACTTGGAAGGAAAGCACGAGCCAACAGCTATATTTATACATCTCTCAGACGGTTAATCCACGACTTTGTTGAGGACTTCTCGAGACACCAGTCCAGCCGATTTTTGGGGGGATTTGGGTCTTCATGGTATAGGCTAGAATCCAATGAAGCAGCGTTCTCTGATTCAGAAGATTCGACCTTGTCTGTGGCGTTTTGAGTAAGATCGCCAAGAGAATGACTTGCTAGAGCTTCACCTTCCGTCAAAATGAATGACCATGGGCAATGGCGTTCATTCTGTAGCAGAGGAGATCAATGACCACGGACAATGGCTTTGATCACATACAGCCTGCCATAGAAGACAATTGTCCGTGGTCAATTCAAAAAGACAAAGCAACTCTCAACTCTATTAGTATTATTGCTTTCAATTCCTCAACAAATTCCATATATGGTGTATAATCATTCAAAGTTTACACAACAACCGTCTGATTCCGCCTGACTAACACCTGCAAGGTAACCATAGCTTGCTTCAAACCACAATCCTCGTAGGATCGACCCTGACTCGCTCAGGTATTACTTGGACGACCCAGTGCACTTGCTGGTACTGTTGCTGTACGGAAAGTGTGGGGTTTGTGTACACGCACACCAAGTTTTTGGTGCCGTTGCCAGGGATTGTTGAGTTTGGACAAACTGAAGGATTGTTTTGCTCCCTAGATCAGGTAATTTTTATTTTATTTGAGTCTGTTATTTTTGTTTTCTTCTTCTTCAAATTTTCGAAAAAATTAAAAAAAAGTTCTTCAAAAAATTATTTTTCTTTTCTTTGTTTAATTTTTGTGTTCTTGGTTTGAGTCTTTGAGTCTTCAATTTTATTTTCTTCTCCTTCAAATTTTCAAAAAAATTAAAAAAAATTTCAAAAATAATTTTTATTTTCTTTGCTCAATTGGTTAGAGCGTTGGCTTATGTTCTTGGTAATTGTTGTTTCTTTGAGTCCTTCTTTCTAAAAATTTTTCAAAAATATTTTCTTTGTTTAAACCTTGTGTCAAATCTTTAATTTTGGTGTCATCTTGTGTTTTTCTTTATATTTTTCGAAAATTTCTTTTTGGTTTTCTAAAAATTTTAAGTTTGGTGTTCTTGTGTTCTTTGAGTCTTTAAATTTTGTTCTTTGTGTTATTGTTTGTCTTCAAAGTGTTCTTGAGTCCTTTTTGTGTTTTGATCTTAAAATTTTTAAGTTTTGTGTCCCCTTGTGTTTCCCTCCAAATTTTCAAAAATAAAGGGGTGCTAGATCTAAAAAAATTAGAAAAATATCTTTTCTAACTTAATTTTAACCAAAATTTTTGAAAATATTATTTAAAATTCAGATTTCATTTTCAAAATATTATCTTATCATATTTTAGTTGTCAAGTTTTCAAAAATCATATCTTTTTCAAATCATATCTTATCTTTTTCAAAATTCAAAATAAAAATTTATCTTATCTTTTTAAAATTTTAAAATTTTTAAAATTAAAATTTCACATTTTAAAATTAAATCTTTTTCAAAATCAAATTTCAAAATCTTATCTTTTTAAAATATTTTTCAAATCTTTTTAAATTTCTTATCTTATCTTTTTCTAATTTCAAATTTTAATTTCAAAATCTTTTCTTATCTTACTTTTTATCTTATTTTAAAATTTAAATCTTTTCATATCTTATCTTTTATTTTTTTATTATTTTTATTTTTATCTTTTCTTTATTAATATCTCCATCTTCTCTCTCTTATTTTTCAAAACTTCCTAACTAACTCTTATCTACCTTAATTTTCAAAAAAATATCTCTTTCTTCTCTCCTTTTTCAAAACTACCTAACTAAATAAAAATATTTTAATTTACTTTTTCTATTTATACATCTTCTTCTGTTGCTTCTATTCATTCAAAATATTCTTTCTTCTCAACTTTTATCCTCTCTTATTTACTCTTATCTACTATTTCCAAGGTATTTTTCTTCCACTTCTTTTACTTCTTTTCTCTCTTCTCTTTCTTCTTCACATCTCACTCGAAGCTCTTTGATCCAAGTGGCACAAAAAGCTTTCTTGTGATTTCTTTTCTTTCAAAGTGTGGCCCAAGGAAGAGAGAAGTGTAGTGCAACATCATGGAGTAAGAGCCATAGAGCTCTTACCAAGAGCTCAGCGCTCTCACAAGGAGTGCTACTTAAAGGACCAAGGCCAAGCAAAAGGATAGCTAAGTTCTCCTTGTGAATCGAGCGCCACAATTTGACAAGGAAACAAGGCAAAACTTCAAAGCTGCGCTCTTGCCAAGAGCATTATCGGGAGCATTCCAAGAAAAATTTAAAGAAGAAGTTTGCTAAGTGAGGACACCAAGGTTCGAACTCATGAGCAACGGGGAGTAAGGGAGCGCTACTCTCCAAGGAATTAAGCCAAACTTGGCTGAAATGCACTCCCCAAGGATCGAACCAAGCACCTAAGGAAAGGAAGGAAGCGCTACTACAAAGCTTGGCAAAGGAAAAATGCACAAAATGGCTCAGCAAGGATTCGAACTAAGGCACTCCCACTCAAGGCATGCGCTAGCCTTGTTTCCTTCACAAAGAAAAAGGGCCAGCAATGCCTCCCCAAGGATTCAAACCTGGAGCCTCACCCTTGAAGCATGGATGCTGCGCTCTCAACGAGAGCTGAGCGCAACATTGACAAGGCTGGGAGCAAAATTTGACACGGCCAGGAAAGCATTGGCACGCAACCAAGGAAGCAAGGCCAAGGCAACAAGGGATGCTGCGCTCTTGGGGAGAGCCGAGCACTACCCTGATGACATCCAAAGAGCTTGTCACACCAAAAGGGCCAAGGAAACAAGCACCAAGGCTGCGCTCTCTCCATGAACCGAGCTTGACCCTGGAAGTGTGACCCAAAGCCCAAAATTCAACCAAAATTCCAATTTAATTCAATTCTTCACCAAATTAAAAAGCCCACTCCAAATTCTAAAATCCAAAAATAGGAAGTGTATAAATAGAAGTTAGTTTGAGTTAGAATGAACCTTTTTTCACACACTTTTACTTACCTTTTGCTTACTATTGAATTTTCAATTTTATTTTCAAGCTTTGGAGGTTTGGGAATTGAGGAGAGAATTGAATTCTCTTCTCTTTTGTTCTCGCATCTACCCTCTTCATCTTTGTTTTGAATCTTGGATTAAGAATTGAAGGAATTCTGTTTCAATCTTGATCTAAGATCTCTCTTGTTACTTTCTGCATAATTTCAAAGAATTGTGGTTTGGATCTAAGTTCTCTTTACTAATTTCATCTTCTATTTCTTTTGCAATTGTTCTTTTACTTCTCTGCAATTATTCTCTTGTTGGATCAAGGAAGGACTTGAGATTTAGACTTGTTTTCTAGTCTCCTCCACCCCTGAGATCTTCAACTTACCTTTAGCTATTGCAATTAAGCTACATTTTTCTTTCTGTTTGGTTTCTCAAGTTATTCTTCTTTTCTTGTTTAGATCTGCTGCATCTCAATTCATCTTCTACTTCTCTGCTGATTGTCATTTACTTTTTCTTATTTAATTTCTGCAATCCCAGTTCCCAAATCCTTTTATGATTCAAGCAATTTATATTTCTTGCACTTTAAGCTTCAGTCATTTACATTTCTTGCAATCTAAGTTTCTACAATTTACATTACTTGCACTTTAAGATTCAGCTTCTTTACTTTCTTTGCCCTTTAATTTACAGTCAATTACCCCTCTCCCTTTAAATTTCATGCAATTTAGCTTCTGTTGGATACAAATCAACACTTGTTTGCTTGACTAAATCAACCACCCAACTAAAATTGCTCAATCCTTCAATCCCCGTGGGATCGACCTCACTCACGTGAGTTATTATTACTTGATGCGACCCGGTACACTCTCTGGTGAGTTTAGTGTTGGATTGTTTTCTACACATCAAGTTTTTGGCGCCGTTGCCAGGGATTGATTAGATTGACAATGATTAAGTAAGGTGTGGTCTAGATTAAGCACTTTTTCTTTATTTTTGTTTACTTTCTCTGTTTTTAACTAGCACACTAACTATTTGAGACTTTGTCTCTACTAACTCTCACTGCACTCAAGCTACAGAGTGCTCTTGTGTTTCTTGTTGTTGTGGTTTTATGACAGAAGCAAGGAGAGGGATCCCTACCTTCTGTGAAACTGACGAAAGAACTCTTCGAAGGTTAAGAAGAGAAGAAAGAGGGAAAGGCATTGCTGGAGAAGAAGATTCAGAGGAAGAATTCCAAGAGATGGAGGAACACTCAACAAACCCAACAAATCCACCAGCAGGAGTGGCCAAAAAGAATGGTCAACCACCAAGGAGAGTATTGGCTTCTTATACATTTGCAAATCCTAGACATTGTGGGAGTAGCATCCTTACCCCAAATGTCAATGCAAATAACTTTGAATTGAAGCCACAACTCATCACTTTGGTACAAAATAACTGCTCCTATGGAGGAGGTCCACTTGAAGATCCAAACCAGCATCTCTCTACCTTCTTGAGAATTTGTGACACAGTGAAGTCTAATGGTGTACACCCAGAGACATATAAATTGCAGCTGTTTCCATTCTCATTGAGGGACAAAGCTGCTCAATGGCTTGAAACCTTTCCACAAGGAAGCATCACTAGTTGGGAGGATCTAGTGAATAAATTTTTGGCCAAGTTCTACCCCCTCAAAGGATCATCAGGCTCAAGACTGAGGTGTAAACCTTCACACAAATGGATGCTGAATCTCTCTATGAGGCATGGGAGAGGTACAAGGCCTTAATTAGAAAATGTCCCCCTGAGATGTTTAATGAATGGGACATCCTTCAAAACTTCTATAAAAGTTTGACTATGAAGGCTCAGGAGGCACTAGATCATTCAGCAGAAGGCTCCCTACAATTGATGAAGACAGCAGAGGAGGCTCAAAACCTCATTGATATGGTGGCAAACAATCAATATTTCTTTGGCCATCAGAGACAATGCCAACCATCACAAAGGAAAGGAGTGCTAGAGTTGGAAGGAATAGACATAATCCTAGCTCAACACAAGATAATGCAGCAGCAGATTCAACAATAATTTGAGCAAATGGGAAAAAGGATTGATAGCCTCCAAGTTGCAGCAGTGAATACAAGCCAACCATCAACCACATGGGGGCAAAATAAAGAGAGTCAAGAAGATCAGCAGCAAGAACAGATTCAATATGTGAACAACCAAGGCTCTGGCCAAAATGAGGTTTATGGTGATACCTACAATCCCTCTTGGAAGAACCACCCAAACCTAAGATGGGGAGATAACTATACTCAAAACCAACAACCATGGCAAAGAAATTCAAACCAAAACAACTCAAGAAACAACCAAAATCACAACCAGCAAAACACTAACCCCAATCCATATAGAAAACCCCAAAACAACCACCCAAATTCTAGCTACTATCCACCCAATAACCAAATCACTAACCAAAGCACTTACCATCAACCTTCACCATCTCACAACCAGCCACAACCATCACAGGACACTCAAAGAATCTCCAACTTTGAGATGTTGCTAGAAAAGATGCTGAAGAACCAAGAGATAACAAGCAAGAACCAGGAAGCCTCAATAAGGAACCTAGAGAGGCAGATGGGGCAACTATCCAAGCAAATTTTGATTGAAAGGCCATCAAGCTCACTCCCAAGTGATACCATTCCAAATCCTAAAGAAGGAATGCAAAGCCATCCAACTGAGGAATAGAAAGATTTTGGTGAGCAACAAAGAAGATAACAAGAGGCCTACGGACAATGACAGGAAGCAAGCTGAAGAAGAGAATGCCAACAGCAAGGAGGAGATAACAGCAAGCAAACAAGCTCAAGAGAAGCAGGCTCAAAAAAAGGACGACCAGCCACAAGATCCAAGGAAAGGGAAGCAAGTAATGGAGGAAGCATCTCAAAGCCAGAAGCAGGTAGTGAAGGCTTTCACACCTCCCTTACCATACCCCTAGAGGTTCAACAAGGAAACCAAGGATCAACACTTCCCCAAATTCCTTGAAGTCTTCAAGAAGTTGGAGATCAATATTCCCTTAACTGAAGCATTAGAGCAAATGCCTCTATATGCAAAATTCTTGAAGGATCTCATTAACAAAAAGAGAAGTTGGCATGAGAAGGAGACCATTATGCTCACTGAAGAATGTAGTGCCGTGATCCAAAGGGGTATCCCACCAAAGCTTAAAGACCCAGGGAGCTTTGTGGTTTCATGCACCATAGGCAAGATGACATTGGAGAATGCTCTATGTGATTTAGGTGCCAGCATCAACTTGATGCCTCTCTCAATGATGAGAAAGCTTGCTATAGAAGAAATCAAACCTACCAGGATGTCACTAGTGATGGCTGATAGATCAATCAAGACACCCAATGGAATTGTGGAAAATCTACTAGTGAAGGTTGGAGAGTTTATTTTCCCTGCAGACTTTGTGATCTTGGACACAGAAGGGGAAGGAAATAACTCAATCATCTTGGGAAGACCATTTCTAGCTATAGCAAGAGCTACTATTGATGTAGAAAAGGGAGAAATGACTTTTAGGGTGCATAATGAGCAAATGATCATCAATGTTTTCAAATCAATGCAACATCCCTTTGAGCAAGAAAACTACATGAAGGTGGATATGATAGAAAGCTTGGTAGAAGAAATGTTTGAAGCCAATTATCAAGAGCACCAGGAGGAACAAGAAGAGGAAGTGGTAGAAATATCCATTGAAGACAAGAAAGAGGATAAGCCAAAACAGGAGTTGAAGCCTCTTCCTCCTCACCTCAAGTACGTGTTTCTTGGGAAAATAGAAGCCCTGCCAGTAATCATAAACTCCTCCTTGAACATGGAAGAAGAAACAAGGTTGATTGAAGTGTTGAAAGCTCACAAAATAGCCTTGGGTTGGACAATTGAGGATATCAAAGGCATTAGCCCAGCCATTTGTATGCATAAAATTCTGTTGAAAGAAGAATCAAAGCCTGTAGTTCAACCCCAAAGAAGGCTCAACCCAGCCATAAAGAAGGTAGTTCAAAAAGAAGTCATGCAGCTATGGAATGCTGGGATAATCTTTCCAATCTCTAATAGCTCATGGGTGAGTCCGGTTCAAGTTGTACCAAAAAAAGGAGGAATGACAGTCATCACCAATGAGAAGAATGAGTTTATCCCTACCAGGACAGTGACTGGATAGAGGATGTGCATAGACTATAGAAGGTTGAATGATGCAACAAGGAAAGATCATTTTCCTCTCCCATTCATTGATCAGATGCTGGAAAGATTGGCCAGTCATGCCTATTATTGCTTCTTGGATGGGTATTCTGGGTACAATCAAATAGTGGTGGATCCCAAGGATCAAGAAAAGACTTCCTTCACATGTCCATTTGGAGTTTTCGCCTATAGGAGAATGCAATTTGGGCTATGCAATGCCCCAGCCACCTTTCAAAGGTGTATGCTTTCCATTTTCTCTGATATGGTGGAAAAATTTTTAGGAGTCTTCATGGATAATTTTTCTGTCTTTGGCAATTCATTTAACACTTGCTTGCATCATTTAACTCTTGTTTTGAAAAGATGCCAAGAAACTAACCTGGTATTGAATTGGGAGAAATGCCATTTCATGGTTCCTAAAGGGATAGTTCTTGGGCATAAAGTGTCATGCAAAGGTATAGAAGTTGATAAAGCTAAAATGGAAATTATTGAAAAACTTCCTATACCTGTTAATGTGAAAGCAGTAAGGAGTTTTCTTGGGCATGCTGGCTTTTACAGGAGGTTCATTAAAGATTTTTCAAAGAAACCAAAATGATTGAGCAATTTGCTAATGATTGATAGCCCCTTCATCTTTGATGACAACTGCAAACATGCCTTTGAAACTTTAAAGAGAAAACTCATTACAGCACCAATTATCACACCCCCTGATTGGAACTTACCTTTTGAACTTATATGTGATGCAAGTGACCTTGCTATTGGTGCTGTACTAGGGCAAAAGAAAGATAAGCTGCACCATGTCATATATTATGCCAGCAAGGTGTTAAATGAGACACAGAAAAATTATACCACCACTGAGAAAAAGCTTTTGGCAATTGTGTATGCATTTGATAAGTTTAGGCAATACTTGATTGGTTCAAAGGTTATAGTATATACTGATTATGCTGCTCTCAAGTATCTAATGTCTAAATAGGATTCAAAGCCAAGGCTTATTAGGTGGGTACTGCTGCTACAAGAATTTGACATTGAAGTAAGAGATAGGAATGGGAGTGAAAATCAAGTAGCAGATCATTTATCAAGAGTGCCACAAGAAGCTAATCAAGATAGACCACAACAAGTAAATGAGAATTTCCCTGATGAGCACTTGTTCCAAGTTCAACAAGCACCTTGGTTTGCTGACATAGTAAATTACAAAGTGGGAAGGAAGATACCTCAAGAATTTTCCAAACAATAAGTGAAGAAGTTACTCAATGAAGCAAGGAAGTTCTTGTGGGACGAACCCTTTTTATTCAATAGATGCTCTCATGGAATGATTAGGAGATGTGTCCCTGAAAATAAAATGAAAGATATATTGTGGCATTGCCACGGTTCAGCATATGGTGGACACTTTGGACCAGAGAGAACAACTGCTAAAATACTGCAGAGTGGATTTTATTAGCCAACTATCTTCAAGGATACCAGGGAGTTTATTCATCCGTGTAATGAATGCCAAAGAGCTGGAGGATTAACAAGAAGGAATGAAATGCCTCAAAATTTCAGTCTTGAAGTGGAGCTAGTTGATCTTTGGTGCATAGATTTCATGGGGCCCTTCCCTCCTTCTTATTCCTTCAAATACATTTTGGTAGTAGTGGAATATGTCTCAAAGTGGGTGGAAGCAATAGCCACAATAACATGTGATGCACAAATTGTTCTTCAATTTCTAAAGAAGCACATTTTCACTAGATATGGAGTGCCTAAGGGACTTGTATGTGATGGTAGTGGTCATTTTTGTAACAAGAAGATGGAGAAACTCCTTCACAAATATGGAGTGATTCATAAAGTAGCCACACCATACCACCCACAAACCAATGGCCAGGCTGAGCTTGCAAATAGAGAATTGAAGAGGATTTTAGAGAAGACTGTGGGAGCAACCAGGAAAGATTGGGCCAGAAAATTAGAAGATACACTTTGGGCATACAGGACAGCATTCAAAACTCCTATAGGGAAGTCCCCTTTTCAGCTGTTATATGGCAAATCTTGTCACCTCCCTGTAGAGCTTGAACATAAAGCTTTTTGGGCCACTGAACTTCTCAACCTTGATTCTCAAGCAGCATGGGAGAAGAGGCTGCTACAAATAAATGAATTGGATGAGTTTAGGCTAGAAGCTTATGACAATGCCAAGATATACAAGGAAAAGGCCAAGAGGTGCATTGACAAGAAGATCTCAAGGAAGGAGTTCAAGCCAGGACAGCAAGTACTCCTGTATAACACCAGGCTCAAAATTTTCCCTGGCAAGCAAAAATCCAAATGGACTGGCCCTTACTTGGTGACAAAGGTTCTCCCTTATAGAAGCCTTGAATGGTTAGATGAGGCAACAAAAAGTCAGTTCACAGCAAATGGGCACAGAGCAGCACAGAGCAAAGTCTTACTTCGGAGGTCAATGGGACTAAGAAAAGGAGGTTCAGAATTTAAATTGATCAAAGAATGAAAGATGTCAAGCTAGTGACAATAAAGAATCACTTGTTGGGAGGCAACCTGACGTTAGGATTTTTACCAGTAAAGAATGTCATAAAAACAGTCGCGTTGTAGATATAGTCTCTAAACCAACAAAAATCCCTTCGTACAAACGTTTTGGTTGTCACAAGTAACAAACTAAAATTATATGTAACATGGAAGAGTTCATATATTAAATTGGGAAAATAAATAAAAATAAAGAACCTGGGATTGAGAACCACTCCTAAAACTAAGAGAAATCCTAAATCCTAATCCTAAGAGAGAGGAGAGAACCTCTCTCTCTAAAAACTACATCTACTCTTAAAATTGTGAATATGAGAGCATGTTTATGAATGGATGTATTCCTCCACTTTATAGCCTCTAATCTGTGTTTTCTGGGCCGAGAACTGGGTCAGAAACAACCCAGAATTCGCTGGTTGCGAATTCAACATGCTGAATTTCCGTCACTGAGATGCGGCCGCATGGAGCATACAGTCGCGTCGCCTAGTGTCAGAGAAACTATGGAATATTATATATCAAATCGAAGCCCCGGGCGTTAGCTTTCCAACGCAACTAGAACCGTGTCGTTTGGATCTCTGTAGCTAGAGTTATAGCCGTTTGAGTGCGAAGAGGTCAGGTTGGACAGCTTAGCAATTTCTCCAACTTCTTGTATTCCTTCCACTTTTGCATGCTTCCTTTCCATCCTCTGAGCCATTCTTGCCCTGTAATCTCTGAAATCACTTAACACACATATCAAGGAATTTAATGGTAATAAGAGAGGATTTAAACATAGGGAACTTAAGGCCAAAGAAGCATATTTTCAATCAAAGCACATAATTAGGAAGGCAAATGTAAAACCATGCAAATAGTATGAATAAGTGGATAAAGAGTTGATAAAATCCACTCAATTGAGCACAAGATAAACCATAAAATAGTGGTTTATCAACCTCCCCACACTTAAACATTAGCATGTCCTCATGCTAAGCTCAAGAGAAGCTATAAAGATGAAGATGAATGTAAGAAAGTATGAAATGCAACCTATCTATATGAATGCAACTACATGTGAAATGCTTCTACCTACTTGGTTAAAAGTAAATAAGTTCTCCAAGACAAACATAAATCAAATTCCACTAATTCAAATTATACAATAAAAAGCAAGTAAACTTGTAAGAAGACAGCTCATGAAAGCAGGGAACATAGAATCAAGCATTGAACCCTCACTGGTAGTGTATATCACTCTAATCTCTCAAGTGTATAGGGTTTTTCACTCTACTCTTCTCTAGTCATGCTTTCCAATATTCAAATAAATTAGAAACATGATACATTCCCTTATTAACCCATGTTCCCACAGTTTTCCCACACTTAATTGTTACACAATCCCTATCTTAAGCTAACCAAAGATTCAATTGGGATATTTAATTATTTTTCTGCTTTAAGACTAGTGATGTGGTAAAATACAGAACAAATGGATTAAAAAGGCTCAAAGTGGCTGACAAGGGTGATTTAAAGGGTAGGCTTATTTGGGATAAGTGAGCTAAAATCAAACAATGGCCTCAATCATATGCAAGCATGTAAATACACTAAATAATGGACATATAGATTGGGACAGAATATAGATTACAATCATAGAGAAGGAAACACACAGGAATAAAATATTTATGGTTAAATAATGTAACCATATAAATAAGCTCAAAATCTCACAGGTTTTGTGTTCTTTGGCTCAAAAACCATGTTCCAAATACAACTTCAAACAAGTTTTATCACAAAAAATTTTAATAATTGATTTAAATTAGTGAAAATTTTCAAAAATAGGGTCTTAAAAAGAAACTTATTATTTTAACCAAGCAGTGGCTAAATGCATAAAATCAAATAAACATGCAATTAAATATGCAAATGCAATAATGAAAAGAAAATAAAACAATGGTGTTGAGATAGACGAGTGACTAACCCATGGAGATCGGTATCGACCTCCCCACACTTAAAGATTGCACCGTCCTCGGTGCCTGCTAAGATATACAAGTGGACGGGCTGCTCCAACTGATGCCTTTCTCTATAGATTGTGCAGATTGACTTGCTGTGTCTCCCCATGTAAACGTCTTCCGATTCCCTTCTGGGTGGCCATCCTGAAAGAAAAAGGGAAAAAAAAGTAACCCAAAAATAAAGATAGAAAATAAATGAAGTATGGGTGGGTTAATGCCAAATAATGAGGGTCTTAATTACATGGTAGCTACAACATGCAAGTGAGAAAATAATAGAAGCCATGGCATGCCAGTGGTGCAAGATTTGAAACATAGGGGAGGAGAGTGTGGGTAATGAAAGACAGTAGAAGCTCATGTCAATGCAAAAAGGAATACAAATATCATAAAAGAATAGCATTGATTTAATATTACCCAACAGTGTAAACAAGTCACTAAGCACCAAATAATACCAGAAAAGTTGCAACAGTTAAATAAGAAAATCAACACCAAAGGAAAAAAAATAAATGTAGAAAAGAAAAGAAAAATATGCACTAAATTAAAATGCAATGATTGAAAGTATGCAAATAAATAAAATAAAATAAAAGAGAAGAAGAATGAGAATGAAAAGAAATAAAGTAAGAGAGAAAGAAGAAAGAAGAAAAGATAGAAGAAATTAGGATTGGGGGAGAAAAGATAAGATATTTGGCAAATTAGGATAAGCTGTGCGGCACAGTCGACGCGAACGCGTGGGGCACGCGGTCGCGTGACTTGCACTTATAAGGATTGACGCGGTCGCGTCGGTCACGCGGTCGCGTGACACAGTTTATGCTACTGGCGCGAGGGCAGCCTCGCTCTCGCACAACTCTCTGTTCAAAAATCTTTAATTGCCAAATATTGGGTGACGCGATCGCATGGGGCATTCGATCGCGCGAGTGGCCACTTAGTAGGATGTGACGCGGCCGCGTGGGGCACGCGGTCACGTGAGATGGGCTGCGCGTCCAGCGTCAGTCCAGCACCACTCTAGCACAACTTTCGGCTGTGCACCATTGTTACGTCGAAATCCTGGTCACGCGGCCGCGTGGGGCACGCGGTCGCGTGGGAGGCCATTATTCCTATATGACACAGTCGCGTCAGCCACTCTCTCGCGTGACTCTCTGTTTACTTTTCTTTTCTCCTAATGCACTTGTGACGCGTCGCGACGCTGCCGCGTCGCGTGTTTTTTTTTTTTAATGCAATATGTAGAATACAATGCTTAATGTGAATGCTATGAAAACTTCCAGGTTCAATGAAAATTAAAATAAAATAAAAACAAACAACATGAAATAAAATTGAAAAAGAAACGATCATACCATGGTGGGTTGTCTCCCACCTAGCACTTTTAGTTAGAGTCCTTAAGTTGGACATTTGGTGAGCTTTCTGTTATGGCGGTTTTTGCTTGTACTGATCCAGGAATCCCCACCAATGTTTGTACTTCCAATATCCTCCGGGGTCCCAAACTAGGCGCAGAAAGCCTTCAAGTAAGTTAAAGCAAGTGACAAGACCCCAAGAGTGTTGATTTCTGGGATGAATTCTGGGGTCCTAAATCTTGCTTTTGCACCCGTCTTCTTGTTGATCATTATGTTCCATCCGGGTAGTAAGCAATCTAAATTCTCACTAGAGTGGCCAAACAACTTTCTAGACCCATTCAGTTGAGCTTTACACCAACCTTTGCGTTTAAACTTAAAGCTTCCAACCATAATGAACCTTGCAGGACAATTCTTACCACTGACCATCTTCCTCTTACTCTTAATGCCACAAAGAGCTCTAAGTTGACCATCTATCTCTAGTAGCCCATATTCAAGTGGAATTAGAAAGCTAAGGGATATGAGTTTTACCCACTTGAATGTTGTGAAGGATGATGGCAACTTAGAGGGAGGTATTTTTAATGAAATTGCAAGCTCCAATCCCTTGTGCTCTTCTCTGATAATTACCACCTCTTTGCAAGCTTCTTCAATTTCAACCTCTTCCTCTTGGTAGCTTTCTTCCAATTCAATCTCCTCTTCATTGCTTTCCAAGGGCATGGGAGGTTGTGCTTCTTCTTCTTGAATCTCCATCTCTTGATCAACCTCTTCCAAGTCTTCAACTGTGATATGCCTTGGAGGTTGTACACCTTCCTCAGCATCAATTTCAAACGTCTTGGAAGGGGGTTCTATGACTGGACTTTCCCATGGAGGTTCTGTATCTCCTAAGTCTTCAACCACTTCTTCTTCTTCAATAATTCCGGCTTCCTCCACTTGTTCTAGTACAAAGTCATGCTCCGTACTGTTCACTGGAGTTTCTAGTATCTCCTTCATACTACGTTCTTCATTAGATTGTCCACATGAAGCCATGGGGGTTCTTTGAGTGTCCGAATGTCGGGAAGCTAATTGATTTATCACTTGCTCCAATTGACGAATGGTTGCCTGAAATCGATCCACTGTTTCCTTGAAACGATCCTTTGTCTCTTGATGCACTCGGCTTTCATAAATAGGATCATAGTGCTCTTGGATTGATGGATATGGAGATTGTGAATATTGAAGTGGTGGTTCTTGTGAGTAATTGGGTTGGAATTGGGGTGGTTCTATATATAGTTCATATGGCTCATAAGGTGGTTGGTTTGAAAATTAAATTTTGAACTTTGAATTTTAAATTTTAAATTTTAAATTTTGAAATTTGAAATTTTGAATTTAAAATTTTTTTTTTTGAAATTTGAATTTTTAAAATTTTTTAAATTTGAATTTTGAAATTTGAGATTTGGAATTTGAAAAATTTTTAAAATTGAATTTTGAAAATTTTTAAATTTGAATTTTGAAATTTGATTTTAAAATTTTGAATTTTTGAATTTAATAAGGAAACAATAAAATGACACTAAATTTAAAAATTTTTAGATCAAAACGAAGAAAACAACTAAGAACAACTTGAAGGTCATGATGAACACGAAGAACAACTTGAAGATCAAGATGAACACCAAGAAAAAAATTTTTAGAAAAATTTTAATAATTAAATAAAAATCAATAACCTCTTAATTTATGAAAAAAGTAAAAATAAAAACAAAAATAAAAACAAATAAACAAGTAAAAAGCAAATATTTACAATAACCAATAATAAGACACACGTTTGCAATTCCCCGGCAACGGCGCCATTTTAATGTTAGGATTTTTGCCAGTAAAGAATGTCATAAAAACAGTCGCGTTGTAGATATAGTCTCTAAACCAACAAAAATCCCTTCGTACAAACGTTTTGGTTGTCACAAGTAACAAACCCCTTTGAAATTGATAACCGAGTATTCAAACCTCGGGTCGTCTTCTCAAGGAATCGCAGGGAGGTCTGTTCTTATTATTGGTTATGAGTTTGTAAATTGGGATTTTGGAAGTAAGGAGGGAATATGTTATATGACAAGTAAAATAAAATAATAATAATAAAATCTCTTGGCAAGGTATAAGAATTGGAATTCCTATCCTAGTTATCCTTATCAAGTGTGAAGAGAATTGGGTTTCATTCCTCCACTTTATAGCCTCTAATCTGTGTTTTCTGGGCCGAGAACTGGGTCAGAAACAACCCAGAATTCGTTGGTTGCGAATTCAACATGCTGAATTTCCGTCACTGAGACGCGGCCGCATGGAGCACGCGGTCGTGTCGTCTAGTGTCAGAGAAACTATGGAATATTATATATCAGATCGAAGCCCCGGACGTTAGCTTTCCAACGCAACTAGAACCGTGTCGTTTGGATCTATGTAGCTAGAGTTATAGCCGTTTGAGTGCGAAGAGGTCAAGCTGGACAGCTTAGCAATTTCTCCAACTTCTTGTATTCCTTCCACTTTTGCATGCTTCCTTTCCATTCTCTGAGCCATTCTTGCCCTGTAATCTCTAAAATCACTTAACACACATATCAAGGCATCTAATGGTAATAAGAGAGGATTTAAACATAGGGAACTTAAGGCCAAAGAAGCATGTTTTCAATCAAAGCACATAATTAGGAAGGCAAATGTAAAACCATGCAAATAGTATGAATAAGTGGGTAAAGAGTTGATAAAATCCACTCAATTGAGCACAAGATAAACCATAAAATAGTGGTTTATCATAACCCAACCTGAGGTAGTTTTCTTTTCTTAGCTATTTCAATAAAAAGGTTAATTAGTTTTATCTGTATTGCAAAAAGCTAAGTTTGGTGTTGCACACCAAAACAATCTAAGGGAGAATGAAGGATTCTAAGTTTGGTGTTCCACCAAAAATATCATTATAAAACACATTCTCACCTTCTGTATAATGCTAGCTTCAAGCAATCAGATAAAAGTAGCTAACCAATCTGCTATTTTCTAGTCTATAGTTCTATTACCTTTAGCAAAGACAGAAGGGTCTCACATATGGTTAAATTGCTGCATAAGAAGCATTGGCAAGGGACTAAGTTTGGTGTTCACACACCAAAGTAAGTTCAAAAGCCCACAAATAAGCTTTACATACTAACCAGTTGCCTAAAGGGCTTGAAAAGCAAGCAACTTTTGAGGATTATGCAGGAAAATAGCCAACAATTAAAAACATTCTGCATTATTACTCAAAAGGGACACAACATAAGGAAGAATGAAAAGCTGCAACCGAACAAGTTGTATTTGTACTTAACCCCTGTTGTTGATTGAATATTTTAACGTGGGAATCCCTATATGTCTGGCTGAAATGTTCATTTAGTTGCAAGTGGAAAAATTTGCTAAAGAATGCTATCTGCATAATCTTGTCATCCTTCATTAGCTTGAATTTGGTTTTGTTCCTTGTTGTTTGAATAAAAGAAAAAAAATGTTTGATTTAGAAAATTGAATGTTCAATATTGCAGAAGTAAGGATGAAAGTTAGTGGTGATAATTGTTTGATTTAATGCATAGCTCATGAAATAAAAGCTGCATAATGATATTTTCCTAGAAGTGTGAACTGGTTTGCTGTTATGAAGCCTTGTATCATTGAAAGTCCCTTGAGAATGAATCAAAACAAAAAGAAAGAGAAAGAGAAAATCCAAGAATTGGCAAAGAAACAAACAATAAGGCTAGACACCAATAGCTTGGACCCTAGGACACATGCCTGTGGTGTTTTTGTACGAGGATATGCTTGGACAAGTAGGTTCTGAGGAGTATTTTAAAACTTGGCCACTTAGATCAACTGATTTGGGATTGCCAACCAAAAGTCCATTATCAAGAGCAACCTAGCTACAAAACATTTAGTGATCCAAAGAGATGCTGGGCATCAATGATCCTAGGATGAAATTGTGAGCCATGTGTCTGTGGTGAAGAAATGTGAGCAAAATAAGCCAAAGGCTACTACAACATTTGCCACCAAGCCTTCATTAAGTAATAAGCTTTATAAGAAAAATAAAGAAGGAAAAGCTAACAAGGGATTAAGCAAAAAGTAAAACATTATAGCAGCAACCTTAGTGAACCTTTAAGGAAACATTTCTTATATAGCAGCAAGTAATAAATGAGCTACCATTGATCTGCATAAAACCCCATGAACCAAGTTCAACTATCTGCTAAATAAGGACATGCATACTTCTCTATTTCATTTCATTTTCTCTTATGTTTAGTGCTTGCTTGGGGACAAGCAAGTTTTAAGTTTGGTGTTGTGATGACAAGTCATCTTATGCTAACTTTTCAAGCATTTTTCACTTGTTTCATTAGGTTTTATGCACTTTCTTGCATTGTAAGTAAGTGGTTTGGAGTGGAATTGCATGGTTTTATTGAATCAATCAACCACTCTTTAATTGATACTAAATCATGAGGTTTAAGCTAAATTTAATTGGTTTTTGAATGATTTATAAACCTTGTAAATTTGGTGATACTTTGATTGGTTGTTTTGATTACTAGTAGGTGAAGAAAAAAAGAAAACAAGAAAGTGTGGCTTAGGAAGCGTAGCCAAAGGAAGAGAAGCGTGGCCCAAGGAAGAGAGAATTGTAGCGCAACATCATGGAGCTAGAGCCATAGAGCTCTTACCAAGAGCTCAGCGCTCTCACAAGGAGCGCTACTTAAAGGACCAAGGCCAAGCAAAAGGAAAGCTAAGTTCTCCTTGTGAACCGAGCGCCACAATTTGACAAGGAAACAAGGCAAAACTTCAAAGCTGCGCTCTTGCCAAGAGCTTTATCGGGAGAATTCCAAGAAAAATTCAAAGAAAAATTTTTCAAAGTGAGGACACCAAGGTTCGAACTCATGAACAAGGGGGAGTAAGGGAGCGCTACTCTCCAAGGAATTAAGCCAAACTTGGCTGAAATGCACTCCCCAAGGATCGAACCAAGCACCTAAGGAAAGGAAGGAAGCGCTACTACAAAGCTTGGCAAAGGAAAAATGCACAAAATAGCACAGCAAGGATTTGAACCAAGGCACTCCCACTCAAGGCATGTGCTAGCCTTGTTTCCTTCACAAAGAAAAAGGGCCAGCAATGCCTCCCCAAGGATTCGAACCTGGAGCCTCACCCTTGAAGCATGGATGCTGCGCTCTCAAGGAGAGCTGAGCGCAACATTGACAAGGCTGGGAGCAAAATTTGACACGGCCAAGAAAGCATTGGCACGCAACCAAGGAAGCAAGGCCAAGGCAACAAGGGATGCTGCGCTCTTGGGGAGAGCCGAGCACTACCCTGATGCCATCCAAAGAGCTTGTCACACCAAAAAGGCCAAGGAGACAAGCACCAAGGCTGCGCTCTCCCCATGAACTGAGCTTGACCCTGGGAGTGTGACCCATAGCCCAAAATTCAACCAAATTTCCAATTTAATTCAATTCTTCACCAAATTAAAAAGCCCACTCCAAATTCTAAAATCCAAAAATAGGAAGTGTATAAATAGAAGTTAGTTTGAGTTAGAATGAACCTTTTTTCACACACTTTTACTTACCTTTTGCTTACTTTTGAATTTTCAATTTTATTTTCAAGCTTTGGAGGTTTGGGAATTGAGGAGAGAATTGAATTCTCTTCTCTTTTGTTCTCGCCTCTACCCTCTTCATCTTTGTTTTGAATCTTGGATTAAGAATTGAAAGAATTCTGTTTCAATCTTGATCTAAGATCTCTCTTGTTACTTTCTGCATAATTTCAAAGAATTGTGGTTTGGATCTAAGTTCTCTTTACTAATTTCATCTTCTATTTCTTCTGCAATTGTTCTTTTACTTCTCTGCAATTATTCTCTTGTTGGATCAAGGAAGGACTTGAGATTTAGACTTGTTTTCTAGTCTCCTCCACCCCTGAGATCTTCAACTTTCCTTTAGCTATTGCAATTAAGCTACATTTTGCTTTCTGTTTGGTTTCTCAAGTAATTCTTCTTTTCTTGTTTAGATCTGCTGCATCTCAATTCATCTTCTACTTCTCTGCTGATTGTCATTTACTTTTTCTTATTTAATTTCTGCAATCCCAATTCCCAAATCCTTTTATGATTCAAGCAATTTACATTTCTTGCACTTTAAGCTTCAGTCATTTACATTTCTTGCAATCTAAGTTTCTGCAATTTACATTACTTGCACTTTAAGATTCAGCTTTTTTACTTCCTTTGCCCTTTAATTTATAGTCAAATACCCATCTCCCTTTAAATTTCATGCAATTTAGCTTCTGTTGGATACAAATCACTCAAATCAACACTTGTTTTCTTGACTAAATTAACCACCCAACAAAAATTGCTCAATCCTTCAATCCCTGTAGGATCGACCTCACTCACGTGAGTTATTATTACTTGATGCGACCCGGTACACTTGCCGGTGAGTTTAGTGTTGGATCGTTCTCCACACATCAGTACGCATGGGTCACGCGTACGCGTCATTTGGATTTTTCTTGTCACGCGTACGCGTCACCTTCGACAATGCACCCCTTCACACGTGCACGTCTGTCACGCGTGCGCGTCGCTCTGAATACTCCAAATGCTCATTTCTTCATGAATTCTCCACTTGAATGCTTTTCTCTTCACTTATTCCATCCAACACTTACCTTATAAACCTGAAATCACTCAACAAACAGATCAAGGCATCGAATGGAATTGAAGTGAATTAAATTTGGCTATTTAAAGGCCTAAAAAGCATGTTTTCACTCTTAAGCACAAATTAGGAGAAATTCAAAAAACCATGCTATTTCATTGGATATATGTGAGATAAGTTGATAAAATCCCCTAAATTAAGCATAAGATAAACCACAAAATTGGGGTTTATCAAACCTCCCCACACTTAAACTAAGCATGTTCTCATGCTAAACTCAAGAAAGAAACAAAGGGTATTAACATTTATTCAATGCAAACTATCTAAATGCAACCTACCTACATGCAATATATCTAAATGAATGCAACTATATGGTCAAAATAAATCAATCTCCAAGAATATATA
>NC_029786.2:40206137-40248841 GCF_000816755.2 Arachis ipaensis
ATGTAAATATATATATGAAAAAAATGAGAAAATGCAACAAAAAAATCCTAAAAGACCTAAAAATGAAATGCAAAACTGTTGGGATTAGAAATTTGTCACCCAAAACCGCCGATTGGTCAGATGACCTCCCCACACTTAAGTTTGCACCATTCTCGGTGCATTCAATGATGAGCAAGGGGGTACGATGACTATACGGGTTGCCACCTTTAGGTGGTGGATCAACCGGTCGCTGTGTGTTCTTTCTCCCACTTCCGTTTTTGCTTATGATGACTCATCCATGAAAATTAGAAAATAGCACAATAAGATGAGAAAATGCAAAGGCAAGGAAGTGTAAATTGTTGGAATGAGGTAATAACCACTAGAATGGAGTGAGTGAATTAGCGTGACGTTGATGAAAAATAGGTGTGTGAGTTCTAAGATTGCGCGCGGTTTAGAACTCACACCCTAGTATTTAAATGCCATGTTACAATTATACAAAAGAAGGGTGCACTTCACTAATTCTAGTGTGCTTGAAATACTTTAAGGAAACTTGTAGGTTAAGATAACAAATAAGTCATAAAGAAGCATGAAAGCACTCAAGCAATTAATCAAGCAATTGTGAATTAGATAATGAATGGACATTGATTGGTGTGCAAGTAAACTTAGTGAACCAAATGAAATATAAAACTCACACATCAAACAATGACACATATTGAAGTTTGTTTGCAATACCTAAGTGACATAGAGGTAAAGGACATGGGTGCTATGGAACTTTGGAAAAAGAAGATAGAAATTAAACTCAATCACATAGCAAACATGGTCCACAAAGCTTTACAAAGCTAAAAAATATGTCACTATGTAAGCTTTCGATCCAATTCCAAAATTCCACAATCTCAATGCATGGAATAGGTGATGCAATCATAAACAAGCATCACCTAACAAAAAATACATTGATAATACACAATTGCCTAAGAATGGATGATGAACGCATGGTGGCCAAAACATGCAATTCAAAAGAGTTAAGTGCTTGAAGGCAATTTACAAGTACTTGGTATGCACAAACGTTAAGTATGAAGAATATAGTTCCAAGTAACAAAATATAACCTCAACAAAGGAATCCAACAATGAATAATTTCAGGATCAAGAAACAGCAAATCAAATCAATAATCCAACATTTACCAACTAAAACAAAAATTAAGATAACTAACTAACTAACTACTAACAACTAACACACTAAGGAAAATAATGGTAAATGGTGGATGATAGTGTTAGATGATGGTTGAAGGGTGGAAAGAAAAGAGAAGAAGAGAGAAGGAGGAAAGAAATGGAGAGAAGGGAAGAAAAGAAGGGGGTGGAACAGGGCAGTGAGTCACGCGTACGCGTGAGTGGCAGGAGTGGGGTGCGATGCGTATGGGTCAACGACGCACTCGCGTGAGTGAACAGAAAGATAGGTGACGCATACGCATGGGCCAGAATTATGCTAGAGGCACAATTTCAGCACACAACGCGCGTAACTCTCTGGTTTTTGTACTGGGCATGGAAAATTTGGTGGTCACGCGTACGCGTGGGTGACGCATACGCGTGGCTGGGTGCTCTGTTTTTCAAAATTTTCCAATTTCTTGCGCCAAATCAAGCATTCCAAACCTCTGAACAGCTACCAAAATACCATAAAACCTTATTTAAACATGCTAGACTACTAAATAGACTCAACTAACCAAACAAAACATGAAATTAAACTAATTTACCAATATGTACAAAAAAGAGACAAATGAAAGGATGTTACCATGGTAGGGTGTCTCCCACCTAGAACTTTTATTTACTGTCCTTAAGTTGGACTTATTGGGAGCTCTCATCAAGGTGGCTTGTGCTTGAATTCATCCTTAAACTTCCACCAATGCTTGGTCTTCCTTTGTGCTCCAAGATTCTCAATTAATTGCACCAAGTCTTGATGGAGTTCTTCACAAGTTTGGAGCTCCCAAAATTGATCCACATCTCCCAAACCTTATTTTCACACCTGTCTTCAAGTTGATTATCATGATTCCATCCGGGTGGTATGCACATCGAATTCTCCTTTAGGCACCAAACTACCCTCCTAGACCCATCCAATTGAGCACTAGTCCAACCTTTGCGTCCAATCTTTGAAGCTTCAACCATAATGAGTGATGCAAGAATTATTGTCGGTAAAGAATTCCACAAAAATAGTTACGTTTCAAGTATAGTTCTAAACAAACAATAGATCCTCGAATCAAATTTTAATATGGTTGTCACAAAGTTCAACCTCAATAAAAGTAAACCAACGTATTCAAACCTCGGGTCGTCTCACAAGGAATGGCAAACATGAGCATCAATATTGGTTAGAATTCTGGGGTTAGGAGTCATAAACAAGAATTTAAGCTACTAAACTTAACATGCGAGGAATCTTAAAGGGCAAGAAACTAAATCAAAGCAATCAAAGCAAGGTATAAGCAATTTCAATATAACAAGAGAACATATAAAGCTACTTCTATTCTAAGACTAAGTAAACAACTAAACTAACTATAACAAGAATCAAGCAATTTGGATTTTTTGGGTTTCAAAGATGAATAATAAAAGAAACTCTTGGCTAGGCATAGGAATCGGGATCTCCATCCTTGTCTAATAACCATATCTTGACAATTATAAGGAACCAAGCTCATTAAGTCTACTTCTACAAGGGAAGTATGTCAAATGGCTTGGTCAATTTCAACTCATAAGTCCTAATCTATCTACTAATCGGTTTAGTAGTAGACTAGTGTCAATGGGTATCAATTTGACCACTAGGGGTTCTCAAATCACCAAACCAATTAGACCCAATGACTCAAGATCACCGAATTCCCTTAGCCTAGGCCAAGAGTATAGAAAACTACTCCATAATCAAAGGAAATATTTCATCAAACACATAGTATACATTAACTAAAGGCATATTCAAATTGCAAATTAATTGGAAATTAAAAGTACCCACTAACAATTATCCATGGAAACCAACTCAATTAACACTATCAATCATATAAAACATCAATGCACTAGTAGAAATTCAAGATCCATAAGGTTCATAAAATGAGAAGAAAAAGAGAAATAACAAGAAAACATAAATCCAACACAAGATCTAAACAAAATTATAACTAGAGAACTCAAATTAAGTAATTGAAACTAAAATTAACAAAATCCAATTCAAAATTTCAACAAGGAAAAATCAAAATCAAACTTGATCTAGAGAGAAGTAAGAGTTTCTCTCTCTAGAACAACAAGAACTAAAAACTAGCTAAAATTGTGTGTAATGTATGAATGATTGATCCCCCATTTCCCCTAGTTCCATGGGTCTTTTTCCATGCAGAATTGAACTCAGATTGGGCCTGGAGCCTCTCAGAAATCGCCAGCCACGATTTCATTAATGATGTCACGTGCTGGGTGTCACGCGTGCACGTCATCTGAGTTTTGCGGTCCACGCGTATGCGTCAAGCACGCGTACGCGTCAGTGGGGTTTCTGCCAAACCACGCGAGTGCGTCAGTACTTGTGTGCCAGTGCCAGCTACATAAATCCACGCGTGTGCGTCGACCACGCGTGCACGTCGCCACCAATTCTCCAAAGCTCCATTCTTCATGTCCCTTCCACTTGTGCATGTTTCCTTTCCATCTTCTAGACCATTGTTACCTTATAGATTCTGAATCCACTTAACAAACACATCACGGCATCGAATGGTAATAGAAGAGGATTAAAATATAGCAGTTTTTGGGTTAAATAAGCATATTTTAAACCATGAAGCAAAATTAGGAAGGAAATACAAAACCATGCAATTTATATGGATAAGCGTGGAAAATATTGACAAAACCCTCCAATTCTACACAAGATAAACCACAAAATTGGGGTTTATCAAACCTCCCCACACTTAAACCAAGCATGTCTTTATGCTAAAAATAAAAAGACCAAAGAATATAGGAGAATGGGGTTTATGAAATGTAATTTACCTACATGGATGCAACTAATACAAATGCATCTATCTACTTGGTCAAGAGTAAATCAATCTCCCAAGAACATATGTGAATACATAGGGCCAAGGCAATTAGATGATTCATGAACTCTACCAATTTATATATCAAAATGACGTGTAAACAACTTACAAGAAGAAAGCTTATGAAAGCCGGGAACAAGGAGTTGAGCATCGAACCCTCACTAGAAGTGTATCCGCTCTATTCGCTCAAGTGTATAGGGTTGATCACTCAATTATCCTCTAATCATGCTTTCCAAGATTTGTTCTTCATCTAACAATCGATAGTTATTCGGTGCATGCATACATTCATCATGAGGGTTTATCTTTAGGTTGTAATGGGGCTAGGGTAAGGGTAAGGATGCATATATGGCCAAGTGATCTTGAAATTTGAATCCTTGATTAACCTAAGCTCTCACCTAACACACACAACAACCTATACAATTCTAGTACACAACCTAACTGCCCATTTATTCACTTTTCAGACACTCACGCATTCTCTTTTAATCCACAACCCATATGCATTGGTTATTATTGGCTTTGCCTTGGGGCATTTTGTCCCTTTTTTATTGCTTTCTTTTTCTATATATTTTTGTTTCTTTTATTTTTCTATTTCTTTTTCTACAAATTTTTCTCTTTTGCTTTTCTTTTTTTGGTGAAACATATACAACAGTGCCAATGCATATGGTTTAAACATTCAATACATGAGTATGTACCTAATTCCCAACATTTCAATAAAAACTACAAAAACACACCTTTTAGCTCTACCAATGTTTCCAAGCTTCCCTCCCGCTTAGATGACACGCACCCTCACTCGTCTAAACTAATCAAAGATCCAAATCAAAGGACATTTATTATTTTTCACTTAGGGGTAATGATATGCTAAATTAAAGAACAAAGGGTATTTAACATAGGCTCAAAATTGGTTAACAATGGTAGATAAAAGGGGTAAGGCTATTTGGGTAAGTGAGCTATTGAAATGACGGCCTCAATCATATAAATACATTCGTACACAAAATAATGGACATATAGAATTAAACAAATCAAAGATTGCAATCATAGAAAGTGAACAACGCACACAAGAATGGAAATAAGTGGTTATAAGATGTAACCACGCAATTGGGCTCAAAACTCACATGCTTGTGTATTCTTAGCTCAAAAATCATATTCCAAAATAAATTCTTCAAGCAAGTTTAAGATAAAAAAATTTTTCAAAAATTGGTAGGGGGCCCTAAAAAGAACAGTTTCTTGGAAAAAAAGTCATCACCCTAACCAAGTAATCCTAACAAGAAACAACTACAATGCAAAAAATTGTTTAAATGCAAAAAACTAGCCATGCAATGCAAATTATCCTAATTGACAAAAGAAAATTAAAATTTTGGGTGTTGAAAAGAGGGGTTGTTACCTACGTTAGAAATTTGCATGGTCCTCCGTGCTATCAATGATGAACAGAGTGGGTCTGGGAGTGTCACCCTCAATGACCATAGGATGGTGAGACAAGGACTTCTCCGTGTTCACCTCTTGATTACTTCTTTGCCATGATCCGAGGTAGACTCCAGATTGTCGTTTTTCGCCGTAGGTGGGTTGGTGAATCTTGCGGGAACTTCCTTTTTTACTCGTCAATGCAGCTAGAGCTCTTCAACCACTTAGCAAGTGGTGTGGCCTTCGAGGAAGTTTGCGCCATGACGGTTGTTCTTTGAGTTTCTCTCTTCATAGACGGCTTGTTGGAGGTATTTTCCCTTCCTTTTTAGTAGCCATCCTAAATAGGAAGAAAAGATAAAAACATTAAGCTCAGAGACATAAAAACCAAAATTAATACAATGCAAGTGAAGATTAATGCCACAAAGGAGTAAAGTGTCCTGAAGACATGACAGCTGCAACATGTAAGCAAGACAACAATATAATCATGGAGGCATATCACTAGCATGAGATGCAAGAGTAAGAGAGGCATGCAAGTATAAAGCATGAGAATCGTGGGCTCAGGCATCGATCACAACAATGACAAACACATGCAAGAATGATGGAAGTCATAGAAAAACTTTTCACTCAACTAACTCCAAGACAATGAACCACTCATTCTTACATGATGCCACAAACATAGCAAACCATAAACAATGAGCAATTGATGATGAAAAATCATGAAAATGACCCTCAATGCTCATGTAGTGCAAGTGTTGTGAAAAAGAGATACCAAGTTGAAAGAAAAAGGTCAACAATGAACAAAGATGCCATTGGCTCTTTTTCACAAATACTTGATGTGCAAATTGTAAATAACAAGCAAGTTTGATGAGTTCAAGGGGAATATGCCCCAAAATAGAATGTTATTTATCATAGTACAACAAGTTAAGAGATATGAAAGAATCCACCAATTTAGAAATAAATGAGATTCAACACCTATACAAGAGAATAAAAGGAAAGGAAAGAAACAAGAGTAAACAAACAAACAAACAAACCATAAAATTAAAATTCAACCAAAACAAAGAGAGTAAAGTAATTAAATGCAATAGTAAAGAAAAATTAAAAAAAAGAAACAAAAGAGAAAGAAGAGGCATGTAACTATGAAAGGAGGAGAAAGTAAGGTTGGGTGTAAGTGAGAAAAGGAGAAGAGAAAAAGAGAGAAGAGATAAAAGAGGAGAGAGAAATGTGAGACCACCGGAGGTGGTAGTCACCGGTGGTTGTGGGCGGAGAAGAAGTAGTAAGGAGAAGGAAGAAGAAAGGAAGAAAGAAAAGAAGAAAGAAAAGAAAATAGGAAAGAACAGTGCAGCGTGCCCTGATAGCTGCGTCGGGCACGTGACGCGCGCGCCTCACTCACGCGTACGCGTGGAAGAGGGAAAAAATGAGCGACGCATAAGCGTCGTCCACGCCTACGCGTGGATAGCAGAAATGGGAAGGGGGGACGCGTGCGCGTCAGCTGACGCGCACACGTGGGGTGATATTGTGCTCATCGCACAAAGGCAGCACAAAACTTGCACAACTTTCTGGTTTTTATACCAGGAGTTGCGAACTTAGCAAACGACGTGTATGCGTGGGTGTGTGAGATGGACAAGTGACGCATACGTGTCATCGACGTGCACGCGTGGGAGGCATTGTGCTCCCAGCACAGATTTTGCACAGTGCCATCACAACTCTCTAGTTTTTATACCAGGAGTTGTGGAAATGCAATCGACGCGTGTGCGTCGTCCACGCCCACGTGTGGAACGATATTTTTTTAAACAAAATGAGGGAGGCAATTATAGCAACTCTTGACATGCATTCAATCTAGGTGCTTCAAAAATACTTAGAATTTCAGGCAATACTCAAAATCAAGCATTTTATTCAAAATCACCAATTTAACCAATACCAAGGTCAATGAAATCCTCATGAAGGCTCTATCAACTCAACAAAATCAAATGAAATCAGGCATGCTTAAACGAATTCAACACAAGTAAACAATCACAAAATCAAACAAAGACTCTAAAACTACATGCAAGAAATTATATACAAGGAAGATCATACCACGGTGGGGTGTCTCCCACCTAGCACTTTTCTTTAACGTCCTTAAGTTAGACGGTCATGAGCTTGAGATCATCTTTTTGGAACATCCTCAAGGACATCCATCTTGTCCTTCTTGTTGGCTTTGGTAAGAGTGTCCTTCAAGGGGAGATGCCTCCACTTGTCAATTGCACCATGATTGGGTGCCTGTTCACTTGAGGATATGGAAGTCGTGGATCCTTCCCCTTTTCCTTGCTAACTCCTCTTATACCCAAATTCCTACTGACACTTATCTCATTATCACTCATAAAGTGTTCTTCAATCACATCATCCTCAACAATGTCACAACCAAAAATTGAATGTACCTCTAGAGGTTGCCTCATGGTTTTCTCCAATTTGAACTTCACCACCTTCCCTTTGGCTTCAAATGAGTAATCCCCAGAAAATGCATTTAATTTAAACCGGGATATCTTCAAGAAATGCCTCCCAAGCAAGATGGAGGATGGCCTATCAGAATCAATGGGAGGTGTCTCTAGGATATGGAAATCCACCGGAAAGATTAAGTCCTGAATTCTCACCAACACATTCTCAGCAATGTCCGCAACTGAAATTATACTCTTGTCTGCAAGCACAAACCTAGCTCTGGATCGCCTCAATGGTGCAAGGTTCAACTTCTCATAAATTGAGAGTGGCATAATGCTCACACACGATCCTAGGTCACACATGCAATCCTTAAGTTGAATCTCACCAATCATACAAGATACCAAGCAAGGACCGGGATCACTATACTTTTCAGGAAAATCATCCATCATAGAAGAAATATAATTGCCTAATAGATTCATCCCTAGTCCACCAATCTTATCTTTATGAGTGCACACATCCTTAAGGAACTTAGCATATTTTGAAACTTGATGTATGACATCAAAGAGTGGGATAGTTACCTCCACATTTTTGAAGATTTGTACTATGTTGGGGTCAAGCTCCTCATGCTTCTTGGCCTTCTTAGCTAACGAAGGAAAAGGTATAGGAATTTGTTCCTCTAAGTTGCTCTTCCGCTTCGGTTCCTTGGCCCTCAATTGTTCTTCTTCTTCTTTTGCAACTTCTTCCTCATTTTCATCTTCATCTGTCTCCATTATTTTACCAACTTCTACATTAGGAACATCCTTCGCCAACTTGATGGGCTTGTGTTCGACTTCCTCAAGCGTTGTACCACTCCTCAAGGTGATTGCATTGATGCTACCCCTTGGGTTTAGGATAGGTTGGGAAGGAAGGTTGGATGAGCTAGAGACTTGGTTGGTGTTGGTATTGTTGGTAGGAGGTAGGGCCAACCTTGAGAGAATTTTGGTGATGTTGGACAATTGAACACTCATGTTATTGAATTGGGCCCTATTGTTCTCTTCTTTTTCTCTACCATAGCTCTAAGTCTCTCTTGCTCTTGGTAGAGTGCACGGTTAGAGTCATCACCTTGGTTGATGGAATAAGAAGAAGGTTGATTGGGTTGTTGTCTTTGATGAGGCGTTTGGTATCTATGGTTGTTGTTTTGGTTTTGTTGTGAGTGTTGTTATGGTTGGTTATGGTGGTTTTGGTTGGTGTTGTTATGATAATGAGAGGATGAGTTACCTTGGTTCCATCTTTGATTGTGGTTGTTCCCTTGTGCATTGTCCCTCCAACGTTGGTTGGAACTATTACTACGAAAGTAATTATTTTGACCTTGAGATTGATAGGGTGGACGGTTGTTATAGTTCACATTGGCTACCGCAAGGGTGTAATCCTCTTGTACTTGATGGCATTGGTCAGTGTAATGTGCGATGCTAGAGCATAAACCACATACTCTAGGAGGCCCTTCGAGTTGGAGGATTTGGGGTGGGGCTTGGACAGCTTGGAGTGAGTAAAATGCCTTTTGTTCCTTGTGCATCTCCGTGAGGAGAGTGGTCATGTCTCCAAGCACTTTGGTCAAAGTTGAGTCAGAAGATGGTGCTTCCACCACACTCTTGGGATGATTGTTCCTCATCACTTTCACATGTTGGGTAGCCTCAACGACATCATTGATCAAACTCCATGCTTCTGCCGCCGTCTTGTTCTTAGAGAGAGAACCACCACTAGCGGTAGTGAGCAATCTCTTATCTGGTGCACAAAGACCTCTAGTGAAATAGCTAATGAGCAAGTGAGTGTCTAACCCATGATGTGGGCAAGACTCCAACAATCTCTTGATCCTAGTCCAATATTCATAGAAGGTCTCTTGGTCTCTTTGCATTATAATGGAGATTTTCTTCTGAATGTAGTCGGTCTTCTCTGGAGGAAAGAACTTATCCAAGAATCCTCTTATCAACGAATCCCAATCAGTCACCAATGCATCAGGTTGGGAGTAGAAGCACTCCTTTGCTTTCCCCTCAAGAGAGAAGGGGAAGGCAAAGACCATGATAGTAATCTGATCGGCACCATGCCTCCGAGCAGTAGAACAAGCCACTTGGAAATCTCTCAAGTGCCTTATAGGGTCTTGACCCAGCAATCCATGATATTTCGGCAACAAATTTATCAAGCTATTCTTCAACTCAAAATTAGGATCAAGATTAGGATACCGAGCTTGCAATGGTTGAAGAATAAGATCCGGTGCTCCTTGCTCATGCAAGGTGATCCTACGAGGCTCTGCCATGTGATTATCACCTGTAGTATGCAAGGATATATCAGTAGTACCAACAAAAAAGTAGGAAGTTCCTTCGTTGAATGTGGATTCTAGATCACTCTCAGATTGGTCTAGTGTTTCGAAAGGTTCCTCAAGAGAGGCCGAAGCACTAGCCGCGTAATCCAACCGACGTCTAGCTTTCCGAATGTGAAGTAAAGTTCTTTCAATTTCGGAGTCAAATTCGGCTAAGCTAGAGTCCGGTTGAGACCGAGTCATTCAACTTAGAAACCATAGCTCATGCATTAAAGAAAATTTAAACTAAAAATAAACTAATGAAAGCAAGTAAACAATCTACAATATTCACATATTCACATAACCAATATCAAAGCACACATTGCAACCATTCCCCGGCAACGGCGCCAAAAATTTGATGCAAGAACTATTGTCAATAAAGAATTCCATAAAAATAGTTACGTTGCAAGTATAGTTCTAAACCAGCAATAGATCCTCAAATCAAATTTTAATATGGTTGTCACAAAGTTCAACCCCAATAAAAGTAAACCAAAGTATTCAAACCTCGGGTCGTCTCACAAGGAATGGGAAAACATGAGCATCAATATTAGTTAGAATTCTAGGGTTGGGAGTCATAAACAAGAATTTAAGCTACTAAACTTAACATGCGAGGAATCTTAAAGTGCAAGAAACTAAATCAAAGCAATCAAAGCAAGGTATAAGCAATTTCAATATAACAAGAGAACATATAAAGCTACTTCTATTCTAAGACTAAGTAAACAACTAAACTAACTATAACAATAATCAAGCAATTTGGATTTTTTAGGTTTTAAATATGAATAATAAAAGGAACTCTTGACTAGGCATAGGAATTGGGATCTCCATCCTTGCCTAATAACCATATCTTGACAAATATGAGGAACCAAGCTCATTATGTCTACTTCTACAAGGGAAGTATGTCAAATGGCTTGGTCAATTTCAACTCATAAGTCCTAGTCTATCTACTAATCAGTTTAGTAGTAGACTGGTGTCAATGAGTATCTATTTGACCACTAGGGGTTCTCAAATCACCAAACCAATTAGACCCAATGAATCAAGATCACCCAATTCTCTTAGCCTAGGCTAAGAGTATAGAAAACTACTCCATAATCAAAAGAAACATTTCATCAAACACAGAGTATGCATTAACTAAAGGCATATTCAAATTGCAAATTAATTAGAAATTAAAAGTATCCACTAACAATTATTCATGGAAACCAACTCAATTAACACTATCAACCATATAAAACATCAATGCACTAGTAGAAATTCAAGATCCATAAGGTTCATAAAATGAGAAGAAAAAGGGAAAAAATAAGAAAACATAAATCCAACACAAGATCTAAACAAAATTATAACTAGAGAACTCAAATTAAGTAATTGAAACTAAAATTAACAAAATCCAATTCAGAATTTCAACAAGGAAAGATCAAAATCAAACTTGATCTAGAGAAAAGTAAGAGTTTCTCTCCCTAGAACAAAAAGAACCAAAAACTAGCTAAAATTGTGTGTAATGTGAGAATGATTGATCCCCCCCCCCTTTCCCCTTAGTTCTTTGGGTCTTTTTCCATGCAGAATTGAGCTCAGATTGGGCCTGGAGCCTCTCAGAAACTGCCAGCCATGATTTCATTAATGATGTCACGTGCTTGGTGTCACGCGTGTGCGTCGACCACACATGCGCGTCATCTGACTTTTGCGGTCCACGCGTACGCATCAAGCACGCGTACGCGTCGGTGGGGTTTTCGCCAAGCCACACGGGTGCGTTAGTTCCTGCAAGCCAGTGCCAGCTACATGAATCCACGCGTGTGCGTCGGCCACCCGTGCGCGTCGCCACCAATTCTCCAAAGCTCCATTCTTCATGTCCCTTCCACTTGTGCATGCTTCCTTTCCATCTTCTAGACCATTCTTGCCCTATAGATCTTGAATCCACTTAACAAACACACATCACGACATCGAATGGTAATAGAAGATGATTAAAATTATAGCATTTTTAGGGTTAAAGAAGCATGTTTTAAACCATGAAGCAAAATTAGGAAGGAAACACAAAACCATGCAATTTATATGGATAAGTGCGAAAAATATTGACAAAACCCCCTAAATTCTATACAAGATAAACCATAAAATTCGGATTTATCAATGAGCCTAGATTTACAACGCCAACCACTAAACATCCTTCTCTTACGCTTCATTCCACAAAGCGCCCTAAGTTGGCCATCCGTTTCAAACAAACTAAATTCAAGTGGGATAATAAAGCTAAGAGTGATGAATTTTACCCATTTAAATGAAGGATTAGATGGCAACTTAGGTAGAAGAGTTTTCAATGGTCTTGACAATGCATATTCCACTCCGTCCACCCTCTTTGAGAGGCCTCCACCACATGGCAAGATGATTCATGCTCTATCCCTCGCCAAGCTTCCTCAAGTTCGCATTCTTCTTCACGGATTTCTTCTAGCTCTTCCCCGTCACTCAAATCATATCTTGGAAATTGAGTGAAATCTACCACAACATCAACTTCAAATTCAATGGGAAAGGATTCATCAAGCTCAAAATGATCATATGTTGATGCGGAATCATCATAGATAGGAAGACTTGTTGCTTGTACCACTTCTTTTAATTCTTCATTCACAATGTATCTTGAAGGTTGTGCACTAATGGATATTTTGGAAAACAAATTCCAACACCCAAAACTCGCCGCCAAGTGTACCAGGTCGCATCAAGTAATAATAACTCACATGAGTGAGGTCGATCCCACAGGGATTGAAGGATTGAGCAATTTTAGTTTAGTAGTTGATTTAGTCAAGCGAATCAAGTGTTAGTTTGAGTGGTTTGTAATTGACAGAAGCTAAATTGCATGAATTGTAAAGGGAGAGGGAAGAATTGCAGTAAATTAAAGAGAACAGAAAATAAAAGTGCTGAATCTTAAAGAACAAGTAAATTAAATTGCAGAAACTTAGATTGCAAGAAATGTAAATAACTGAATATTAAAGTGCAAGAAATGTAAATTGCTGAATTATAAAAGGAATTGAGAGTTGGGATTGCAGAATTTAAACAAGCAGAAGTAAGAGACAATTAACGGAGAAGTAGAAGAAGAATTAAGATGCAACAGATTCAAATAAGAAAAGGAAAATTTCTTTGAAAATTCAGACAGAAAGTGAAATGCAGTTCAATTGCAAAAACTAAAGGGAAATTGAAGATCTCAGGGGTGGAGGAGACTAGAAAACAAGTCTAGATCTCAAGTCCTTCCTTGATCCAATAAGAATAATTGCAAAATGAAATGGAAGAGTAAATTGCAGAAGAAGTAGAAAAGAAAGCAGTAAAGAGAATTTGGATTCAAATATTAATTGCTGAAATTTTTGCAGAAAAATAAACAAAGAGATCCCAAGGTGAGATTGAAACAGAATTTCTTCAATTCTTCATCCAAGATCCAAGACAAGAAGTAGAGAATGCAAAAGTAAGAACAAGGAAGAAGAGAGATCAATTCTCCTTCCCAATTCTCCTAAATAAACTCCCAGATCCAAAATCAAAGTGAAACTCTCAAAATTACAAGTTAAAATTCTAAAAGAAAGTCAAGATCCTTTCTAAATCAAACTAGCTTCTATTTATACACTTCCTATTTTTGGATTTTAGAATTTGGAGTGGGCTTTTTAATTTGGTGGAGAATTGAATTTAAATTAAATTTTGGTCCAATTTTGGCCCATGGGTGCTTGCTTCCAGTAGTGTGCTTAGCTCCTGGTGAGAGCGCAGCACTCATGACTTGTGTCCTTGGCCCCTTTGTAGCGTGCCAAGCTTGGGTGTAGCATCAGGGTCGCGTTCAGCTCTTCCCAAGAGCGCAGCATCATGCTGCTTGTGGTGTGTCTTGTGCGCGCCAATGCTGCCTTGTCAATTTGGGTGCTCCCAGCTTTGGTCCGTGTCAATTGTAGCGACAAATAAGGAAGGTAGCGTTCAGCTCTCCCCAAGAGCGCAGCATCCTTTGTTTTATTAGTGGAGCTTCCGTGTTCGAGGCTTGCTGGGAACATTTTGGAAAAATTCCTTGAAGAGTAGCGCTCCTTTTGGGTCCTCCATGTCCTGGGTTCGAACCTTGGGTGAGCCAAATTAGTGCCAAATTTCTTTGGCCCAATTCCCTTGCAAAGTGGTGTGAGTAGCACTCAGTTATGTATGAGAGCGCAGCGCTACTTGTTGTTTGAGTGAGGCTCCCACTTCGATTCCCAGTGAATGCATTTTGTGGAGCCAATTTTCTTTATGCCTAGCAATATAAGGTAGCGCTCAGTTAAGTAAAGCAACTGAGCGCCCTTACCCTCATTGGAGTGGCGCCTTCTTGTTATCCCTCAGGTGCAAGGTACAAGTCTTGGTGAATGCTTTTTTGTTAATTTTCCTTGGAGTAGCGCCTTTCTTGGCTCCTTAGGTGCAAGGTTTGAAACTTGGTGGCTTCACTAGCAAATATTTAGCCTTGCATTTTCTTTCATGAAGCCCGATAATGCTCTTGGCAAGAGCTGAGCATTGTGCTTCTTCCCTTTCTTCCTTGGTTCATTATAGTGCTCAGCTCTCAAGGAGAGCGTAGCATCCAAGCCTTGTTTCCTTGGTTCATTATAATGCTCCTCTGGAGAGCATTGAGCTCTTAGAGAGAGCGCTGTGGCTTTCCTCCTTCAATATGCCACGCTTCCTTATTTCTTTTGCTACATTTTTCTCTTCTTTGGGCCACGCTTCTTAGGCTACGCTTTCTTGTTTTCTTCTTTTCTTCACCTACAAGTAATCAAAACAACCAATCAAAGTATCACGAAATTCACAAGGTTTATAAATCATTCAAAAACCAACTAAATTTAGCTTAAACTTCATGATTTAGTATCAATTAAAGGGTGGTTGATTGATTCAACAAAACCATGCAATTCCACTCCAAACCACTTACTTACAATGCAAGAAAGTGCATAAAACCTAGTGAAACAAGTGAAAAAATGCTTGAAAAATTAGCATAAGATGACTTGTCATCATGCACTATCTTCCTTAACATTATTTTCGAACCCCAAGGAAGAGGGATCTTCAACTTGAGATTCCTCTTTGCATTCAACATCTCCTAAATCTTCAACCACTTCCTTTGGTCCAATTATCTCTACTCCCTCCTCTTGTTGCACTTCTTGCATTAACTCCTCTTCTTTACCTTGAAGCCTTAAATTCATTCCTCACTATGCTCCTTGGTTGATCCTCCACATTCGTCAATGGGAGTACTTGGGATGCATGAGCTTAAGTGAGAGGTCATGTGGTTAATGGCTTTCGCCATGGTAGCAACCATGGTTTCTAGCTTCTTTAACTCCTTTTACTCCTCTTCTTACTTTTGGATATAAGAGTTGATGTCTCTTTGTATTCTAGCATGAAGGCATGGAAAGCTTCCTCAAATGAAGGAGGTGGTAGAAGAGAGGGTTCATTGTTTGGGAGAAAGGTGTTGTAATTGGAAGGTGGTTCATATTGGTAAAAGTCTTGAGGTGATGTATAAGAAAATGGTGGTTCTTGGGAGTATTGGTGTTGGAATAGTGGTGGCTCTAAGTATGGTTCATATGGTGGTTGGTATAGTGTATATGGGTTAGGGTCATATGGAGGTGAATGGTGGTATGGGGCTTGCGAGTAAGGTTGTTCAGGGCTATGTTGAGGGAAGGGATTATATGCATGTGGTGATTGTGGTTGACAACCACAATGAGGGTCACCACGTCTATTAGGTTGATATGCATTAGGAGTTGGATTATACCTATAAGAAACCGAAAGAGGTTGTTGCCATGAAGAGTATCCATATGCTTGAGGCTCCTCTCACCCTTGATTTCCAAATCCTTGATGCACATCCTCATTGAAGCTTCCATTTCCTACAACATAGTTTGAACCAAACTCATAGCCAAAGGGATGAGAATTCATAGTGACAAGAGAAAATAAAAATAAAAGCTAACAAGAGATAATGAAAGTAAACTCCTAAAACTAGCAACAACTAACAAAGAAGCAAAAGGCAAGCATATTCACAATATTCACATATATGTAATAACCAATAATAAGCACATATTACAATTCCCTGGCAACGACGCCAAAAACTTGATGTGAGAATTTATACCGGTACGGAATTTAACAAAATAATTTCGTTGTGAGCATAGCCCAAACTGACAATCGATCCTCAAATCAAAGTTTAATTTTGGTTGTCACAAGTCCAACCCAATAAAAATAACCAAGAGTATTAGTCCCGGGTCGTTCTCCCTAGGAATTACAATCGAGTGCTCAATTATTGGTTATGAAGTTCAATGGGGTTGGGTTGATAAAACAAGAAATTAAAAAGGGCAAGAAATGTAAATCAAACAACTAAATAAAGCAATCACTAAAGAGAGACATTCATGGAAATGATTGAGAACCTAGGCTTTCTATCCTAGTCATTAATTATCATACAATGATTAATAAGAGCTAATCCTATTTAGTCATCTCCAACATTGGAAGAAGGTACAATGTTATCTTCACATGAGAGAAAGTCAAATAAGACTAGTTAATCTCAATCCAAAAGTCCTAATCAACTCACTAATTGAATTAGCAAGAGATTAGAGTCAATGAAAACAATATTAACTAACAACCCTAGATCACCAACATAAGTTGGGTATTAATGACTTAAGATTGCCTAATTTCTCTTTCCAAGTCAAGAATGCTCAAAAAGCTACTCTAACATCCAACCAAGCATTTTGTCAAATACTTGGAAGGCACAAAAGGAAAGCATCATAAAATTGCAAGAATAATAAAATGTACTACTACCCAATGCAAGAAATTAACAATAACAACTCAATTAAACATCAAAGAAACATAAAACATAAATTGCATTAAAAAAAATCCAAATCCAACAAGAGTTCATCAACATAAAAAGAGCCATAAAGGGGAAATTAACAATATAAACTAAGAGAACAAAGATGTAGAAACAAGAAATTGTAAAGAAAACAAGATGAAAACAAGAATTAAAACCTAAATCTAAGAAGAAATTAAACTAAGACCCTTAATTTCTAGAGAGAAGAGGGAGCTTCTCTCTCTAGAACTAACCTAAGGCATGCTTCCTACACTAACTAATTGCTCCCCCTTGATCTATCTTGAATTCAGCCTCAAATAGCTTCAGAAATAAGTTGGATTTGGGCTTGGGCAGCTCAAAAATTGCCCCCAGTGTATTCACTTTAATGAGGTCACGTGCTTATTGTGACGCGTACGCATGGTTCACGCGTACGCGTCATCTGGCTTTTTCTTGTCACGCGTACGCGTTGCCTTTGATGATGCACCTCTTCATGTGTCCGCGTTTGTCACGCATGCGCATTGCTCTGAATACTCCAAATGCTCATTTCTTCATGAATTCTCCACTTGAATGCTTGTCTCTTCACTTTTTTCATCCAACACTTGCCTTATAAACCTGAAATCACTCAACAAACACATCAAGGCATTGAATGGAATTGAAGTGAATTAAATTTGGCTATTTAAAGGCCTAAAAAGTATGTTTTCACTCTTAAGCACAAATTAAGAGAAATTCACAAAATCATGCTATTTCATTGGATAAATGTGAGATAAGTTGATAAAATCTCCTAAATTAAGCACAAGATAAACCACAAAATTAGGGTTTATCATACCTCCCTTCACAGTTTCCATTCTGCTTCTCATAGTTCAAGTTGCTCAAGTCGTCGACGGTGGCCGTGGACTAAACAGAGTATCTCCATTGGATGGTGAGGTTCTTCATCTTCTGGCGGATGGACCTCTGATCGGATCTACCTCAACTGGGGGTTTCCCGATGTCCCTTCTCCGTGGGCAATGTGCGCTATTTCCTAAGGTGGAGGTATTGCAAGTGTGAGGTTGTCACGGTGGGGCTCCGGTTTTGATTCAAATGCCGTGTGACCGTCTTCGTATTGATTGTCCTCCATTATCGAGGGTTGAATTCTAGGTCCCCGACAATGATGCCAATGTTTCGAGGATTACCTGAAATGATTATTTGGGCCTAAATGTGAGATCCAGACTCCTTCTAAGGCAGCGTTCGACTTGTTCTTGCCCCGAGGTGCCGCCGTCTGTGTTCCTCGTGAGGAGGTGGGGGTGGTGCCTGCAAGAGACTCTGATGCTTAAGTTTGCAAGGGTTTTAGACGGATTTTTAGTAGATTAGAACGTAAATATACCTGAGGGATGTTAGTGTATTTATAGTAGAATAAATAAGCACGTTTTGGAGTAGTTCTACCTTTATTTGTAGATAATCGTTCCCTTTATCTTGAGAGTTCGTTAGGATCTATCTTTTTAGGGGAAATAAAGATAATAGGAGAGATTTGGAGAGGCAGTTACTTATTTTGGCTAAGTAAACACTACAAAAAAATCACTTTTAGCGGCCATTTATTTTGCTTTTAGCGACAATAAAAATAGCCGCTAATACATTTACCGGCAATTAGACATTAGCCATCTTATGCTTTGTCGCTAAAAGGTTTTAGCGGTAGTTATAACCTTTGTCGGTAAAGACCTTTTTAATGGCCGCATAAAGTATATACTATTAGCGGCCATTTTCTTGGCAATTTATATGGCCACAAAAAGTAATTCTAAAATTGCAATGTTATTCATTTTTAGCGGCCATTACTATTGCCGCCAAAACCTATTTTACCGGTAATTTATATGGCCACTAAAAATAATTCTAAAATTGTAATGTTATTTAATTTTAGTTGCCATTACTATCGTCGTCATCTCCAAACGCGGGGGGTAGTTCACATCCAACGCTGCAACTCTCCACATCCAAAGGAAGACTCGACTGACATTCCTTCATGGTAGGCGATCCACGCGTTCAGTCTTGCCTTGTAGCTACGATGCCGGCGGTGCAAATTTCCCATAAATCCCGTGACCTGCTGCTCCGCCGCTTCCCACGTTGGATAGATCTGGGGGGTTCGCCCCCTGAAAACCACGTAACTATCGTCGTTGGTGCGGAACAACATTATTAATATCCTAGCTTCATTGCGCTCTTAAGTCCCACAACCCCCTGATTACAGCTGCCAAGATATTGAAGAATGAAGGGTCAGACTTGTGTGGGGTTAAATCTAACTCTAAGCCCCTCATGTGAATCTCACATGTCATGAATTTTACTAAAAATAATAAATAATATAAAAAATTAACCAAAACAGTAAAAAGTAGTAAATAATATAAAAAATAATAAATAAAAATAAAATTAATAAATAATATAACATTAAATTACTTTTATAAAAAGTTAACATGTATACGTTTACAGTAAATTAGGTGTTAAGTCTGTTACACAAATAAAAATAATTAATTTTTATTATTGCTATTTAAATCCCTTTTTAACCAAATAATTTTAAAAACAAACTGACCGTAAATAATATTTTCAATTCATAAAATTATTTAACTAAAAAAATTTCACTAAAAATAAAATTTATTATTACGTAATAGTAAATTTTTGTTAACCATTTCAAAAAATAATTTAATTTAAAAAGGGTTACATTCATTTATTTTTAAAGAAAGGGGACAGAGAAAGAGAAAGAGAAGCCAATGAGTAATAACTCAAATGGCATAGTCTCTCCATACTCAATTAAGAGGATGCGGGTTCGAGTCTCCTATCTTTGGTAAAAAAAAAAAAGAAAGAAAAAGAGAAAGAGAGAGGAAAATAAGAAGGAGCAGACGAGAAAGAAAGAGGGTGAAGAAAATGAAAATAAAAATAAAAATAAGTTGAGAAAATTTTGAGTTGATTGTTTTCAAAAATGAAAATGAAATTTTGTGTTTTCAAATGGCGGGAATGGCGCCTTTCTGTTTCCACCGTCCCTTGACCCTTTCTTTGATTCTCCTACGGGTCAATATTAGGCTCACCTTAGCCCTATCTTTTAATTCAAATTTTTTTTCTAAAACAATTTCTTTAGTTAATAAAACAAATCGAACCAACAGCAAATTAATAAATATTATTGAGTTACACCATATATTAATTAATTATTATTAATTAGTAATAATTTATATAATATTTTATAAAAATATAAAATTATTAATTAGTTCATATTGAGATATTGCTATTATATATTTATGTTTGCAAAAAATAGAGTGGAAATAGTAGAAACCAACACAAGGGTTTTATTCCTTTACTTCTACACACATAAACGTATATGAGCCTAATTCTTGGAGAAGAATTCTATGGAGTGCAAAGAGTTGCAAGAGGTTTCTCAATTCAGATCAGATATCCATTGGTCAAGGAGTAGACAGCAAAGGTTGGTCTCGGTGTAGATACGCATAGAGTCTTCGTACAATCGAAAAATAAAGCTTTTACTAGAGCATCCAAAGGTATCTAAATCTAATCTATATACTATTCGAATAAAGTTTAAGCACAGAATAGATCTTTAGGATTATTTTTTTTTCTACTGCGTGTTATGAACACATGGTAATCCTTCAAGTAGAGCTTAAGTAAAATTTATACCAGTATAATAGTACAATTACGCATTCCTAACTAGTAAAATAGACAAGGATATTGTCTGCAAATTGGGTCTCGTTATCAAAAATTGTGATCTCAGGTATTCCGAATCGAGTTATGACTTACTTCCAAAGGAATTTTTGACATTGTTTGGCTGTGATTGTGGCCAATGATTCGGCTTTGATCCACTTGGTGTGGTAATTAATGATGACTATAAGATATCGGAGTTGCCCTATGCCGTAGAGAATGGTCCGACGAGGTCGATTCTCCACATTTATGAAGGGACAGTCCGTCGTTATTACATCGAGCTGGTGTGCAGCTGCTTGGTATAAGTTGGCATGTATAATTTTCCTGCTATTGTGGTATAAATTATTTATTATTCTTGCATTTATTCTATGTTACAAAAATATAAAAATAAATTAGTTCGAATTCATCAACTAAAAATGTATATTCGTGTAAACTTTTTTTAAATACATAAATCATAAACGTTTAAATTCTAAATTGTAAACTCTAAAATTTAGTAACTACATATGTTATGAGTAATACAAATAATAAACACAAATTTTAGTAACTACATATATCATGAGTAATACAAATAATAAAAATATAGTATTATTATTTAATTGATCTAATTAGGGTTAAATATGATTTTGGTCCCTAACGTAGAGGCCGAAAATTTATTTCGTCCCCGGCCTTTTTTTCGCTACAAAATAGTCTCCAAGGTTTCAGTTTGTTTTAAAATCGTCCTTCGGACCAAAATACCCCTATCCTTTCTTCCCCAAAATCATGCAGAAGCACCAGCAGAAGCACAAGAAGAAACAAAACCCGAAGCAACAATAGTTATTAATCAAACAGAAGCAGCAGCAGGACAACAACAACAACAAGAACAATGAATCACCAATGAAACAACAATGGAATCAAGTAGAAATAGAAGAAGCAGGAGCAGAAACAGAAACAAAACAACAACAACAACAATAATCATGAAACAATATAATCAATCAGAAGCAGAAGCAACCAGAAACAACAATAATAAAAAATCAACAACATAATCAAAGAAAAAGCAGAATGGAAGAAGAAGAAGAAGAAGAAGAAGAAGAAGAAGAAGAAGAAGAAGAAGCGGCGGCGGGCGATGAGGGTCATGGAGCAGTGGCAAGGAAGCGGGTAGCAGTGCGAGCGGTGAGGAGGAGGTGCAGCGAGACGAGGGCGACAGCGAAGGCGAGCTTATTTTATAAAAAATATCAGGTGAACAAATAATTTTTGTAATCAAGTCTAATCAACTAAATTTTTTTTATCAATTTTTAATGTTGCGTTTATCTACAGGCACATGACACTGAAATAGGGACACAAAGACACAAAATCATATTTGGCAGATGAGATATGAATAGAAATATTGTGTCTAGAGACACTGAATTAGTGTATTTCGTGTCCACTCTGACAGGAGGACACAGAGAGACTAACAAGAGACACAACTTATTTTTTATTTTTTTATTATTTTTGTTAATTTTTTATAATTATATTTTTTATTATTATAGTTTTATTCCCAAATTGTTTAAATGGAAAAATGATAATAATTTAGACTTTTATAAATTGTGCTAGTTTATCACCGATTAAAATACAACAATACTAAGTTTCGTGTCTCTGTCTTTTGTGTCTTGTTCTTAATGTCTTGTTTTATCCTATTTTCAAAATCAAACGCAGCTAAACTATTAGACCAATTTAATTAAATTTAATTACTGAAATACCTTAGTTATATAATTGTTATATATTTTGGCTGAAACTAATGCTTTGATGAAATAATATATATAATAAAGGATTTCTTTGCTTGTGAGTTTTTTCTTTCTTGTTTACAATTTGCTTTATGAGTTTTTTTTCATAAACTATTAAGCAAGGTTCTGAAACCGGTTCGAACTAGCCAGTCGAACTGGCTGAATCATGAACTGATGCCAAACACAATTTGGTCAGAAGCAAAAACTACCAAATTCAAAAATTGACATTAGACCGTCGAACCGGTCGGTCGAAACAAACCACGAACCGGCCAGTTTTTGAAATGGGTCAAAAATGAAAATTCAAAAACGGTGCATTGAAGCTTGGTTGTGACTTGTGAACCCTAATGCCTAACATTTGCAAGCACCCCTCTCAACCTCTACTGTCCAACACGCAGAAGCAGAACGCAGAAGCAGAATGCGAAGCAGTAGTACAACAGTTGGAGCTTCTGGCGCAACTTCCATCTCGCAGTGAGCTCGAAAATCGGAACCACCACCAACGCTACTTTCCGTCGCACAGTGTCTTCCCGCCGGTGCTAGGTCTGTTTCCCCTTTTCACCCATCAGCCACTGTCTTGCCTCTTGCCAGCCATTGTCCCGCCATCTCTACATTTTTTCAGGCTTCTAGCTTCTAACCCTAGGTATAATTTTTGTTCTTTGTAATAATAATAGTTGAAGCATTGATTAATTGTTCTAAATCTTACTGTTGAAGACTTGAAGCATGATTAATTGTTGAAGCATTGATTAGTTGTTGGGTGCTAATTGCTAAACCTTGCTGTTGAATAATTTTGATTAATTGTTATATAATTAATTAATAATTGCCACACCTTTGCAACCTAGCATTCCTAGCCTCTTCACTCCAACAACCTTGTCCATTATTCATCATGTACTTCATGAGCTTTTCATCTTCTTTAGGTGACCATAATCCCTTCCTTAGCTTATTCTTACTATTGTTGTTCTTGTTCTCATTGTTATCTTTGCCACATGCCTAAGACTTCCTCATCATATTAATTATTGATCAATCAAATTAAATGTTAGTATTCCTCTCCACTCCCTTACTCATGAAAGAATTTTTCTTATTTTCCATAGTCCAATTTCGTTTCATATTATTTTTACTAAATACGGTAAGATGTATACTAACATCTTTCTTAAAAGTGTATGTTTGGATTGCTTTAGATTGATTTATAGTTTAAAGTTTATTAATAAGCACAGAATGAGTTAATCATGAAAAACACACTTTCATGAGTTAATTATCTTCAATATCAATATCATTCATATAAACCACTCATATAACATAGTTATACATTTTTTTCACTCTTAGACACATGTTACAAAAACAAAGGAATAGAGTTTCTCTACTAAATAACTCAATTCATTTCATTCTTGGCATTCATGACAAGGCTTTTCATTTCATTGCAAGAGTGGTGGTACATCTTGATGAAGCTATAATGATGTAAGCATGGATAAATCACAAGCTTGAAATCTAACACACTTTATTCCACAAACATAAAATTCACATGATAGAAAAAATAAAAAAGAAGAAAGAAAACACATGAATCTTTGCATGGCTTTTGATCTCCTCTGGTTGTTCTGTTCGGCATATCCACAAACAAGTCTCGCAAGCCACAAGGGTTTAGATAAGTGAGGGATTTATTTATATATAGAGGTATTAGAAAGAAGCTTGATTTAGAGGCAATTAATTAATAATGACAAGCGATGATGTATTACATGATGATAATAATGATGGTGGTGGGTTTGCTTACAATACAGGGAATGAAAAGTAGTAAGATCAAAAGGGGCTTCGTTGATGAGTTTAGTACTAATAATAAACGGTTTTGAGAAGGACCTCAGTGATAATAGATATTTTCATCTCTTTTTCTTTTTTGCTCACAAGTTATATGTTGTTGCTAGTAGAGTAGGAGTAGTCGTATTTGCACAATAAAAATTATATCTATGTATATTTATAGATGATATTAATGTTGATTTAGATGAAAGTGGTGGTGGTGGTAGTGGTGGTAGTAGTACATGTTATGCTGTATCACTTGATTTTTCTGGTCCAAGTAGTTGATGATATCAACGAAGCAAATCTGCAGTAAGTTATGGTGAATTTTGATGATTGATGACAAACTTGGATGTTGGCATTTTATGTTTGGTTAGTTATTTTTGTTATTTGACTTTTGAGTTTGTATTTGAATGAGATTACAACATTCTGATTTATGTAGTACTTTTAATTTGGATGATATTTTAAAGTTTATATTAGATAATAATTATGTTTTAGTGTGTTTATTTATATTTTATTTATTATTTTATTACAAAACAATTTTTTTGATTCAACCACGGTTGAACCTATGAACCAATAAACTAGTAACTAGATCGATGACCGATTCGGTTTTCAGAACCTTGCTATTAAGTAGTAACATTACAATTTTTTGGAAGTGGTGTCCAATATTAGTTTAAAATATTAGTTCTTTATACATATGTCCATTAAAGGCCCAAATTACAGAAAGCTCAGAAACTTAACCCCTCTCTACTTGTATCCAAATAAAAATTCTTTCATTCATGATTGGGGCCTTTACAATTATTATAAGTTTTGGATAAGAATATAAATACAAAAACTAACCTGTACGATTAAACAACAGCTACACATTTGGAATCAAATTAAAGTATCCTTTAAAGACCATTTTATACTTTCACCACCATAGCCAAATCCTTGTTATTTTTAAAATTTCGTATTTTTTTTAGTGGCAATAGTTTAAATGGTTATTATAAGGTATAGTATTAATGACAAATGTACAATTATCGCTAAAAAATTGTTTTAAGAAAATAAATTGTAGCAATAATATTATTGCCACTAAAAGTTTGTCGCTAAAACCTTTTTTTCTTGTGGTGAAAGCTAACCTCTCTTGTTGTATTCGACCTGTTAAAGAGGTCGGATAAGTGGTAGAGGAAGTTCTCCTTTTTTGCTGTACCTTTTTATTCTTATTGGGTCTGATTTTATTTCTAGGTCAGGTATGAACAGTTATTAATAAAAAAAAATGAGTGTTTTGTAATGTAAATAGTATATCTATCTATCATCTTTTTATTTTTGTGTTAATTTATTTTGAACTTATTTTGTCAAAAATAGAATCTTTTAAAAATCAAAATGGCTTTCAAAACTTTTTTATTATTATTTTGTAAACTTAAACTTTAGAAAAGATTAAATTTCTTTTATGAACACAAAATTTAATTAACAAAAATTTATTATAATATGGAAAAAATATAATACAACAATTAGGACAAATACATTTATACTTATATAGTTTTTAATAATTACTAAAACATGGTTTTACTTTCTTTTAAATGTGGCTCCTAACACAACTAAAAATATCATATACTTCCAAAATCAGTAATTAAACTAAAAATTGTAAGCTATTACCATGTTTCTCTCCCCACCGCTTGAAAACAGGAGGAGGAGCAGCATCATCTACTTTTATAAAATAATGGTTCAGAATATATTTAATTGACTTTTCAACGCATATAAATATAAGAAGAAAATTAATTAATTCATTATCCTATTACCAGAAGACTACAAACTCTAAAAGCAAAAGATTTTCAATAATGTTGGTCTTAAAGAAATACGTAGTTGCAATGCTAATATGCATGGTGTTAGCTATTGTATGTTTTAATTATGCGGAAACTTTATCAGATTGTGCCAAACAATGCATGCCTGTATGCTTGCAAGAGAGGGGAGCTACGATTGAAGTATGTGGCCCAGCTTGTGAAAAGTATTGTGATCAGATTTCTGGTGGCAATTGATCAGGTGTCTAGCTCATTAAGGGTTTATTGACTAGTCTTTTTCAGATGATACTCATTTTAAGTAGATTCTTCAAGTATTTATAGTTATTCTATTCATTGTTTATATTATATATTCATCATGTTGTAAAATGAAAAAAACTATTCCAGATTTGATTGAAAAAACTATTTTAAATATGCTCATGATTTGTTGTAATTGGACCTTTGTATCAAACATCCTATATCTTTTTAATTTTTACTTTTGTCATTTTCTATTTATGAGACCCCAATCTTTTATTCTAGTTCGGTTGTTAACTCACTTTTTAAACTAAAATTACAAATTATTTAACCTAAATACTGACTAGAAATTGTTTAACAAATTTTTAAAATCACAATTTACGTTACTTTAATAGGTATATTTATTATAAGGATCTTTATATTTAAATGCTATTTTTCTAATAAAAAATACTAAAATAACTAACTACTACGATATTTTACGAAAAATACTAAAATAACTAACTACGCACTACAATATTTTATATCAAGAATAGAGAAGTTCACCATTTTTATCGATCCAAGATACGGACATTGATGAAATTAACCATAACATACTGAAACTAATTTAATACTCACAAGATAAAATTTATTTGACAAAACTAATAAAACGTTACTACGGATTATTTTATTTAAAAATACCATTAATATCCTTAATCCTTTTTCCTTTCCTCTTTTCTTTTCTTTTATCTCTTCCTCTTCTAAAATTTTCTAACAATCACCCCATTATCATCATTAATACACTACAAAAAAAACTAAGATTTTATTACGCTTTTAAAGTATGGCAAAAAATAAGAAAAAACATAACGATAGTTTTTCGCCACGTTTTTTGAGTAACTGACATGCTTTTTATAATAATCCGAGTTTTTAAAAAAAATTAAATAATGAATTATTCATTATTTAAAAAATTATTTTTTTAAAAAATAATTAAATTAAATTAAATTTTATGATACTTTGAGTTTAAAATCTATTAGAATTTTTAAATTATTTTTGTTATAATGAGATATTTTAAAAAAAGATAAAAAGAAGAAAAGAAAATGAAACTTATGCATGTATATATATGTAAACCAATGCCACGTTTCCTTATATTTATAAAACACCAATGACACATATCCCTTATTTCTTAAACACCATCATCATCTCTTATTCTCAACGGAACCAAAAGAAAGGAAAAAGAGAGAAAAAGCCGTGTGAGATTCCATAGTACCTCAGAGTTTCTGAGTTTGATTTTTTGAGATCTGTAACTTTAATAAAAAATCTAATTCGATAAAAGTGTTAGTATCTTCCTTTTCTATGTCTTGGCGTTATTTTTGTTTATTAGAAGTTGATGGTGAGATAGCTCCTCTTTCTCTTGAGTTCGGCCAATTGGAGTTCTAGGAGGCACAGACGATTTTTGACATTTTCTTCTTCAGCAGCTCGATCGAAAAGCTTCTCTGGAGCTTCGAGTATTTTGATTTCGTACGGAGGTAGGGTTTGGTAACTTTATAATAATTAAATATGAATTTGATAAGTGAATGTTGATTTTGTTAATTATTGTTTGAATTTGAATGAGTTTATGTTGAATTATTGTTGTTGCTTGTGATTTGTTGGTTTGGCTATGAGGAATAGCTTAGCTGTAGTTGTTTTAATAGTTTTGGGACTGTTGTGATGTGGTATTTTGAGAAAATTGATGAGATTTGGTGGTTGAAAGATTAAAGTAAAAGTTGAGAAAAACCGATAACCGAAAGATTCGATAACGGATTAAAATACAAGTAATATTTTGAAAGGAAGGGCTAAAGGTTTCGGTTTGGTATAAGAGAAAGATTAATATTTAAAATTTATTTTTGAAGGATAACATTGTATTTCTATATAAAAATTGAGGTACAATTTGTAATTATATAATTTTTCAGATATTTTGGGTAATAAATAGAGTATGGCGGGTAAAATGGGTATTTTATAAAAAGTTAAATTATATTATGAAATGATATGGAAGAAAAGAAGAAGAAAGAAAAGAAAAGGAAAGAAAAATATTAAAGAATTTCTGCCACAGGAGAGCAGAGAACAAAGATTAAAAGAACCTACGAATCTCTGCCACAAGAGAACAGAGCATAGAAAAGAAAAGAATATATTAACTAAAGGGATATCTGCCACAGGAGAGCTGATCTCTGTCACAGGAGAGTAGAGGACAAAGATAAAGACAAAGTTTAAAAGATTGTCTGCCACAGGAGAGCAGATGCGACCTTGTTTCGGCCTTAGCGGCTTAGCGCCAAATGTATAGTGGGGACGCCCACACACTGAGAATTATTTTCCAAATGTAAGCATATTACAATACATTTAAAAGTCACACTGTATGCGGCCTGGCCGTAAGACTTATATGCACACTGTATGCATCTAGAAAGCCATATCTGGGACTCGTGTCTGGGTAATGTCGGGAGCGGATAGGCAACCGACACATGAGCTCACGGCCTGCGATAGGACTAGAGATGCATCATCCTTTTTTGGGCATATTTGTTTGTGATTGTGTTTTCTATTATTGTGTGTGCTTGTTATTGGATTCTATGTTCTGTAATTGTTGAGTTAGATTGTACTTTGTTGACTGTTGTTATTTACTTAGAACATAATAAAACGAACTTAACTAACTACCCCAACCCTACTAAGAACTCCCCAGTTCTTATCCCCTATCTCCATCTCTCCCAGCTATAGGTACGAAGGTTTAATGCCGAGCTACAGGAGCATAGAAGATTATCTTCACAAATTGAGTTGTTAGATTTTACTTTCCCCTCGTCGTTTAGTGTTTTTAGTTTTTTAGAGGGGATAGGGTGTTACACTTTTGAAAGGGTCGCATCTGCTAGCGTGCCGGTTGCTCTATGGCCATGCTTTTAGTTACCAATGACCACGTTTTTTTTTGTCGCAACGCTTTTATCTATTGCCATGCTTTTAAGCGTGGCCGTATGCGAGAGGATATGGCTACGCTTTTAAAGCGTGCCAATAGCTAGATTCGGCTACGCTTTTAAAACGTGACAATAGCGAGAGATACGACTACGCTTTTAAGGTGTGGCAAAGTCGTGAGAGATATGGCTACGCTTTAAAAGCGTGCCAATAGCTAAAGATATAGCTACACTTTAAAACGTGACGAAAAATGGCTGCTGTACGGAATAGCTACCCTTTTAAAGCGTGGCTATAAGTTTGTTCAAATTCAATTGTTTTTTTTTAATCTTCATAATAAAATCTAACAAAATTCATACATAATGTAAAATTTAGACATATAAAACCTTCATAACAATTTTAATTACTATTAACAATATAAAACCTTCATAAACTTGTACACCAAATATAGTGGTTGATCACATGACAAGCACTAACAAAAAATCAAAGTGATAACAACTACCCATAAATTTGTAATACATGTATTATAATTCCAACAACTATTACATTATCTACATCCTTTAAAAAGTACAAAATACACATTAAAAACTACAAAATACCCTTCCCTCTTGTGATGTCTTGCTGGTCATCTGAGATATCATAGACCAACCCTTTTCATCTGTCCTTATCTATCTGCTTGTCCTCATCGATCGCCAAAATCTTGAAGCTTCCGGAGGAAACCTTGCTGCTGCTGAGGATTCTTGATGTAACCTTCTTCAAGCTGCTTCCAAAGAAAGCTGATGAACTGGGAACTGATGAAGACACAGTTCCAAAACCATTCAAACTCACATGCAATGTAAAATTACATTATTCTCTTGTTATTTAAGAGTTACTACTCTATTCAAAACTCTAATCAAATTTTTTTGACTATACAAGAAATCATGAACCGCATCTAGATATATTGATAACTCGCAAATTAATGATATGTATCCATAGTTCACATGATCATTATGTTTCTAATTTGGTATTTATAACTGATTACTAATTCACATTGGATCCAATCCAATTACTATCCTAATCTTATACATAGTTTAAAACTAGAAGTGATAAATTGAGTGAATAGAATTAATTGAAAGTAACAAAGTAAGGTAAAAGTATCATACTGGAGTTTCTTTGACAGCTCCTATGATTGAAACTGAAGCAGCCATGGCTGTGTTATTGTCCTTGTAGCAGCAGAGAGTAATTGTACTTACTATAGTGGAAATAATGAACACTATAATGAACACTCATGAGTTGGGAAAGCAGTCCCCACCACGCCCAAACCCTTTTTCCCTATTTTTTAGCAACTAGAATCTGTGACGATTGGTCAACCTTTAAGTTCAAACTATAGTAATCTAATTATATACTGCACGGGTAAGACAAATCCATTTTTTTTCCAATATTCAACCAAATGGCTAAGTGGACAGAAAAGAAAGTAAAAGAATAAGGTGGAAAAAGAGTTCATGAACTCACAGATCTGTCAAATTCCAACATGAAGCATCTTTTTACATCTTCTTTGGTAGGTTTGCAATCACAGTGATCACGTCTCGAAGTGAGGTCTGAGAATTTAGCATATGTGTAATGCAAAACAGCAGCCTCCTCTAACTTGATCTCACTAGCATAATTCAGGAGAACATCATGGAACTCATAAGTGAAAAAACATCAAGGGGAGACATAAATATAAAGAATCAACAGAACATACTTTGGGGATTTCATGTAGTTATGCCATCTGTGTGCACCATTTTTGGACGAAGATGATCTTGTATACGGGCAGCTGATTTACCATTTTCGTAAGTCAGAAAGTAGTTTGGATTCCCACATACAGAATCTTTGTAATTGCCAAAGTATGTATCTTTTGGAAGATGGTCATAATTCTTCTTAAACATTGATACCTGAATCAATAGATCAGGAGAAAATGAAGGAGATAGAAGTATCAATGCCAAAACATGCAACTGCATTTATAAGGAAACCAATACATGATTTGTCGGTTTCCTCTTTACAAAGTACTGCTCAATTAAAATTTAAGGATTACAAATTCAGTAATTTAAAATTCATTCCATTGCAGAATAATTGGTTGAACTGTTGAAATCAATCTATGCCTTTTAATTCTGGTCAATAATTGTTGTCCAGTAATGGCTACAAGGTTCATTGTTTCTTTAAGTTATGACTATTACAGGTGATTGTTAGCTATGCTAAAAGTTCAGGGTGTTCGTGAGTGTGAAAGTGGAAAGGGGTATGTGGAACCTATACAGTATACCAGTACTGTGTATAGTAAGATGTAATAGCTTCGTACCACAGATATTAAGACTAGGCATACGCACCAGAATAAAGACAGAAAGTGTAAAGAGCAGAAGTATAAAGGAGAGAGTTGAAGTGAGCATGAAGAAAGAATAGAGGAGGTGGAACTATGGAAGGCATCAGGGTGATACCATTCCAGTCTCTGGGAGTCTATTAATGGAAGAATGAAACACAGAAAAAGTAGGGAACAAGGTAGCATTAGAGAAGCTACCACTCTCCTAAGGTCCTGCCCAGTCTAAATTCTTCCTTCCCTCTTTTAATTCCCTTCACCTCTCTCATATACTTCTCAACTCTCTCTCCTATAAGAGAATCGTCCCTCACTCACGCCCTCCCCACTAACTTCTCTTCTGCTGTTTATAAAAGACGAGAGCTATTTTACGACTATCTTCTCTAACTAAATTAAGTGATTCTTTTCCCTCTACTAAGCCTTAAAAATAAAACCAAATAGAAAAATAGATCTTCATCATTCTAAAAGTCAAAATTCCTTTTGTTATTCACTGATTCTACAAACTCGGGTACTCCAAAGGGTTCTTTGTTAAGTAATAAGTAGAACAGAAACTTCTAGCAAAGGACTATGTACAGCTTCAGCAACTCACCTCACTAAAAGGTTCTTTAAGCGTGCGTTTGGTTGGTGTTTCTGGACACTAAAGACATGGACACGGTGGCACATGTCCACCGTTTGTTTGTTGAGACACAAATTTATGATGGACACGGTGGTACACAAGTATACACAAAATACATATTTTTAGTGTCTCTCCATTGAGCTGAGACATTGAGACACAACTTATAAGACACAAAATTTTACATTTTTATCCCTTATTTTTTTTTAAAACTCCAACTATGTCCCTAATTAATCTAACCCTAATCCCCTTTTTTCTCTCTTATTATCTTTTATATTCTGTGTTTCTAACCCCAAAATCCTTCCAACCTCCACGTTCCTTCCTCCATCCTCCTTCTTCCATGGCTATGTCTCTCCTCCACACCACCGCCATAGCCATTGCCTCTCCTCTCTTTCTCATCTCCTTCTCTCTTTCTCTCTTCGCATCACTACACACATCACTCTGCTTCTCCTTCCATTGTTGTGTCCCTCCATACCGCTGTCACGGACCGCCACCATTGACACCCCTTCTTTCTTTTTCATCCTCTTCTCTCTTTCTCTCTTCACACAGTTGCACCTATCACCACCATGAGTCATCATCTTCAGTCATATTTATTCATCTACATTCATCAGGTGTTGCCCAGATCTGTTCATCTCCACTATTACTTGAATCAATTTCATTAAGAACGGCAAAAAAAAACCAAGAAAGCCCAAAATAGTAGTCGATCATTCTTGAGATCTGTCTTCTCATTTTCGTTTATTTATTTATTTATTTCAACCTGTTTCATTTTTTTTAATGAGAAAATTGAATTGCTGAACTGATGAATAAATGAAAGTTGAAGATAGTATTTTGCGATGAAGTAAAAAAATTGCAGGTGGCAGTAGTGGTGGTGGTAGAAAGCTATGGTGGCGGCAGCGTTAATGTTGGTAGAAGATGATGGTAGATAATTAATAAGGATAAAATAGATATTTGAATTAAATTGTTGTGTCTTGTACACTGATGCCAAACACGTTAAAAAAAATTTATGTCTATCTGTGTCTATGTCTTTTGGTATAGTTGTGTATGTGTCTATATGTTCTGAACACAGTAACCAAACGAAGCCTAATATCATCTCGCTCAACACTGCTCTCCTAAAAACCATAGACACAAGCATTATTACACCACTGAAGTTCTTACCAGTTCCATGAAGGAAGCATGAACCAGCAAATTCTACTCACATAGTTGGGAAATATGACCATGTCTACATTTCTTGGAACCTCAAAAAGCAACTGACTCAAAGAATACTCTCAAGCACCCGCTAGGTGTATTAATTCATCCATATCAAGGTGAAGAATCTACTCCATACCAGCATCCTGATGTTTAAACGTGGAAAATATTGTGTTAATTATCTAAAGTAGACACCAAATGATAACAACTTTTATTAAACAGTGTGTGCTGCAAAACCATACCCTTGTCATGACAATAGCCATCTCCATATTGAGGGATTGCTTCACAAAAAGTTCGTAATTGCATGGTTTATAAAAGCAACCTGCTAGCCATGTCTCATTCCAAATTTGGCTGATGCAACCAACGATGTAAAGAATAATAATAACAAAACTATCTCAGAAGCTGAAGATTTAGGGTCTCTCAGAAATTGAAAATTTCAAGAACAATTTACAATTTGTAAACTAAAAGAAATAAACTCAACAGATAAGAGTTGTTAAGAAATTGGTAAAAACCTCTTTACTTATTGCTCTTCCAGCTCCTTTGTTCTATATACAACCTTGACACCCTGATGAAATAAGATAATCAAATAAAAATAATAATTTTTTATTAATATAATAGTATATAATTAAATGTTTTTATACTTAAAAATAAAATATTAACTAACTAAACAAGTATATTTCTGAACAAATTTATGATAAGTTTACAGATATTTTTTAGAAAAAACAACTAAATTTTTCCAAAATTTTGTATTAAATTTATGCCATCTCAGAAAATGAGGTTAAGGGCCCATCAGATCTTATGTTTTCTTAATACTTCTCTATTCACTGTTCTCATGCAACCCACTGTATCAGTACCAATAAACCATTAATTATGAATTATTATTATTTAATAACAAAGTGGGGCTTTAATTTGCATTTTACCGGCAATTGTCACCATAAGACAATTCCGATCCTCGAGCACTGTACCCAATTACACCAAGATTACACTAATAACCACTTTATAATCTTAGCTTTAAATGAAAAATTAAAAATAGTCATAATTCTCAAACATGCATTAATTCCATCAAACAACGACAGCAACAATCTTCAGCGTGTATAAATCATATCCACAGCTAAAATTTTAATTTAATACTTTTTTTTTTTAACTTTAAATGGCTATGTTCACTCTTAAATGGGCAAGATGAACAGCATGCTGAGAATCACAGTTCAAAAGAGACATCATCATCCAACAATTTACAAAATAATGTTACATCAACATAATTTATAAACATCAAAACTAACTGAAAAGTGACAGTTCTGGTAATAGGTTAACAAAATTACCTTAATTGCTTTAAAGAAAAGTATGAATTAAGTTAAAAAGCACATGACATTGCCAACAACCATGGGAAGTAGTTGCCCCCTAGATCCACCAATAGTAAAGTCTGAAGCAGCATGAACATTCAAAGCCTTTCCTCACAAAATGCAATAGAAGAAAACTTAGTGATTTCTCTGCCTTCACTGATGAAAATTAGTGATTTCTGCACCCCAAAACACATTAGCACATTAGCACATTTATCAGTATGACATTCTATCAGTATGGCATTCTAACTGTAAGTAATTCTCTGATAAAAATAAAAATAAAAAATAAGTGAAAAATAGACATTGTTATCTTTATGTAATTACCACAATTTTATTTTAATCCTATACACATAAATTCTATTTGAATCCAGTACACCGCATCCATTATATTTTAATCACCATAATTTTCAGCATCTAATGATAAAAAAAATGGAAAATTAAATTAATGTACTTTAAGTAATTACTAAAATGCTAAGATTCAGATCATAATTTATTTGTGCTAAAGAAAGGGGAAAACCCAAGTTTAGATAGTCTCCAGTGTCTTGTTCTCAACGCTAAGCACATATAATGTGAAAATTGAAATCAATTCATATGCAAGATTTGTGGTGGGACTCTTATTCTTCTATTATATCAGTTAAGATCATACAAATCTAATAAACTCAAGTCAACCTTGCTTTTAATTTGTTTAAAATTATTCTCTCTGAAGAACCAACTTAAATTAGTATTTGACTAGATGTGACAACTGAAATTTTGTAGAAATACATTTTTATCATGTCATTTTGTGTTGGTAATTTTTTTTAAATCATTAATACAAACTCGACCAAAAAGAAACAAAACGTTGATTCATGATTAATCCCTTTCAAAATAAAAATAAAATTAAACTTCAACTCTCAAAACCAGAATTCTATTTCAAATACAGAAGTATTAACCTAAACAACATAATACATAAGTAAGCATGAAATTTAGATTTCAAAATATCAAAGAGGCATATCAGAGAGCACTGGGCGTGCATTAACATAAATAATAACAAATAGCATAAAACCAAGCAAACCAAATGCACCAATTCGCAAAACTCAATATTAAAAGCACAAACAGTGGCAATCGGTAAGAATTGGTATCCAAATCCAGTAATAATAATCCAATAATTCAAGACAAAGACACCATGTTCATAACACCTGTTATACTAAACTCAGCAAACTACCTAGACAAATTTTCAAAATTATTACAAAAAAATTGAACTAAACGCACCACACTACACCACACAATTTGTTGAACAAGGGTATGTTTGAAGAAAGTTTTCTCCTCTTTTATTTTTTCATTTCCTCAAGCCAAAAGCCTATATTCTAAATATGTAAATAAAGAAACTAACATAGGACACGATAGCTCAAATGAACCTATAGTCACTACCGTCACAGAAACCAATTTAAAATAACCAAAATGAAGATACAGTGAGGCAGTAAGAGAAAATTACCGGAGCCAGCGGCAGTAATAGCTAGCCTATACTTCTTGTCCTGAACATCGGCGGCAGCAAAAACACCCTCAACACTGGTCTTCGTCGTCCCGGGCTTCGTCACAATGTAGCCATCAGATTTGCTAAGTGACCAGGTGAAATAGGAAAAGAAATAAAAGAAAGGAATAAGAAGAGGACTAACAAAGAAGCAAGAAGCAGGAAGCAGGAAGTAGGAAGGGAGCGGCGCGGAAGGTAGGAATCTGCAGCCACGAAAGGGAGTGGCGGCAAAGGGAGCATCCACGGCGGGTTTGCGACGGCAAGTGAGCAGAGAGAGTCACCGCCAGAGAGAGTCACTGCAGAAGGAGGTTAGGGGTGCGGGAAGAGGGATTGCCGGCGGAGGCATTGCCAGCACAGCGACGTTCTTCACGAACTGTCGTCTGAGTGTCGTCGTCGCGGTGAGGGCGAGGCACAATGAAGAACGGAGTGTCGTCGTCGCGTTGGGGCTTTTGAAGGAGGAGTTAGGGCAGGGCTTACGGGTCTTTCTTTGAACGACGAAGGAGCTTTTTTAATTTGAAGTTATAACTCAGAAGAGTGTACGAGCTTTTTAAATTTTTTTTTGGGAACCTTTTGGCCACCCTCTTGAAGCGTGCCAAAAAGCTTGTAGGAAATGGCTACGCTTTATAAACTCCACAATAATAAAATTCTGTTGCCACGCTTTAAAAGCATGCCAGTTTCTTTTTATGACTACATTTTTTAAGCGTGGTACAAACAAACGTGGCCAAATCTCGCATCAATCGCTACCTTCATAAAAATGTGGCGATTGACTCTTTTTGCCACGTTTTTAAAGCATAACAAAAAAAAAACGTAGCCAAATCTCTATTCAATCGCTCTCTCATAAAAGCGTGGCCATAGATCATTTTTGGCCACGCTTTTAAAGCGTAGCAAAAAAAGGCATGATCATAAGCCTTTTTTCTTGTGGTGATACCACTATCCCCACCATATCCATCATCACCCAACCTAAACAAATCCTAAAATTTTTAGATGTAAAATTACGTTGAATCAAAACCATGAAAATTATCATATCTAAGACACTAATAAAAATCTAGATATATTAGTTTTCATTTTTTGAATAAAAATGTTAATCTTCTAAAAGAGCCATTACAGATTCACCAGGACCTACAATGTAACAGAACCAGCTAGTTGAGGGGATGAACAAAGTGGAAAACTCTTGTGGTGGTCGTGGTTGGGTGTAAGGGTGGGAGAGGACGAGATGGCAGAGGTGGGAGAAACAAAAGAAATATGTTTTGCCGTGGAATTAAAATTGGGGTAGTGTTGTGAACTTGGGTTTAAGGTGAGCTCAGTTCCAAATTCCTTTTTCTTTTATGTCTTGCTTGGTCGAAACTATGACCATTAATTTTTAGAAATTTTTATTTGTTTCTTTAAGGTAATAAATCGGCACCTATTTTTCTTTATTTGGATTTTTCTTGTCTGAGTTTTTTCTAGTTTCTAATAGGATTTGAGAAAGTTTATTATGTGATATTTTGACATCTAGGTTTATGTGATGATTGTATTTTCTTTTTTGAATGAAGAACAATAATGTTCTATTATCCTTGACATGTGCATAGATATCTAATTTTAAAGTTAGTTATGGTGGTGATGGTAGACAGTTACGAAGGCTTAGGGTTTAGAAAAGAAGAGAACTTAGAATTTTTGAGTAATTTTGGTAGTGATAAAACGGTGACGAAGGTAGAAAAATTTTAAAGAAGGAAGAAGAAGCAGAAAGAGAATGGACATTAATTGTATTTTTAAAAAAATTAATCTATAATTAATGTTTTGATAATTTTGTCAGATATATTTTATCTTTTGTGGTTATTAAATTAGTTTTCAATTTGTTATAATTAGTTTTATTAACACTCATTTTTTTTGTGGTCAGCAATACAAAATATAGTTTTAAGAATACAATACAAATACATAAAACAGGAACAAATATTAGTTTGTTCTTCACTAGTACTTTTGAAAGGGAGATACTCAGCTCACTTCCTTCTTTGTTATCTTATCCTCTTCCTCCCACTAACCCCACTCTTCTTTTCAAATTGGTTTAATTATTCTGTTCGTCTCTATAATTTCGTGAAATTTTCAATTAGGTATTTATACTTTTTTTTCTTTTAATTGAGTCCCTCCACCAAAATTGTTTTTTCAATTAAATCCCTTTTAGTAGTAATTTGTTTAATTGTATAGGGACCCAACTAAAACAAATAAATTGATGCAGGGACTCAAATAAAAGGAAAAAAAAAGTATAGGGACTCAATTAAAAAAAATAATTGGTGCAATGACTCACTTAAAAGAAAAAAAATATAAGGACCTAATTAAAAATTTCGCAAAACTATAAAAACCAATGGAGTAATTAAATTCCAACTAAATTTGCTTCTTGTACACTCTCATAAACGGGTATGATAGTATCATTAGTCAATCTAAGTATTAGAAAGATATGTCTTTGTATTATAATTACTATTCTAGATTTACATGTGTTTTTTTTTTTCTTCTAGTTTTTAAGGTTGATATTTTAAAAAATATTTGTTAAAATTTCTAAAAAACCTCAAAATAAAAAAAGGACTTACAATATCAACCATTAGATTAGAAAATAGTAGTAAATTTGTAAACTCAGATTTTGGAATATTCTGTAAAAAAAAAATGAAATTTCTCAAAATCTCAATTCCTAAAATACTTCAACAAAATATGGTTATAGAAAAAAAAAAAAAGTAGAAGCTCGCAAGAAGGGAGAAGCACTATGTTTTTAGAAGATGGTTTACCTAAATACAATGTAGCATATTTAAAATAGTCTTTATAAAATCAATCTTTAAACATACTCCTTATGAGCTATGGCAGGGAAAAAAGAATTCAACATTTCATATTTTCAAATCGTTTGTTGAATCACATTGCTTTATATCAACACAAGGGAGAATTTGTAAAAATTTATCGTTGAATCACATTCTGTTTCATTTTGCTTCATTATGTCTCATTCTTTTAGGAATATTCCTATTCAGTCTTTCTTTACCTCAGATTACTATTTTATCCTTAGTCTTTTATAAATGACCTTCATATTTTTTGGTTCTAAAATTATTGATTTTGTCCTTATTTTTTTTTTATTAGAAATGACATTCATGCTCCGTAGTTTCTAATTACAATTTTGTCTTCAATCTTTTATATAAATTAAATAACAATTATATCCTTTAGTCTCTCAAATTATCATGCTAATTTCAATCTGTTATTAACATTATATTCTTGCCTATATTTTATCATAATTTTTATTTTATTCCTATACTTTATCAAAGTTATAATTTTCCTCTAACTTCATTTACTTACCATTTTGTCCAGAATCTTTTTTATAAAATTATATTTTTTCTTCTAAGTTTTTCATATTCATATTTTTACTTCAAGATTTTTTCTAGATATATTTTTGCCCGCTTTTATATTATTTTTTTATTAAATTATCTATTTATGCTCTACATTCTTCTCACTTTTATTTCTTAGCTCTCTTTTCATTTGGGAGCATTCTTTGCATTCCTATATTTTTCATAATGACTCTTTTGCTTTTTTTTTTTTTTTTTTTGTATTCTTCAATCCTTTAGCCTTCTCTTTTGATATCTTTCAATCTTTTCTTCATTTTTTACTTTATTAATACATTCTTAAGAGTTTCTCTTATAATATTTATAATTTATCTCTTATGTATCAATTTTTTCATATTTGTAGTTTAATACTCACTAGTAATAACATTTATATTTAGCCTTCATGCATTTTGTTCATTCATATTTAGCCTCATAGCCAAATTGTGATGGAAGAAAAAGGGAGAATTTTTTTTCTCTTAAGGCTTGAAACTTATAGTTATGATTTCCTTGAGACACCTAGAACATGATTTATGTCACTAGACCAATGGATAGCTAGTTCGATCCTTTAGGAGAGGTCTTTTATGCCAACCATGTCTAATGGCTTTCGACCCCTTTCGACAAGATACTGTCTGATGTCATTTTACCTTGGGAGGACTTGATGATTGTAAACCCTGTAAAATTGACAAATAATTAATCAATAAATTAATTTTTAATAAAAAATATTAGAAATATAAATTTTATTGTTTAATGAGGTAAAGCTAATTAAAATAAGAATTTTAATACTAATTTTAAAGAATTTGACCTAAAATTGGGCTGAACGGGCCAAACCGGGCCCGTGGACCCAACCAACCCATTAAATTAAATGAGCTTCAGCTCATTCTCCTCCCCTTACATGCAAAGAACGCAGAAGCTCAGCCAAGGGGAAAGAACATTCCCAACTTTCACAAACCCTTGTATTTCATTAAAATCCCCATATCTTCTCGCTCTGAGCTCCGATCGTCACACCGTTTGCGGCCATGTGTCTGCAGTGACGAGCTCTACAAATTCTAATACATTGTAAGATAAGGAAAGCACATTCTCAGTTTCAATTTCCTCTTCTCAAATCCGAAAATGGTATGGTCTTGGGTGTTAAGATTTGTGGTTAATTTGATATTTTAGGATCAAATTGACTTGAGGAATTAGTGGGATTTTGCTAAATTGAGGCACAGACAAGGTAAGGATCATCAGCCCTAGTCAACTCATTGTTTATATGTGTTTGGATATTGAAAATTGGTATATAAATGTGGTAATGTGAATTAGGTGGTGTATGTATAAGAATTGGAGCATAATTGTTTAAATTAGGAGCTTGGCTTGGGTCTTGGTTGCTGAATTTTGGTGTTGAAGGCTTGAAAGCTTGCCTAAGTGGGTTGTCTTGGGTTATACGAGGAAATCGGCCAAGGTATGATTTTGGTTTCTCGCATTTAATATATAATGTCTTGTGAAAATTTAGGCTAGATGACCATAGGATAGGTGTGAATGTATGATTTTGTTAAATGCTTAGTACCTTGAAAATAATTGTTGAAATAGGTTGAGTATTGGTTTGGTAATTGATGTTTGTGATGGACATGAAATGCTAAATGATGATTTGAAGAGGGTTGATAAGGTGATTCAAATGCATATGTATATGTGATGAATTCTTGATGATCTTGTTGATATAATTAAGGAATTTATGTATAAGATTATTTAAGATTGAGGTATGATTGGTTGTGATAGGAGGTGGGGCTGTGTTGCTGTGATATGGTACGTTGTGGTGTTGTTTGTATGCATAGAATGTTGGTATTGAGCTTATTGTGGTAAAAATGGAGGTTTGAGGTTTTAAATGAAAACTTGATTTTAATGAACTTCAGCGGTCCATAACTAGAGCCTCAAATTCTGGTTGGAAATAAAATTTGTTTCAAATCAAATATGGTTTTATGGGCTTTAAAATGGTATAAATTGTTGACATATATAGCATAAATGTTCATGAGCATACTTTTGGATATTTGAAGCACTAGACTTGAGATATTAAGATTGATCACCTTGATGTCGATTGTTCGGTGTGGACAAGACCCAAGGGGCATCTCGTGGACGTGAGCAAAATGATACGGCTGATTTTAGGGTTGCTGCTTGACGAACCGGACTTTATGTCGGTAAAGAAATTTTATAAAAATAATCGCGTTGTGAGTATAGTTTCTAAACCAACAAAGAAATCCTTTCGTACAAAAACTTGTTTGTCACTTAAGCAAACCCAATAAAATTGATAACCGAAGTATTGAAACCTCGGGTCGTCTTCTCAAGGAATTGCAGGGAGGTATGATTTATTATTGGTTATGGAAAAAGGTATATTTTTTGGTTTTTGAAATAGGGAACATGAAAATAAACTGGCAACAATTAAAATAAATTAATAACTAGAAAAACTCTTGGCAAGGTATGAGAACTGGAAATTCTATCCTAGTTATCCTTATCAGGTGTGATGAGAATTGGATTCTGCTCCCACTTAGTTAAGCCTTACTAAATAAAGGAAGGTCAAGTGGACTAATTAAATTGATTCCTCAAGTCCTAGTCAATCCCTATGGAAAGACTAGCCTTAGAGGGATCCAAATCAATCAGCAGTCCCAATTTCTAATCAACAGCTGAGTTTGATAACTCAAGTATCACCAATTACTCAACTAAAGCAAAGGAGGGTAAATCTAAATTAAATTAAAAGTATTAATAACATAAATTTGAAGAAAGCATTCATAAGTTTGAAATACCTCAAATTGCGTTTAAACATAAAATCAAGTCCTAACATGAAAAGGTTCATAAGCCAAATTGAAAAGATAAATAACAATTAAAGTAATAGAATAAATAAAACTAGAAAGTAAATTAAAGGAACATTGAACCTGATATGAAGAAGTTAAAATCCTAATCCTAAAACTTAAGAGAGAAGAGAGAGCCTCTCTCTCTAAAAACTACATCTAAAACCTAAAATTATGAATAATGAATGTTGTATATTCCCCATCTGTTTGATTCCTCCATTCTCTGGCTTATATTCTGTGTTTCTGACTTGGATTTGGGCCGAAAAAGGGTCCGAAAATTGCTGGGGGCATTTTCTACAGATTTCTGTACGTGGCGTCCGTCACGCGTGCGCGTGGGTCTCGCTTGCGCGTGGGTCACGCGTGCGCGTGGTTTGGAGTTTTTCCTGGTCACGCGTACGCGTTGGTCATGCGTACGTGTCATTTGTGTTATGCTCAAGGCACGCATCCGCATCGTCTATGCGTTCACGTCGCTGCCATTTTGTGCTAGGCACGCGTCCGCGTCATCCATGCGTTCGCGTCGCTGTCCTTTTCTTCAAAATTCCATTTTTTTGCTTTCCTTCCATTTTTGTATGTTTTCTTTCTGTCTTCTAAGTCATT
>NC_029786.2:40253480-40282949 GCF_000816755.2 Arachis ipaensis
AAATACTTAACACACAAATCACGGCATCGAATGGTAATAAAGGGTAATTAAAATTAATATTTTTAAAGCATAGGAAACATGTTTTTACATATATCATAAAATTAAGAAGGGAAAGTAAAACCATGCAATTCATATGAATAAGTGGGTGAAGAATTGATAAAATCACTCAATTTGAGCACAAGATGAATCATAAAATATGGGTTTATCACTGCTGTGTGTGCTACTGTTGAAAAGGATGGAGCGGGTACCTTAGGAATTATGATGGAGGTGGTGATGGATTAGGTGGGGAGACAACTAAGGACTAGAACTCGTGTAGCTAAACAAATGGTCTATAGCGTTTAGTTAGAAAGATAAAGAGATTCAAAGAGTGTTCTGGTAGAGTATATGAATCATTAATATCCTAGTGGCTTATAATCAGAGTAACGCTGTAGAAGCGCGGTGAATTTGGTGGCTATAGAATTGTAGTGACGTGAGAAATGAGTATTAGGATATGAGAATGATTCGAGGATTTACATAGGATCGATGAATGGAGAGTGAGAATGTGTGGCTTAGGTTATAACAGATTGACTCATAATAAGAGATTGAGGAATTGTTTAGTGAATGAGACAGTTGAGAAAGAATTGAGATTGATTTCATTTAGAGAGAACCCTTGAAGGGAAAGGAAGTTTATACTCGTTAAGAGAATTAGACGAAGCTAAGAGTGAGACAAACAGGTTTAGCTTAAGCTTGAATTGGGAATAGGATATTACATTGATGTCAGAGAATGGTAAAATGAATAGAGGTCAGTTGAATATGAGAGAGCGTATATGAAGATTTGAGAGCGAATTTTCGAGGACGAAAATTTCTATTAGGGGATAGGATGTAAAACCTGCGAAATTAGTGAATAATTAGCTAATAAATTAATTATTAATGAAATAATTAAAAAATAAAATTTTATGGTTTAATGAGGTAGAACTAATTAAAATAAGAATTTTGATACTAATTTTAAAGAATTTAGGCAAAATTGGGCCGAACGGGCCGAACTGGTCGAACTGGGCCCGTATTGGACACAAGGTCCAACCCAACCAATTAAAAAAACAAAGAGCTCAGCTCTTCTCCCTTTCCTTAAATGAAAAACACGCTGGGAAAGATTGGGGATGAAGGAGAAAGAATAAAACCCTCACTTGATCTTCAAATTCAAATAACTTTTGATCCGGAGCTCCAATCGCCGCACCGTTTGTAGCCACGCGTTCAGTGCGTCGAGCTCTACAAAACCCAGTACTTTATTAGGTAAGAAATTAACGTTTTATTCCTTAATTTCATCCTTCTCAATTTCGAATTTGATGAACAATTATGTTGAAAATTGTTTAATTTCGGTATTTAGGTTCGAATTAGCTTGCAGATTTTGTTGGGTTTGGCTCACTTGAGTTGTGGACAAGGTAAGAACCCTAACCCTCTTATGGATTTGTTGAGATTTTGAGTTTAAGGATTAATTATAGTGATATATGCGGTTCATATTGAATATTGTTGGTGTAAAATCAAATTGGAGGTCGAACTTGTGAAATTGGAACTTATTTGAGGAATAGGAAGCTTGAGATCAATTTTGGAAGCTAGGTTTGATGGTGAAGGGCTGTGGTTGATAGTTTGTGGTGCGGGAAACATTTGAGGTATTCCGGATTTATCAGAGAATCGGCCAAGGTATGGTTTCGATTTCTAGTATCTAAGATATAATGTGTCGTGAAAACTTAGGCTAGTTGACCGTAGGATAAGGTTGAATTAATTGTGATGTTGATGATTATGCATGATGTTGTTTGAATATGAATTATTATGTGAATTGATTATAATTGTGAATTATTATGTTGGGGAATAATTGAGGGGTGTTGATTTGATTGGGAAACATATGAGTACTTGTTGTTAATATTGTTGGGTTGAGTGGTTGGATTTATGTGAATGATTAATAATAATTGTGTCAAGTGAGGGAGATGATGAGACTATGTGGTGTGTGATGATGATATGAATAATGTTTAATGTTTATGATGAAAATAAAATGCTAAATGATGATTTTAATGATGATAGATAAGGTGATGTGAATGAATATGTATGAGGTGGTATATTGATGCATTTGTTTAAATAGTTGAGAAATTTGTATATGAGATTGTTTAGAATTGAGGTATGATTGGTTACGATAGGATGTGGGGCTGTGCTGCTGTGTTATAGTATGTGTTGGTGGTGATTATGAGTATAAAAAGTTGGTATTGAATGGTGAATTGATGAAAATAGAGGTTGGAGTATTTTTGTGAAAATCTGATTTTTAGCCGAAATTTGGCGAGCCATAACTCAGCTTTCAAACCCCAAAATTCTTTCAAATCTATTTGATTTGAAAATTGGGTCTGGAAAGTTTACGCCATTCGAAGAATGGATAAAAATGTTTTAAAACGAAAAAGTTATGCGCATCGGAAGTTCGGAGTGCAAAACTGAAATTCTGCAGCATTAAGCATTTTTGCCACTCTGCATATCTTGCGTACGCGACCACTGCACCCGACACGACCAACCCTTTCGGGTTGGGCATCTCGTGTACGCGAGCAAGGTGCTTGCGTACGTGAGCGGGGTAAAATGCATGCCCACGCGTATGCATGGCCCCCTCTTTTCAGCAAAGTGGATTTTATGTTTTAAAAGCTAATTTTGAACCTTTAAACCTCTGTTTTTACTCTTTTAGCCCCTAAACCTTAGTTGTATGTTGAGTGGTGCGATGAAGGTAGGGAGGAGTGATAACTTAGAGATGAAGAAAGTTTGAAAAAAATGAATGAATGAACGAATGAATGAATGTAAGTGAAAATAAATGAAGAATTATTACTGAAATATGGTTGAGGATTAAATAGTTGATTAACTGAGGAAGCGTGAAAATTTGGCGAGTATGCTGGAGATGCATATATGATTAATGAATAAATGTGGTAAATGAATCATGATGGAAAATGTTGAATGTGAGTATGCTTGTATTTCTCTCTCTGGTTGTAAGGGTGACAGGGTACAGATACCCTCTAATGGTGACAGGCACGGATTCCCTCTAACAGTATAAGGCACAACAGAGAGACTGTGCCTGGGTTAGCTACCGAACACGTAGGGTTGGCTTCATAACCGACAGATGAGACTCATCAGCCATAGGACAAACATACATCATATGCATCTATGTGTTTGTTTGGTGTGCCTAACTGATTGCATAAACTACTTGCTACCTATTTATCTACTGTATCTGAATCTTAATTGTGATTTCCTTGTGTGTAATATTTGTGTTTGAAACAAATGATTCCAGCGGTGGTTAGGAGGTTTGGAGGAATTGGAAAGGGGAGTATTAGATAGAATGAAGATCCTTAGTTATTTGCCTAATCTAATTTGGTTTAGTTATATTTTCATAAGAATAAATCATATGTAGAAAGTTTTAGGATCACCTTCAGCTTTCCCGAGACATTATATGTTAAAGATGTAGGCACCGTTACCATGCTAAGAACCTCCGGTTCTCATTCCATACATATTTTGTGGTTTTCAGATGCAGGACGTGAGACATCTCGCTAAGGCATACTGGGAGCTTTTGAATGCGAAGATCTTTGTGTTTGGGATTTATTTTGGTTTTGATGTATATATAGATACTCTTAAATCTCCATTGTATATGTATAATATGCTTTATGCCTCTTAGAGGTTGATTTGGAGAAACAGGTTCTATAAACTGTCTTTTGGGCATTTTGGGTTTTTATCTTGTATATATATATATATATATGCTCTGGCCGGTTTTAACTTCGCAAGCCAAGTCAGATCAGCCTTGATTTTACATCCTAAGCTCTGTACGGTAAGGTGTTACATAAATTTTGTTGTGGAAAATGGAATTTTGTAAAGGAAGTTATGGACGTCAGAAATCAGAAATCTAAACTGAAATTTTCCTAAGTTGTAGAAAATCAGGAATTCTGGTATGTGTGCTTACACACACTAGTGTGCATATGCACAGAACAGAGAGTGTGTTTTGGCTCGTGCGTACGCACGAGGGGTGTGCATACGACCTGAGGATTTTGCAAGTGTGCATACGCACATAGCGATGTGTACGCACAGGAAGGGAAGGTCACTCTGTTGCGTGCATATGCAAAGCAATGATGTGTATGCACAACACTCTATTTTACATAAAAACTCTTATTTTTCATTGTTTGACCTTCCGAGCAAGCCTGTAAACCTCCGAAACCACTGTTTTGATAAAAATTTATCATTTTTGAACTATCAATGATTCCTCTGATTTTCCAAACCTCTAAAAGTTCTGTTTAAGATTTATTAGTGAGGTTTTGGGTTACGAAGTAACGATTAGTGAATGGAAAAAGATAGAAATGGTGTCGGAGGAATTGAAGAAGGGGATACTTCAAGGGTGGAGTTCTGTCACCGCTTGCTTTGGGTTGATGGTGTGCGAAATTGAACTCCGCACAACTGAACCGGTAAGTGCACCGGGTCATCCAAGTAATACCTCAGGTGAGTGAGGGTCAAATCCCACAGAGATTGTTGGATTGAGCAAACAATGGCTATCTTGTAGATCTTAGTCAGGCGATTAGAAAAGATGGTTGTTTGTTTGAAAGCATAAACGAAATAGTAAAGGACAAAATACCAGATTAGTGTAAAAGTAGTGATGGATATTTAGCTAAGGCTTCAGAGATGCGTATTCTTTCCGGATTAACTTTTCTTACTGTCTACTTTAACAACGAATGACTCATTCAATGGCAGCCGTAATTGACTAACTCATGTAGCATCCTCATCAAGTTAGTCTCTTCTAAACCATAGTAGTCCACCATATCCGAGCAACTCATGTAGCATCCTCATCAAGTTACCTCATGGCTTCCCACTATAGTCGAAGGTAAAGACCTAAGCAATCCACTCCCCTTCGCGATCCTACTCAAAATCCTACAGACAAGGTCGGATCTTCTGGATTAGGGAACGCTGCTTCTCATACTCTAGCCTTAACGCCACAGAAACCTCAGTAACCCACAGTCAACGAGATTATATGTCACATATCCAAAGTCGCCCAGGCACACCCTTGGAATCCACAGTGCACTCTCTTGTTGTGGTTTGATGTTACTGGAAATTCACTATATCAATTATAATGAATCTGTCTTTAGCAAGTATACCAAACTGACGTCAAGTAATAACCTACAGTAGAGTGAGGTCGAATCCCACAGAGATTGATTGATTGAGCAATTTTAATTAATGGGTGAATTAGTCAAGCTAATCAATAAGAATTGTTGAGTGCAGAATTCTAAATAGCGGAATGATAAATGACTTAAAGATAAAGGAAAGCAGTAAAGTGCAGAAACATAAAGATCATGAATGTAAATTGCGGAAACATAAATGACTGAATTGTAAATGGGGAATGGGTAATAGCAGAAATTAGAGAAAGCTATAAAGAATAGGAAAGATAAGAATAAGGGAAATTTATTGGGGTCAGGAGATGTTGCTCTCTTTGGATCAAATCTAGATCGTCTCATCTTCAATCATGCAACTCATTGATCTCTTGGCAATCATGATTGATTGAACCCCAATTCCTTGGTGATTCAATCTCTCAAATCTTGATAATCAGCCAATTCCTTGGTCTAATGGCTCATGAAGAGAGATAAACTTGGTCCCTGATTATATCACACATCCTCATAGATCCAAATAATGGGTGGATTTCATGTCACCATATCCAATCCTAAAACCCAAATCTACTCAACTGTGTGAAGGGATTTCAAGCATGGTTCCATGTTTCCTTTTCCAAGGTTCCCATAAAACCCAAATTGCATTCAACTTCTTTTCCAAGATGATTGAACACTAGACTTGAGAAATAAAATTCCTTCTAGCAAATAAAAGAGAGATGAATAAAAGAAGAAATTTACTATCATTAATCCATCAAGTAAAACAGAGCTCCCTCTCCCAATGAGAGGGAATTTAGCTACTCATAGCTTAGAGAAGAGTACAAAAGATGGAAGAATATGAAGTGAAGTAAAAACTACTACTAGCCAATACCGGTAACCAACTGATCAATCCCTGATTCAGTACTCTCAGGGGGTATTGATACTACTCCTATTACTAGAAAATGAAAATTACAAAATGTAAAGGAAAATTACAATTAAAAATAAAAGGAAAACTCATTAAATGAACTATGTGCCTGATCAGCCTTGTTATTTTTATCTTTGGAATTCTTTTCCTATGTATATATGTATATATATCACTTTACTCTTATCCTTTCTGGTATACGTTTATTATTTTCGAGAGTGCTGCGCTTTTCTATTTAACGCGTTTGTTTAATACCTTTCTTCGAAGGCTCCTAGATAAAATAATTTTTCGTCTATATTCTATGATTTCACTTTTAGAGGTCGTAATACCACACCACCTCTGTTTTACATCCTAGGTGTAAAGCTCTGTACGGTAAGGTGTTACATAAATTTTGTTGTGGAAAATGGAATTTTGTAAAGGAAGTTATGGACGTCAGAAATCTTGTGGAAAAACTGATTTCTTTCAAGTTACAGCAAAACCAGAACTTCTGGTTTTGTGTGCATATGCACACTGATGCACGCATGCTCCAAGCAGAGGCCATGTTTTCACTTGTGCGTGCGCACACTCATGCACACCCTGTGATTTTCAGAAAATATGCATAGGCACACTATGGTGCGGACACACACAGAGACATGCCTACTACTAAGAGCGTTCACACACTCTGGAGCGCATGCACATGTATGAACAATTGCACAAGTGTGCGCACGCACACCCTCTGTTTCTCAGCAATGTACATTTTTATGATTCAAACATAGTTTTGAACTTCCAAACCTCTATTTTTACCCTCTAGGACCTTAGAAATGAGTTATATAAAATCTCCCCCAGCGAGATGCTGGGAGGTTAGGATCCCCTCCTTTGTTCCTCCTGGGCATATGAGAACGTACCTCCTGGATAGACGCAAGGGTTGTGGTTTCACCCGACTTGCTCTAGGTTGGTTAGTATAGAGGCTCCCCGATTAGATGTAAGGGTGTGGTTCGCCCCACTTGCTCCGGGTCATGATGATTATGTATAAAAAGTGCACGTATATGATGTATAAGTGATGTTATGGCTATAATGAATGATTATGAATGAATATGAATGAAATGAGGCTTATGCACTTATGTTATCTGAGATACAAGTTTTCCGGGGTAAAGAACAGTGGCTTGCCACCACATGCTCCATGTTGAGACTCGATAGTTTGTTGACCCTACGACGTAAGGGTGACCGGGCACGTATAAATTCCCAGAAAGGATATCCCCCAATGAGCAAAAATTTATATATATGAATGAGAAAAAGCTATGCATAGACTCTTGGGGATGCGCGTCGGGGGACAGTCCAGGGTTTAGCAGCCGGACTTGTCATGTTAGCTTGATAACCGACAGATGAGACTCATAAGCCATAGAACAGGCATGCATCATATGCATATTGTTTGAATTTCTTGCTTGTGCATTAATTGGGAATGCCAAAGTGAACTTACTATGTTTAATTATTATATTTGCTATCTGCAGTACTTGTATTCTACTTGTGTTTTCTATTGTCTACTTGTTTGTCTGTGTGCTTCTACCAGAGTTGGAGGTTTTAGAGGAAAGCAGATGATGTAGGGTTAGGTTAAAGTTTTAGTTAAGTTTAGAAAGCCTTAGAGAACCATCCTAATTTATATTTTCTGTTTTAGTTCTTTAAGTTTTATAATTTGAGTGTTGGAGTTCTAGGATTGCCTTTGGCTTTTTCGGGACCTTATATCTTATGTATGCGGCACCTTTACCATGCTAAGAACCCCCGGTTCTCATTTCATACGGATATTTGTATTTTTCAGATGCAGGTCGAGAGGCACCTCGCTAGGTCTGGAGTCCTGCAGTGAAGTGGATCTTTGGGACATTATTTTGTGTACTGTTTATATATGACCATATGTATAGAACTCTCCTAATGACTTATTTTACTTTTGCACCTCATAGAGGTTTATGGAGAACTAGGGTTACCTTTATGTATTTTGGGTTGTGGTTTCCTATATGTATATGTATGACTATTCTCTAGCCAGCCTTACCTTCGCAAGCTGAGTTCGAAGCTTGATATTTTGTGCTCTTGACCCTCTACTCTTATTTTCTGCATATATATGTTAGTGAACCTTAGCTTTTTTTCGTATACAAGTAATCCTTATTCTTGAGCGTTGCGCATTTAATTTTGCAATTTTATTTTACCTATCCTTCAAGGCTCCTCGTATATTATATTCTTTCAAATATATATATATATATATATATATTATTTTAGAGGTCGTAATCTGTTTTACAACTTAAGTAAAAAGCTCTGTGTGGTAGGGTATTACAATGATCATTGACATGACCTCTAGTCCATAGGAGTACGCTGCACTAGGAGGAGTATAGTCGGACAATAGTATAGTTTATTTTTCCTCGCCTTTGGTAGATTTTATGAAAGTTAGGATCTTTTGTATATTAGGCCGATTCAGGTCTAAGGTGGCTTTTGTGAAGCCAGAGCTCGGCATTTAGTTTAAGAGTTTGTACATATGATTATCTATTATTAGTATCTTATGTAGTCTATGACAGTTTGCATTGTATGAAACTTAGTCTTCAGGCACAGTTATGTGAATACCTATATATGCTTTTCCGCTTTTATCATTAATGTGTTATATGCTTAACTATTGTAATTAATAACGATATAACTTTATTAGCATTGGTTATTTCATTGCTGTAAGCTAGGTTGTTACATGCATAGTAACACCCTTACTATCAGAATATCATGTTTAAGTCATGATATCGCTAATGGCAAAAGTATTACCTGTATACCTAATATTAGAAATCTAAAAATGGTCTCATTCTTTCAAATTAATCTAAACAATAGAAATCTAAACATCAAGGATCGAAATGCCTCAATCGACCCGAAGAAAATTCACCATTCTCGGCCATTCTTTTCTCATACATAGCCTATCAACATGTATAACAATTCACTCATTTAATCATAATTATTATCTATATCAATCAACCACACCTAATCGGTCTTGACATTGCACTTCAATTATCAAAGCCAACAAAATCTTTATACATCAAGTCTGACCAAAGCCTTATTCTCAATAATTATATTCTAATAGAAATCTCAATCAAGGTCACAATCCTCAAGAAAATCACAGAAATAAGACCTTTGAAGATAGAATATTTAAAATTTATTAAGATTTGTGCTAATTACTCTCACTTGAAATCTTGGAAAAATTTCGACATATCCTCATCTAAAATTGGACTTAACCACCATTAAAAGTTCCCTCAAATTCAACCAACTTCGCATTTCAGAAGTCCTCAATCATCAACATCAATCAAATATCTATTCAAGTTCTTCACCCGTATGCATAAAAACCATAAACTCAACTAAATTCAAGTCTAAGCCATACTCATCTGTTGCATCCTTAGCTTCCTCTAGCTCTTTCTGAATAACTAACCAAATATAAAGTTTATCTTATTCTTTATAAAATTTTCCAACCAAAATCAATAAAAGCTCAAATGGGCATTCATCAAAATTCCATTTTCATTGAATTAAACAAATAACCATTGCCACTCTCATCCAATGATCCAATTAATAATTATTCACACTCTTTTATCTTTAACTAACTTTAACAGAAATTTCAAGAGAACCTGACGAGCGGATAATTTATACCCTTTTTGGCATTATTTTTACATAGTTTTTAGTATATTTTAGTTACTTTTTATTATATTTTTATTAGTTTTTATTCAAAAATCACATTTCTGATCTTTACTATGAGTTTGTGTGTTTTTCTATGATTTCAGGTATTTTCTGGCTGAAATTGAGGGACCTGAGCAAAAATCTGATCCAGAGACTGAAAAAGGACTGCAGATGCTGTTGGATTCTAACCTCCCTGTACTCGAACTGGATTTTCTGGAGTTACAGAAGCCCAATTGGCGCGCTCTCAATTGCATTGGAAAGTAGACATTTTGGGCTTTCTAGCAATATATAATAGTCCATACTTTTTCTGAGATTTGATGGCCCAAACTGGCGTTCAAAGTTAGCTTAAAATATCTCGGCGTAAAACGCACAAAATGGCACCAGAATTGGAGTTAAACGCCCAAACTGGCACCAAAGCTGGCGTTTAATTCCAGGAATAGCCTAAGCACGAAAAAGCTTCAATACTCAGCCCAAGCACACACTAAGTGGGTCCCATAAGTGGATTTCTGCACTATCTGCACTTAATTACTCATTTTCTGTAACCCTAGGTTACTAGTTTAGTATAAAAACTATTTTTAGAGATTTATTTTATATCTTTTGATCATCTTTAGTCTTTTTGACAGTATTTTGACCATCTTATTTTATCATATTTTCACATTTGGAGGCTGGCCTCACGGCCATGCCTAGACCTTTTTCACTTATGTATTTTCTACGGTGGAGTTTTTACACCCCATAGATTAAGGTGTGGAGCTCTGCTGTTCTCCATGAATTAATGCAAGTACTATTGTTTTTCCTTTAATTCACGCCTACTTCTTCTCCAAGATATACTCTTGTTCTTAATTCAGTTAAGTCAGAATGAAGGGGTGACCCGTGACAATCACTCAATCTTCGTTACTCGCTTAGCCAAGATCAGGTGCCTGACAACCACAAAGCGATTTACATGATGTTCAACGTAGTCATTGGACGACAGCTGGAGTATACTTTCTTGGATATCTAATACACGGACCGAGTCTGTGAGATTAGTATCTTCGTGGTATAGGCTAGAATAATTGGCAACATTCTTGAGATCCGGAAAGTCTAAACCTTGTCTGTGGTATTGAGTAGGTTCTGGGAAGGGATGACTGTAAAGAGCTTCAAACCTGCGAATGTTGGGCACAGTGACAGTGTGCAAAAGGACAATGGTCCTATTCCGACGCTAGTGGGAACCGACAGATGATTTGCCTTACGGTGACAGCGCATATGGATTTGTTTTTATCCGAGAGGATCATACAGCTTGCCATGGAAGGAGGTAACGCATGGTTGGAAGAAGGCAATAGGAAAGCAGAGGTTCTGAAGCAACAAAGCATCTCCAGACGCTTATCTGAAATTTCCACTGATGAATTACATAAGTAACTTTATCTTATTTTATATTTTATTTATATTTTAATTATCAAAACCTCATAACCATTTGAATCCGCCTGACTGAGATTTACAAGGATGACCAAAGCTTACTTCAAGCCGACAATATCTGTGGGATCGACCCTTACTCACGTAAGGTATTACTTGGACGACTCAGTGCACTTGCTGGTCAGCTGCACGGAGTTGTGAGAAAAGTGTGAGAACACGATTCCGTCGCACCAAGTTTTTGGCGCCGTTGCCGGGGATTGTTCGAGTTTGGACAACTGACGGTTCATCTTGTTACTCAGATTAGATAATTTTATTTTATGTTTAAGCATTTTATTTTTAATTTTATTTTCGAAAAATAATTCAAAAAAAATTAAAAAAAAAATTATATTTTGTTCTTCAGAATTTTTAAGAATGAATTCTAGAGTTTCAGATGATATGTGAAGCCTGGCTGGCTGCTAAGCCATGTCTAATTTTTTAGACTGAGGCTTCCACTTATCATGGTAAGAGCCTTTGGATTCCCATCTATTTGGCTGTTGTATGTCTTTATTTGTATGCTGAAGCTTGGCTGACCATTCGGCCATGTCTAATTTTTTGGACCGAAGCTTTCACATAAAGCTTGGCTGGCTATTTAGCCATGTCTAAATTTTTGGACCGAAGCTTTAGACTAACATTGCATGATTCCTGAAATTCTTATTAAAAATTTTGAATTTCTTTATTCTCTTTTTCCAAAATTATTTTAGAAAAATTACAAAAAAATTTAATAAAATCATAAAACCAAAAATATTTTGTGTTTCTTGTTTGAGTCTAGTGTCAAATTTTAAGTTTGGTGTCAATTGTATATTTTGATTTTTTCTTTAAATTTTCGAAAAATACACGCATTGGGTTCTTTATGATCTTCAAGTTGTTCTTGATGATTTTCATTATTTGATCTTTAAATTTTCTTGTTTTGTGTCTTTTCTTATATTTCATATGCATTTTAGAATTATTAGTGTCTAAAGTTTAAAATTTTTTTAAGTTTGGTGTCTTGCTTGTCTTTATTTTCTTAAAAATTCTCAAAAACATGTTCTTGATGTTCATCATGATCTTCAAAGTGTTCTTGGTGTTCATCTTGACATCCAAAGTGTTCTTGCATGCATTATTGTTTTGATCTTAAATTTTTATGTTTTATGTCATTTTGTTGTTTTTCTCTCTCCTTATTAAAAATTCAAAAAATAAAAAATATCTTTCCCTTTTTCTTCTCATACATTTTGAAATTTTGAGTTGATTTGGTAAAAAATTTTTAAAATTTAGTTGTTTCTTATTAGTCAAGTCAAAATTTCAATTTAAAAATTTTAACTTTTCAAATCTTTTTCAAAAATCAAATCTTTTTCATTTTTTCTTAATATTTTCGAAAATTTTAAAATTAATTTTCAAAATCTTTTTCTTATTTTTATTTCATATTTTCAAATTTATTACTAACATTTAATGTTTTGATTAAAAAATTTTCAAGTTGTTACTTGCTTATTAAGAAAGGATCAATCTTTAAATTCTAGAATCATATCTTTTAGTTTCTTGTTAAGTCAAGTAATCAACTTTAATTTTTAAAAACAAATCTTTTTGATTTCCTTTTTAAATCTTTTTCAAAATAAATTTCAATCATATCTTTTTCAAAACCTAATTTCAAAATCCTTTTCTGATTTCTTATCTTTTTCAAAACTACCTAACTACTTCTCTCTCTCATTAATTTCGAAAATCAAATAGTAAGAAAAGAAATAAATTAAAATTAGAATTTAAAGTAATTAATTTAAAATAAAAATTTTCAAAAGTCTTTTTAAGTAATCAATTTATTTAATTTTCAATTAATTTCATTTTATTTCTCTTTTTAAATTTCGAATACTAACCAATAATTAAAATAAAAATAAAAATATTTTCTTTTTATTTTAATTTAAAATTTGAATTCTCTCTCTCTCTCTCTCTCTCTCTCTCATCTATTTCTATTTATTTATTTTTTTACTAACACTTCTCTTGTTCTTATAATTCGAACCTTCTCTTCCTCTCTGTGTTCGAATTCTTCATCTTCTCTCTTCTTCATTCTACTCTTCTATTCTTCTACTTACATAAGGGAATCTCTATACTGTGACATAGAGGAGTTCTATTCTTTTCTGTTCTCTTCTTTTTCATATGAGCAGGAGCAAGGATAAGAACATTCTTATTGAAGCTGATCCGGAACCTGAAAGGACTCTAAAGAGGAAGCTAAGAGAAGCTAAGGCACAACACTCTGGAGAGGACCTGACAGAATTTTTCGAAAAAGAAGAAGAGATGGCCGAACCCAACAACAATGGTGGAGATGCAAAGAAGATGCTTGGTGATTTTATTGCACTCTCTTCTGACTTCTGTGGAAGGAGCATCTCAATTCCTGCAATTGGAGCAAACAACTTTGAGCTTAAGCCTCAATTAGTTTTTCTAATGCAGCAGAATTGCAAGTTTCATGGACTTCCATTGGAAGATCCTCATCAGTTCTTATCTGAATTCTTGCAAATCTGTGACACTGTTAAGACCAATGGGGTTAATCCTGAGGTCTACAGACTTATGCTTTTCCCCTTTGCTGTAAAAGACAGAGCTAGGACATGGTTGGACTCACAACCTAAAGATAGCATGAACTCTTGGAAAAAGTTGGTCAATGCTTTCTTGGCCAAATTCTTTCCACCTCAAAAGTTGAGCAAGCTTAGAGTGGAAGTCCAAACCTTCAGACAGAAGGAAGGTGAATCCCTCTATGAAGCTTGGGAAAGATACAAGCAATTGATCAGAAGGTGTCCTTCTGACATGTTCTCAGAATGGAGCATCATATGTATATTCTATGATGGTCTGTCTGAATTGTCCAAGATGTCATTGGACCACTCTGTTGGAGGATCTCTTCATCTGAAGAAGACGCCTGCAGAAGCCCAGCAACTCATTGAAATGGTTGCAAATAACCAGTTCATGTGCACTTCTGAAAAGAATCCCGTGAATAATGGGACAACTCAGAAGAAAGAAGTTCTTGAGATTGATACTCTGAATACAATATTGGCTCAGAATAAAATATTGACTCATCAAGTCAGTATGATTTTTCAGAGTCTGTCTGGAATGCAAGCTGCATCAGGCAGTACTAAGGAAGCTTCCTTTGAAGAAGAAGCCTATGACCCTGAGAATCCTGCAATGGCAGAGGTAAATTACATGGGAGAATCCTATGGAAACACTTATAATCCTTCATGGAGGAATCATCCAAATTTCTCATGGAAGGACCAACAGAAGCCTAATCAAGACTTCAATAATAATAATAATGGTGGAAGAAACAGGTTTGGCAATAGCAAACCTTTTCCATCATCTTCTCAGCAACAGACAGAGAATTCTAAGCAGAGCCACCCTGACTTAGCAACTGTAGTCTCTAATCTATCTAAGACCACTCTCAGCTTCATGACTGAAGCAAGGTCCTCCATTAGGAATATGGAGGCACAAGTGGGTCAGCTGAGTAAGAAAGTTACTGAATTCCCTCCTAGTACTCTCCCAAGCAATACAGAAGAGAGTCCAAAGAGAGAGTGCAAGGCCATCTACACGTCCAACATGGACGAACCTGTAAAGGGGGGAAAGGCAGTGATTTCCAGTGAGGAAGACCTCAATGGAAGTCTATTGGCCTCCAAGGAGTTCCCTAATGAGGAACCAAAGGAATCTGAGGCTCATATAGAGACCATAGAGATTCCACTAAACTTACTATTGCCATTCATGAGCTCTGATGAGTATTCTTCCTCTGGAGAGGATGAAGATATTATTGAAGAGCAAGTTGCTCAATATCTAGGAGCAATCATGAAGCTGAATGCCAAGCTATTTGGTAATGAGACTTGGGAGGATGAACCCCCATTGCTCATCAATCCCGGAAAGTTCTTAATACCTTGTACCATAGGCACCATGACCTTTGAGAAGGCTCTGTGTGACCTGGGGTCAGGGATAAACCTCATGCCCCTCTCTGTAATGGAAAAACTAGGGATCTTTGAGGTGCAAGCTGCAAGAATCTCACTAGAGATGGCAGACAATTCAAGGAAACAGGCTTATGGACTTGTAGAGGATGTCTTGGTGAAGGTTGAAGGCCTGTACATCCCTGCTGACTTCATAATCCTAGACACTGGGAAGGAAGAAGATGAATCCATCATCCTTGGAAGACCCTTCCTAGCCACAGCAAGAGCTGTGATTGATGTGGACAGAGGAGAATTAGTCCTTCAATTGAATGAGGACTACCTTGTGTTTAAGGCTCAAGGATCGTCTTCTCTAACCATGGAGAAGAAGCATGAAAAGCTTCTCTCAACACAGAGTCAAATAGAGCTCCTACACTCAACTTCTAAGTTTGGTGTTGGGAGGTAATCATCAAGCTCTGAGTCTCTGTGAAGCTCTCTAAGAGCTCACTGTCAAGCTATTGACATTAAAGAAGTGCTTATTGGGAGGCAACCCAATGTTATTTAATTGTATTTATTTATTTTCCATGGCTATTTTATGTTTTCTTTAGGTTTATGATCATGTGAAGTCACAAAAACAACTAAAAAATAAAAAACAGAATGAAAAATAGCATAAAAAATAGTACACCCTGGAGGACAGGCTTACTGGCGTTTAAACGCCAGTAAGAATAGCAGAATGGGTGTTTAACGCCCAGCCTGGCAGCATTCTGGGCGTTAAATGCCAGAATGGGCAGCACTCTGGGTGTTTAACGCCAGAAAGGGCTGTCTGGCATCTGGCTGGCGTTAAACGCCTAAAATGGGCAGCAGAGTGGCGTTTAACGCCAGAAAAGGTAGCAGAACTGGCGTTAAACGCCAGATTTGGCACACAATGGGTGTTTAAACGCCAGAATGGTGTAGGGACTCAAATTCCTTGACACCTCAGGATCTGTGGACCCCACAGGATCCCCACCTACCGCACCTCTTCTTCTCTCCTCTTCACACCTTTCCATAACCTTCTTCCCCAAACACCCTTGACCAATCCCATCAAAACCTCTTCCCCAAACACACCTCACCTATCAAATCCTACCCTCTTTCCCACAATCTCTTCACCACTCATATCCATCCATCATTAAACCCTACCTACCTCACCATTCAAATTCAAACCATTTCCCTCCCAAACTCAACCCCTCATACACGGCTACCCTCTCTCCCTTACCCTATAAATACCCCTCCTTACCACCTTCATCTTCACACGACATACACACTACTACCCCCTTGGCCGAACCCAAACCACTACTCCATCTCCTCCATTTCCTCGAGAAAACCTTCTAAGTTTGGTGTGGGAAAAGCTAAGCTTTTTGTTTTTCCATAACCATTAATGGAACCTAAGGCCGGAGAAACCTCTAGAAAGAGGAAAGGAAAGGCAATTGCTTCCACCTCCGAGTCATGGAAGATGGAGAGATTCATCTCAAAAGTGCATCAATACCACTTTTATGAAGTTGTGGCCAAGAAAAAGGTGATCCTCGAGGTCCCCTTCAAGCTCAAAAAGAGTGAATATCCAGAGATCCGACATGAAGTTCAAAGAAGAGGTTGGGAAATCCTCACTAACCCCATTCAATAAGTCGGGATCTTAATGGTTCAAGAGTTCTATGCCAATGCATGGATCACTAAGAACCATGACCAAAGTGTGAACCCAAACCCAAAGAATTGGCTCACAATGGCTCAAGGGAATTACTTGGATTTTAGTCCGGAAAATGTGAGGTTGGCATTTAACTTGCCAATGATGCAAGGAGATCCTCACCCTTTCACTAGAAGGGTCAACTTTGATCAAAGGTTGGACCAAGTCCTTAGGGACATTTGTGTGGAAGGCGCTCAATGGAAGAGAGATTCAAGAGGCAAGCCGGTTCAACTAAGAAGGCTTGACCTCAAACCCGTGGCTAGGGGATGGTTGGAGTTTATCCAACGCTCTATAATTCCTACTAGCAACCGGTCTGAAGTTACTGTAGACTGGGCTATCATGATCCATAGTATCATGAATGGAGAGGAAGTAGAAGTTCTTGAGATCATATCCCTAGAACTCTACAAGGTGGCAGACAAGTCTTCCACTTTGGCAAGGTTAGCCTTCCCTCATCTCATTTGTCACCTATGCAATTCAGCCGGAATTGCCATAGAGGGAGATATCCTCATTGAAGAGGACAAGCCCATCACTAAAAAAAGGATGGAGCAAACAAGAGCGCCCACTCATGGACCTCAACAAGAGCATGAGGAAGTTCCTCATCTAGAAATCCCTGAGATGGCTCAAGGGATGCATTTTCCTCCACAAAACTATTGGGAGCAAATCAACACCTCCTTAGGAGAATTGAGTTCCAACATGGGACAACTAAGGATGGAGCACCAAGAGCATTCCCTCCTCCTCCATAAAATTAGAGAAGACCAAAGATCCATGAGAGAGGAGCAACAAAGGCAAGGAAGAGACATAGAGGAGCTCAAGAACACCATAAGATCTTCAAGAGGAAGAACTAGCCGCCATCACTAAGGTGGACCCGTTCTTTAATTTCCTTGTTCTTATTTTTCTGTTTTTCAAAAATTATGCTTTATGTTTTGTCTATGTTTGTGTCTTTATTACATGATCATTAGTGTTTAGTGTCTATGTCTTAAAGCTATGAATGTCCTATGAATCCTTCACCTTTCTTAAATGAAAAATGCTTTTATTTGCAAAAGAACAAGAAGTACATGATTTCGAATTCTATCTTGAAATTAGTTTAATTATTTTGATGTGGTGGCAATACTTTTTATTTTCTGAATGAATGCTTGAACAGTGCATATTTTTGAATTTATTGTTTATGAATGTTAAAATTGTTGGCTCTTGAAAGAATAATGAAAAAGGAGAAATGTTATTGATAATCTGAAAAATCATAAAATTGATTCTTGAAGCAAGAAAAAGCAGTGAAAAGCTTGTAGAAAAAAAATGGCAAAAAAAATAAAAAAAAGAAAGAAAAAGAAAAAGCAAGCAGAAAAAGCCAATAGCCCTTTAAACCAAAAGGCAAGGGTAAAAAGGATCCAAGGCTTTGAGCATTAATGGATAGGAGGGCCCAAAGGAATAAAATCCTGGCCTAAGCGGCTAAACCAAGCTGTCCCTAACCATGTGCTTGTGGCGTGAAGGTGTCAAGTGAAAGCTTGAGAGTGAGCGGTTAAAGTCGTGGTCCAAAGCGAAAAGAGTGTGCTTAAGAGCTCTGGGCACCTCTAACTGGGGACTCTAGCAAAGCTGAGTCACAATCTGAAAAGGTTCACCCAGTTATGTGTATGTGGCATTTATGTATCCGGTGGTAATACTGGAAAACAAAATGCTTAGGGTCACGACCAAGACTCATAAAGTAGCTGTGTTCAAGAATCAACATACTAAAATAGGAGCATCAATAATACTATTTGAATTCTAAGTTCCTATAGAAGTCAATCATTCTGAACTTCAAAGGATAAAGTGAGATGCCAAAACTGTTCAGAAGCAAAAAGGCTACAAGTCCCGCTCATCTAATTGGAACTAAGTTCATTGATAAGTTTGGAATTTATTGTATATTCTCTTCTTTTTATCCTATTTTGTTTTTAGTTGCTTGGGGACAAGCAACAATTTAAGTTTGGTGTTGTGATGAGCGGATAATTTATACCCTTTTTGGCATTGTTTTTACATAGTTTTTAGTATGTTTTAGTTACTTGTTATTATATTTTTATTAGTTTTATTCAAAGATAACATTTCTGGACTTTACTATGAGTTTGTGTGTTTTTCTGTTATTTCAGGTATTTTCTGGCTGAAATTGAGGGACCTGAGCAAAAATCTGATTCAGAGGCTGAAAAAGGACTGCAGATGCTGTTGGATTCTTACCTTTCTGCACTCAAAATAGATTTTCTGGAGTTACAGATATCCAATTGGTGCGCTCTTAATTGCGTTGGAAGGTAGATATCCTGAGCTTTCCAGCAATATATAATAGTCTATACTTTGCCCGAGATTTGATGGCCCCAACTGGCGTTCAAAGTCAGCCTAAAACATCTTGGCGTAAAACGCCCAAAATGGCACTAGAATTGGAGTTAAACGCCCAAACTGGCACCAAAGCTGGCGTTTAACTCCAGGAATGGCTAGGCACGAAAAAGCTTCAATGCTCAGCCCAGGCACACACCAAGTGGGCCCCAGAAGTGGATTTCTGCACTATCTGCACTTAGTTACTCATTTTCTGTAACCCTAGGTTACTAGTTTAGTATAAAAACTATTTTTAGAGATTTATTTTATATCTTTTGATCATCTTTAGTCTTTTTTACAGTCTTTTGACCTTCTTATTTTATCATCTTTTCATATTTGGAGGCTGGCTTCACGGCCATGCCTAGACCTTTTTCACTTATGTATTTTCTACGGTGAAGTTTTTACACCCCATAGATTAAGGTGTGGAGCTCTGCCGTTCTTCATGAATTAATGCAAGTACTATTATTTTTCCTTCAATTCACACCTACTTCTTCTCCAAGATATACTCTTGTTCTTAATTCAGTTAAGTCAGAATGAAGGGGTGACCCGTGACAATCACCCAATCTTCGTTACTCGCTTAGCCAAGATTGCGTGCCTGACAACCACAAAGCGATTTACATGATGTTCAACGTAGTCATTGGACAACAGATGGAGTATACTCTCTTAGATATCTAATACACGGACCGAGTCCGTGAGATTAGTATCTTCGTGGTATAGGCTAGAATAATTGGCAACATTCTTGAGATCTGGAAAGTCTAAACCTTGTCTGTGGTATTGAGTAGGATCCGGGAAGGGATGACTGTAAAGAGCTTCAAACCTGCGAATGTTGGGCACAGTGACAATGTGCAAAAGGACAATGGTCCTATTCTGACGCTAGCGGGAACTGACAGATGATTAGCCGTGCGGTGACAGCGCATATGGATTTGTTTTCATCCGAGTGGATCATATAGCTTGCCATGGAAGGAGGTAACGCATGGGTGGAAGAAGGCAATAGAAAAGCAGAGGTTCTGAAGCAATAAAGCATCTCCAGATGCTTATCTAAAATTCCCACCAATGAATTACATAAGTAACTTTATCTTATTTTATATTTTATTTATATTTTAATTATCAAAATCTCATAATCATTTGAATCCGCCTAACTGAGATTTACAAGGATGACCATAGCTTGCTTCAAGCCGACAATCTCCGTGGGATTGACCTTTACTCACGTAAGGTATTACTTGGACGACCCAGTGCACTTGCTGGTCAGCTGCACGGAGTGTTGAGAAAAGTGTGAGAACACGATTTCGTCGCACCATAACCTCTCCTAAAACTCAGATATTTCCACCCTTCAAGTGTTTCATCTAAACCAAACATCTCTCAAACCCTTCTCAACCTTTCAAAACACCCAACAATTCTCAACATAAATATTATTGACTTGTTATCTTTAGTTGTCTTTAAGTTATTAAATTTTTTAACATTAGGGCAGCAAACAAGTTATTCAAATCCTAATCCATCCACTAAGAGGCTTCAAGCATTGTTACTAATTAATTTTGTTACATAAAAAATATGAAATCAATTAACTAGTTCCATTTAATAAATCTCATTTATCCAAAATAGTCCAATTTAATCCATAAGACCCACACATTCACTAAAAATATAGTTTCTCACGTTGATATCGATTTATGATAATTTCTTGAAATAATAGGTTTAAGAAAAAGCCCCTACCTCAAAGTAACTCAACTACGCGATTGAAATAACAGCAATAACATAAATGTGACAACACCAGCAACATTATTTCCACAAAAATTTCCCAATTATAATCGTAACAGCGGCAGTACTAGCAGTTCCGATGACTCCCCGCAGCAGCGATAGAAATAATCACAGCATGCAATTATGGTAACTCAATTCTACGATATCAACACCTCAAAATCTTCAACAAACTAATAATAAGACACTAGCGATGATGGTTCCAGAACAAGAATACTTACTGTAACCAAGGAAGAACAAGAGAATGGAGTAGTAGCAGCTCCAGTGACCCTCATTGATGATAAGGGTGGTGACGAACAGGACAGAACAGGTGCAACCAAGGTAGAGCTAGGGCAAGTTAGCAGTGGCTCCGACGGTTTAGCAGCAGCAGCAACAATGATGTCTCTCCGATGACAAGCTCCGTCGACGGCGATAGTAGGCGCGGCGGTGACCCCTCTTTCATGGCGTTTCCCTCTCTTTTCCCTGTTTTGGGTTCGTTCTCTCCTCTGCTGGGTTCAGCAACTGTGGTAGCCCTAACAAGGACAGCAATAATCGAAGCTTCAGTGGTAGCAAAAAGACATGACGGCGACAAGGCTGGTAGCAACAGGCTGTGATGGCAACCTAGTGGTAGCGGTAGAGTGCGACGGCACGAGACAGCGCCTCCTTCTCCTTTTCTCTCCCATGTCTTTTCCTTTCTTTCTCCCACACGATAATGATGGCGACGACGGTAGCACTCCTCGCCAGCTTCGTTCTCTTCTTCCCCTTCTCCCTCTCTGCGTGTGTATGTGTGTGACAGAACAAGAGCGAGTGGCGGCTGAGAGTGTGTATGTGTGTGTCTTTTCGGTTAGTGTAGTAGTTGTATTCCAATATAATTATTTTAAGAACTCTTTATTTATCAACTAACTAATTAGTTTCAAATAAGTACTTTAAATTAAAATTAGAGATAATCAAATTAATTTTCATTTATTCATATAATTAAATTCAAAATCTTAATATTCAAATTAAGTTAACAAATTCTCATTATTTTTCAATTACTAAAATTTTAAATTTTAATTAAGGAAATACCCAAATTATTAATTTCAATTAAGCAAATATCTAATTAAATAGAATAAGATTCTTAATAAATTTAAACTCATTCTCATAAAAAATTAATTTAAATACCTTCAATAAAATAATTTCTATAGTAAAAAATTCAATTTAATAGAATAAAACATAATTTATTTATAATTAAATTTTCTAAAATAAGAGGTGTTACATGCATGATTGGATCACTATTGTACTTCTCTGCCAGTAGACCTGACATCATGATAAATATTGATATGTTCTCTAAATTTCAATCCAACCCTAACTAATCACGTTTTACTACTGTAAAAAAATTATGAAAAAAGTACAACTAAACTTGGTTTATGGTATGAAAAAGATACAAATTCTGAAGTGATTAATTACACTAAAACTGATTTTGCATATTATTTTGGATAAGAAAAACTGTTAAATTGAGTAATTTTCTTGAGTTGGTATATAATGTTTAGAACTAGTTTTTGTCTTTTAATAGAAGGAGTTTTAAAATAAAAAGGTGGTTGAGAAAGAGGGAACTCGCAAGGGTGGCTAAGTCCTATTTTTAGAGGAGGTTATGTCCGAATTTTTATAAAAATATAACAATTTAGTTAAATTGAAATAAGTTAATCAAGTTTTGAACGTATTATTAATGAATTGGATACTTGATAGCTGGGAAGAGATGTTTAAGTGCTTGAAAATGGTTTTAGTTAAGATGTTGCAAAAGTGAAAATCGTAAAGTTTGTACAGTATGAGTGAATAGAGAAAGAAAGAGAAAAGAGGAATAAAAGAAAGAGAATGGGAACAAAGAGTTGAGCCTTGTGATATGATCATTTATTGTATGCTCACCTGCTGTTTTTCCGTTAGCCCTAGAGGTCCTGTAGGCCAAGTTCACCTATAGAGAGAGTTGTTATTCGTATAGGCCGAAGTTTACCTATAGTGGATATCATTTGTGTACCTCAAGGTGTTGCTCCTGTAGACAAGTTCACCTACAATGAGTTGTGATTCCTGTAAGCCGAAATTCACTTACAGGGATGCCATTTCTGTAAGCCAAAGTTCACTTACAGAGGTGCCATTTCTGTAAGCCGAAGTTCACTGGTGCGGCGAAATTGTGATCATCAATGGTGCCAACAGCTTGGTACGCACAATTGTAATCTCAACTCTTTATCACAACTCCGCACAACTAACCAGCAAGTGCACTGGGTCGTCCAAGTAATAAACCTTACGTGAGTAAGGGTCAATCCCACGGAGATTGTCGGCTTGAAGCAAGCTATGGTCATCTTGTAAATCTCAGTCAGGCAGATTCAAATGGTTATGGAGAATTGATAATTAAAAGATAAATAAAACATAAAATAAAGATAGAGATACTTATGTAATTCATTGGTGAGAATTTCAGATAAGCGTATGAAGGTGCTTTTTCCTTCTGAATCTCCGCTTTCCTACTGCTTTCATCCAATCCTTCATACTCCGTTTCATGGAAAGCTTTATGTAGGGCATCACCGTTGTCAATGGCTACATTCCGTCCTCTCAGTGAGAATGGTCCAAAATGCGCTGTCACCGCACGGCTAATCATCTGTCGGTTCTCGATCATACTGGAATAGGATTCAGTAATCCTTTTGCGTCTGTCACTACGCCCAGCACTCGTGAGTTTGAAGCTCGTCACAGCCATCCCTTCCCAGATCCTACTCGGAATACCACAGACAAGGTTTAGACTTTCCAGATCTCAAGAATGGCCGCCAATAATTCTAGCCTATACCACGAAGACTCTGATCTCACGATCAGGAGGCTAAGAGATATGCTTCAAGCTTGTTTGCATGTAGAACAGAAGTGTTTGTCAGGCACGCGTTCATAAGTGAGAATGATGATGAGCGTCACATAATCATCACATTCATCATGTTCTTGTGTGCGAATAAATATCTTAGAGAAGAAATAGGCATGAATTGAATAGAAAAACAATAGTACTTTGCATTAATTCATGAGGAACAGCAGAGCTCCACACCTTAATCTATGGTGTGTAGAAACTCTACCGTTGAAAATACATGAGAATAAGGTCCAGGCATGGCCGAATGGCTAGCCTCCATGATCTAAGAACTAAACATCCAGAGATGTACAAAGGATAATCCAAAGATGTAAAAACAATAGTAAAAAGTTCTATTTATACTAAACTAGTTACTAAGGTTTACAGAGATAAGTAAATGATGTAGAAATTCACTTCCGGGCCCACTTGGTGTGTACTTCACAGAAAAACACATAAACTCATAGTAAAGTCCAGAAATGTGATTTTTTATTTAAAAACTAATAAAAATATATTAAAAACTAACTAAATCATACTGAAAACTATGTAAAAATAATGCCAAAAAGCGTATAAATTATCCGCTCATCATTCACCTACAGAAAGTTATTGTGTTGTGTTTAGACTATTCCTGTAAGCCAAAGTTCACTTACAGGGATGCAATTTTTGTTGGCCGAAGTTCACCTACAGAGATAAAGCCATATCTGATGAATGAGCATCTTATACCCTTTTTCCTAGCATTTTCTAGTTGTTTTTAGTTCGATTTTATTAAGTTTTATTATATTTTAGTGAAAAAATATTCTTTGGATTCTACTTTGAGTTTTTGTGGTGTTTTTATGATTTCAGGTGAATTTCGGGAGAATTTGGCAGAGTTTTGTGCAACAATAAAGAAAAGATAGTAGATGTTGTCAACCCTGACCTCCTTGTATTCCATCGAGCATAACTTGAGCTATAAACATCCAATTGATGCGGTGTCAACAATGTTAGAAATCCAACTTCCAGAGATTTTCAATGATATATAATAGTTTATACTTTTCTTCTAGAATCACTGCCAAATCTGGCGCTAAACACTAAGCCGGGCATTTAGCACCCAAGAGGGACAAAACCAGTGCCAGAAACTCCCCCCTGCTGGCACTAAACACCCACCTGGCGCTGAACACCAGTAGGAGACCTCAACATACACAAATTTTGACCCCTTTTGGGGCGTTTAACGCCCATTAATGGTGTTAAACGTCAGCAATAGCCCGAATCACTCCTCTTTGGGCCTCTCAAGTGGATTTAGCACTTCTTAGCCTATTTTATTTTCTTTTTATAGTTTTTATTTACAAATAATATCTTTTTAGGTCTAGAATTTTTTTATTAGGTTTGTATTTAAAAGAAAAGATCAATTAGGTTTAGAATCTTCTTCCTTCCGTACTTTTCAAAACCCTGTATTCTTTGTAGTTTCTGAGCAACTAAACCTCCTGGTTAAGGTTAGGAATTCTGTTTATTTCTATGGAATAAGATTATTATTCATCTATTTTATATATGTTTGATTCAATTCTAAGATGTGTTTTCGTTCTTAATCTATTAAAACTGGGTGGAACGGGAGTATGATCCTTTTTCTACATGAATTCTTGTGATTCTCGGGAGAGTTCACTTGAACTACAGCTTGAGAACACACCTCCTAGATAGCTAATCCACAACCTGTTGGGGCCAAGCAATATCTGTTCAGCTGGGATATAGGGTGGTTAGGGTCTTTGTGGTATAAACTAGCACTTTGAACTTCACCCTCCAATCCGAATTGAATGACCACGGGAGTGGCATTTGATGAGGATCAGAGGAGATTAAATCACTAAGGGATTAGGGTTTAATCACTTACAGTTTGCCATGGGATGAATCATTCATTGTTAAAATAGTTAATAAGTTTTAATCCGGAAAGATAAACATATATGAGACCTTAACTTTTTTCGCATCATTGTTTTATACCAGACCTTTTATTGCTTTTCTTATTTATCTATTTATGCGTTCTCAACAACAACCCCTTTTACTATTTGCCTGACTAAGTCCAACAAGATAGCTATTGCTTGCTCAGTCTGACAATCCTTGTGGGATCGACCCTCACTCACCTGAGGTATTACTTGGATGATCCGGTGCACTTGCCGTAGATTGTTCGTGATTGACAACTACTGGTTGTCATGTTACTTAGATTAGGTATTTTTTTCAGTTTTGTTTATTTATTTTTCTCTTTCAATTTTTTTATTTTTAAATTTTATTTATTTTCCCTTAATTTTTGAATTTTTTTCTATTTATTTTCCCTTATTTTTTATTTTAAGTTTAGTGTCTTTTCTTAGTTTCATTTATTTATTTGTCTTTTATTTTTCAAATTAGTTCTTGTTTATTTTTCATTAATTTCAGAAATTAAGTTTGGTGTTCCTTTAGTATCCTCCCTTTTTATTTTTGAAAGTTTGGTGTCTTGACCTCTTGATTTTAGAAATTTTAATCTAATTTTCTTGTTATTTACGAAATTGTTTATTTTTCTTTTAATTTTTGATCTTGATTTTATTAATTCCCATTTAATTTCTGATTTTAAGTTTGGTGTCTTTTAGTGTTTTTTCCTTTTTATTTTTTTCAAAAATTTTAGTTTAGTTTCTCATTCTTGTTTTCAAATTTTTCAGTTTAATCGCTTGCGTTAATTTTTTTATTTCTTATTTGTTAGATATCTCACTGGGAGCTTTCTAGACTTTGACATATAGACTCCCACTTTTCTTTGTCTCTTGTTTGTGTATGCATGATTAGGGAGACTTCACTATGGATCCGAATGGGAATGCACAATTTAGAAGAATCCTAGGCTCTTACACAGCCCCCACTCCTGATTTCTATGGAAGGAGCATTAGTGTGCCTCCTATTGGGGCAGATAATTTTGAGCTCAACCCATGGCTGATCATCCTAGTGCAGTAAAATTGCCTGTTTCAGGGACTTTCGCACGAAGATTCTAGTATGTTCATCTCTGACTTCCTGCGAATCTGAGGTATTGTGAAGACTAAGGGAGTGGATCCTGAAATCTATAAGCTAATGTTCTTCTCATTTGCTGTGAGGGATAAAACCAAGAGTGGCTTGATACTCACCCCAAGGAGAGCTTGGATACTTAGGACAAGGTGGTTAACGAGTCCCTAAACAAGTTCTTTCCCCCACGGAGATTGACAAAGCTGAGGAAAGATGTTCAGACCTTTGGGCAGGGAGAAAGTGAGTCCCTCTATGATGCTTGGGAGAGGTAGAAACTGATGCTCAGGAGGTGCCCTCCTAATATGTTCTCAGATTGGGTCAAGGTAGACATTTTCTATTAAGGACTCTCTGACATGGCCAGGATGTCTCTAGATAATTTTGCGGGTGGCTCCTTACACATGAAGAAGACACTTGAGGAAGCCGACGAGCTTATTAAGATGGTTGCTAACAACCAATATTTATACTCTTCTGAGAGGAGTACAGTAAAGAGAGGAGTTATGGAAGTGGATTCCGTAGAAGCTCTTCGTGCTCAGAACAAGCTTTTGTCTCAACAAATAAGTCTTATTACTTAACACTTGAGCGGGATGTAAGCTACAGCTGTTAATACTCAAAATACTCCTCAAGTTGTTCCTTTTGATATGTTCTCAGATTGGGTCAAGGTAGATATCTTCTATGAAGGACTCTCTGACATGGCCAGGATGTCTCTAGATAATTCTACGGGTGGCTCCTTACACATGAAGAAGACACTTGAGGAAGCCGACGAGCTTATTGAGGTGGTTGCTAACAACCAATATTTATACTCTTCTGAGAGGACTACAGTAAAGAGAGGAGTTATGGAAGTGGATTCCGTAGAAGCTTTCATGCTCAGAACAAGCTTTTGTCTCAACAAATAAGTCTTACAGGGCCACGCGGTCGCGTGGGAGGCGTTTTTCCCACATGACGCGGACGCGTGGAGCACGCGGTCGCGTGGATCAATTTGTGCTACAGGCATGCCTCCAGCCACGCTCTCGCGTGACTCTCTGTTAAGTTCTTTTCTTCTAAAACGCACTGGTGACGCGGACGCGTCAGCGACGCTACCGCGTCGCGTGCGTGCTTTTTTTTTTTTAACTGAATGCAATGATTAATATGAGTGTTATACATGATTCCAGGTTCAATAAAGTAAACTAGAAAGGAAGTAAAAATAAAAACAAATAACATGAAATAAACTGAAAAAGAAGCGACCATACCATGGTGGGTTGTCTCCCACCTAGCACTTTTAGTTAAAGTCCTTAAGTTGGACATTGGAGGAGCTTCCTGCTATGGTGGCTTATGTTTAAATTCGTCCAAAAATCTCCACCAGTGCTTGGAATACCAATGGCCTCCGGGGTCCCAAACTGGGCATGTAAAGCTTCTGAGCAGCTTCAAACAGATTTTCAGACTCTCGGGATGACGAATGTCAGGATAGAGTCCATGATTCCAAGCCTTGCTTTTAAATCCGCCTCCGTCTTGATCTACATGTTTCCATCCGGGCGGTTTAAAGAGTAGAATCTCACCATGGTGACCAAACGTTCTCTGTGATCCATGCAATTGAGCATGATACCAATCCGTGTACTTGGAGGTGAAGCGTGGAACCTTATTGAACCTTGTGCACCAACTCTGAGTATGAGCCATTTCCCTCTTACTCTTAAAGCCGCAAAGAGCTCTAAGCTGGCCATCTGTTTCAAGCAAACCATATTCAAGTGAATAATTAACGTTATAGGTTAAGGATTGTACCCACTTGAAGCTTGTATTAGGTGGTAATGGCCTTGGGATAGGTGTTTCCGGTAGTTCTGTAAGTTCTACTCCCTTGTGCTCTTCTGTGAATTCCTCCACTTCCTTGCAAGGTTCTACAATTGTATCTGTGTCCTGATCAAAGTCTTCTATGTCTTCCTCATCACTTGAGTCATAGATTGGAGGTTGAGAGAAATCTACCTCCGCATCGTCTTCATATTCACTTGGGAAAGATTCTTCGACCTCAGAGAATTCACTTGCGGATGCCAGTTCATTAATAAGAGAATTTGACTTGTGACTATCATCATTAAGGGAATTTGTGTCCTGGGTTATTCCGTCTGATTCTTCATAAATAACTTGCCTTGGAGATTGTACAATATCCTCCCTAGCATCAACTGTAGCGTCCTTGACGGAGTTCTCCTCAGTTCTGGATTACCATGGAGGTTCAGCATCTCCTAGATCTTCAACCAACTCTTCTTCTTGAACAATGACAGCTTCTTCTATTTGTTCTAGTACGAATTCATTCTCTGTCTTGTCCACTGGAGTTTCTGGTATCTCCTTCATGCTACGCTCTTCGTTAGACTGTTCACATGGGGCTGTGGCTGATCCTTGTGTATTTGAGCGCCTAGAAACCCATTGAATTACTGCTTGCTCCAGTTGTCGAATGGTTGTTTGAAGTTTATTTACTGTTTCCTTTAGGCGAACCTCTGCTTCTCAGGTTGCCGGATTTGGATATGATACATAGGAAAGTGGCGGTGATTGGGAGTGATTGGATTGGTACTGGGGTAAGGAAGGATCATACGGTGGCGAATGGTGAAGAGAAGCTTGTGAGTGTGGTGGTTCGAGGTTATGTTGAAAGGATGATTTATATGCATGGGGTGGGGCTTGTTGGTAGTTACAAGGTTCCACCATATCTTTCAGCTGGGTATGCACGGTAGAATGGTCTTTGTCCAGGATATCTCGGAGGGTGTTGCTGCCTAAAGGGTTGATTAGATCCTCTTGGCTCCATCCATCCTTGATTGGTTTGACCTTGATGCATATTCCTGCTGTAACTTCTATTTCCTTCAACAAAGTTAGAACCAAACTCAAAGCGAGAGGGGTGAGAGTTCATGGTAGCAAATAAAGAT